>NW_006799985.1:352561-580343 GCF_000485575.1 Poecilia formosa | reverse complement strand
TATATATATATATAGTGATAAAAATAGTGGTAATAGTTTCATGAGTAAGTTTTTTTTTTTTTAAATGAAAGCTTCAGAAAGGAGCAATAATTTTATTCTTTGTCACTCATGAATAAACTTTTTTTCCCCACATGGTTGCCGGCTTGAGGGAGATCTCGGCCTCAACTGAACGAGTCAAAGCAGGAAAACACATCAGTAGTTGGAAAACCTCAGATTTATTGGATCAAGTCCAAAAGTTTTGCAATATTTCTCATTCTTACACGTCTAAATCCACAATTCTATCCTCCTTTTCTTCACTGCTGATCTAGACTATTTTTCTCCAGATTTTCTATGTCAATCAATTCAGCCCAATCATACAGAAAGATTCAAAGTTCTTTACATATGTTCCAATTTGATCCAAGCTATTAAACAATGCAGTCATGTTCAGTGTATTTTATAAATTATTAAAAATTTTCCTAAGAAAATCCAGGTGACTGCATCGAGTCAGTGACTTTGCAGAAGTCACATCTAGAATACGACTTGCTTGTCTCATGTCAATGTGCTCATTAGGTGACAATAAAAAATGTAACATCAAAGTGAATATTTTTTTAATGTCGTGTTTGATCAAGCTTTAAGGTTCGTCATTTTGAGTAATTTCTCAAGTTTTTGCATCAGAAGTGGATTTTTCTTTTTTTTTACATGCGCAGTGATACAAGTTATGACAAAACACAGAAAGCCAGTTGGACGATTAAATCTTCATCTTCAAAAGGTGACAGTACTTCAGTAATGCCTACCAAAATATTTCTGTGACGTTCGGTTATATTCTGGAGGAGTTTTTCCTCCGATTCAGAGATATTTTTTATCAGCTCCTTTCATCTGTTCTAAAGTTGACTAATAATCCAACCAGAGCCAGAGAAGTAGCTTCTCAATATGTCGCTGTCGTAATGCTGCCGCTGCTGTAATCTCTCCGTCTGCTTGCCAGGACGACGAGTGCTACGAGCAGTCTGCAGACGTTCGGTCGCAGCTCCGCTTCTTCGAGCAGCTGGAGAGGATCGAGAAGCAGAGGAAGGACGAGCAGGAGAGAGAGATCCTTCTGAAAGCCGCTAAAGTGAGTTACCGTCACCTCCATCCCGCTTCGTGCGTATGTGTGACAGCGGACATGTGCATGCATGTGTGTGCATGTTGCTCTCGTGTCGGCTCTGACAGATGAATTAGAGTGTGACTCCCATGGATGAGGTGACCCAGACTGATGGCCCCAGGCCTCCTCTGTCCTGGCACTTCTTCCCTGGATGCAAGGAGGGAGGGAGGGCTGGGATTCATATGACATGAAACTCCCATCCAGCACACAAACCGGACTCTTACCAATCCAAACTGCGTTTCTGCACCAGTCAATTAGCCCGAGATCAGACATCAGTCAGCTCTGAATGTTGCTCTGCATTTCGACGCTGAAAAATCTGACTCTTTTTGTCATTTCATTGAATGCATTAAATGTGGATCCCAACATGTTCAACCTGTTCACACATCAGCCAACATCATTTAAAAAAAAAAATCTGTATTCTTTGAGGCATAAATTAGGAAAATCCCGTAATTCTTCCACTTTTTTTTCTTTTGTGGTACACAGAAAGAAGAAACCAGAAGTAATGGCCAGTATCAAAAAACTGATTCATTCATCTCCAATAAAAGCTTTTATCAACAAATGCTCTACTCAGAAAGTCAGCCACATTGCATTTCTAATAAAAAAAAACAAAAAAAACTATAAAACACTCATTAATGATTAGCTAAGGCCAAATGAAAAAGTCATGCCTTCATGCATCGATTACTTACACAACACTAAGTCTTGATTATGAAAAATGTTGTAATAAGATGTCAATTAACAATTATGTTACAGATGTCCGCTTTAAGAAATAAGACTACTCAGAAAATGTGAAGCATAAAAATCTGGAAGGTGCTCATAGGAGGTGTGAGGCAATTTGAAAGTCAATGAAAAAAAATTCCACACACTGTCTCCAAGCTAACGTTTTTATTTTTTCTGTAAAGGTCTTCCAGTGCCAGCTGGACCTTTCTGTGGTCAAAAACTGTATTTGACCTGTAGCTTGGAGTCATTGTGCAGGCGTAAGGGGGAAAAAAAGGATCGGTGAATCAACAGATGCTGCATTTGTATTAGTTTTAAAACTTGAGGATAAGAGTAGAATCTGTGGAACTTTATATTACACTGACATTTTTATTGCTTGTAAGAAATGCTGCACACTTCTCCAACGTTGCATAGGCATCTGGTAATTTATAATTTATACGAGTTTACTTGCAAATCACAACTGTAGTCTTCATTTATGTTTTTATATGACAGAAAGTATAGGTGCATGTGAGTGATTATTTTACATTTTTGATTTCAGTATCATTTCACTTATCAATTATTATTTATGATAGTAAAGCATTATTATAAAGATAAATCTCTACACAAAAATCATACATAATATGAGTTCTGTATGCTTTAAGTAGCTGTGACACATGCCCGGTGTCCTTATTTGTCTCTTGTTGAGAAGCCATTTGTCTCTTTTCAAATTTAGAAAGTTCACCGCAGACCAAAAAAAAACAAAAAAAAAAACAAATGAAAATGCCCTGCAGTGCAACATTAGTGGAAAGGTAGGTTAATTTAATTATTTCTGATGGAACTGGGGTCCCACAGTACAGATTCTCTTAAAAGCACACCTCACTTTCTTAATTGCATTATTATACTCCAGTCCTTCCATGCAGGGTATTGGAAAAATCCCCTTGTTGATGAACTTTGACCAAATTACCTTAAGACCTGCTTCTTATTTTATGTCTTTTGGAAAAACTATAACATTTCTGCTGGCCAGTTGCAAAAAAAACAAAATCCCTGGCATCAACACAAGCTACAACTCCAAATTGTATTGTTTTAAAAAAGAATGGTGTAAAGAAAAAGCTTTTAAATTCCCTATGTCAGCACATGGTTCTGCATTATTAAACACTCCAATCTTCTACTTTTTTGTCTGCTGAATCCTGTTTTGTTAACAGCAATTGCAAATAACTCCTCCAAATGAAACCTGGTCCTTCTTGGAGGAGCTACACTTGAGGCTGTTTGGTTTGCATGAGAGTCGCAGAGGAAAGTTTGACTTCACCCCACAGCTATATCTGTGGCTTTTTGGCTCCTGTTGCCATGGCGTTTTGGTTTAAGGAGAAGTTTGGAAAGCAGATCTTTGCGTAATGATTACACAAGTTGTTCCACATGCAGTTGCTGAGAAAATACCACAGCTTTGCACATGTGTGTTCAGGCTTTCTGTATGTTTGTTGTGCATTATAAAGGGGCAAATATAGCTACTACTGTTTTTTTTTAACTCAGTGGGTAACATGACTGCTAATGGTCCAAAAAAAGGCTTCAGCACCAAACTTACAGTTAAAGGGGCTGAAAAGCTAACCTCATGTTTTTTTCTTAAACAACATATATCAAATACATATATCTTGGAACTCAATTTCTGATGTATAGTTCTCTCTAAAAACATTTCCATTCTTCTTCATTGTTGTTAGGTTCCAGGCTCCGGGAATCCTAGCCTGTGACTTGTCTTTTATTTTCTATGGGTTTTCCTGCAGTGTATTATAACGGCACTCTAGTTCTGCAGAGTTCTAAAGATCGTTGCGCAGAAAAGCTAAAATTATCTGACTCCATGTTTTTTTTTTTAATTTTATGGTAAATCAAAATATATCAATTAGTTTTGACAACATTCCCAGCATTAGTGTCTGAATTGAAGCCCTAAGCCATGACAAATCAATGGGATTTGCTGCTGATAGTCGTCTCTGCAGTCATTTTTCTATCCTGATAAGAAAAACAATAGATTTCAAACAATGTACCTACTTTGTACTGTGGCGGACTATTTGTGTAGTGTCTTAAAAAGAAACATCCACCCAGAGCTGCATTAAAATGTTTAAATTTCAGGCGTCAAACTCCTGTCCTGCAAAGTTAGATGCATCGTCACACTTTAATCAAATGTGTTCAGAAGGACTGAACACATTCACTGCATGCTGAGGAGTTAAAGCTTGCCATTTGTTTTGGATGCATTGAAAACACTTGAAGGATATGTTGTCTTCAACCCTGGAGGACTGGAGTTTGATACCCTGTAGATAAAAGGATATTCTGTCAAAATGACCTAGTCCAAGTTCAGTCCGAAATTCAACTGACAATCTGTTGCAAGACTTGAAAATTTTTGTTCATAGATGCTTTCCGTCTAATGTGGCCAAGCCTGAGCTATTTTAAGCAGAAGAACTGCCAAACATTTTAGTCTCTGGATGTGCCGTAGGAGACTGTAGTGAATACTTTAAAGTTTTTTATTTTTTTTTACAGAAAAAAAAATTATATATCCATATATCCTCTCCTTCCACTTAACATTTTTATATTAACCAAATTCCCTGAGTTTAATGGGATTATTTTGGTGTTTGTATTTTACATGAGGGTTCTGGTCAATACAGCAGACGACTGTACTGGCCGCAGAAAAGGCAACAGATAAATGAGAAACTGAAAACAAAGAAACTTAACTGGGGTTAAAACACCACCAAATGCATTGCACTATCACCAACTTATGAAAACATAAAAAAAAAAACCCTGCTAGTTTACACCACCATCCGTTAGGTGAAGTGCAGTAAACCTCATCTGCATGTGTAGCAGTATCCAGTCCTCATCTCTTCTCTTCTGTGGTCCCCGCTGCAAGCAGAGAAACCGGGGCAGCTGGCAGAGGAGACGCAGAGTGTGCCAGTGGCACCGCTGGTCTCTGTAAACAGTCCATCTGTACCGACCCCTCCCTCTCCTCCTCCCACCCCGCTCGCCACGTCTCCTGCTTCAGCACCCGCTAATTTGGCTCCCAGAATTAGAAATCCATTGAAATAATCTCTTCCACTGTCGTCTCCCACCGTTCCTCCTTCACAGTAAGCCTTTCCCTCGACTGTGCCGGCCATTTAAAATATGACTCAGGACTTGAGGGCTGCTCCGGCCCACTGGAGGGCAAACACATTAGTCTCAGTTGAGACACCGACCAATACGTGGACTGCCTGATATATGTAAAGTCAATTAGCAGGAAGGCTTAGGAGTTTCTGCTCTCCATCCATGTGATATAATAGATGGTCAGAAGAAAAATAAAGGTGGTAGTAAGGAATGGCTATGGAAAAATCTGGATTTTTGTGAAAATATTCTATTATCTGCCATGTAGAAAGTTACAAGAGAGTAGTAATAGGGCCATACTAAGAGTAAAATAAATAAATAAAATTATAAGAATAAAGTCATCAAATTAAGAGAATAAAATGCACAAGAATAAAGTTGAAATGACATGAGAATAGGGTCATAATTATACCAGAATAAAGTCCTAATATTAAGAGAATAAAGTCGTACTAGAATAAAGCAGACCTAGTACGAGAATAAAGTCATAATAATGTCAGAATAAAGTTATAAAATTATGACAATAAGGTCATAATATTATGACATTCTTGTAAACTGCAGCTATATTATTTTGACTGTATTCTCGTATGACTTTATTCTCTTTATATTATGACTTAATTCTTGTAATTTTGGCTTTATGCTCAGAGTCTGTTAATATTAAAGTTTAAGTCTTGCCACATGTTTTTTAGTTGGCTTTCTGGACTTTGACTGGGTCATTTTAACACATGAATCTACTTGGATCTAAGGCATGTAATTGCAACTCGGTGTTTAGAATAACCGTCCTGCTTGAAGGTGACCCTCCAACCCAATCTCAAATATTTTCAGGCATTTTTTTTTCTTCTTCAAGAATTACAGTTTATTTGGGGAAATCCTTATTCGAATCAACAATTGTCAGGTTTTCCTAATTGTGCTGAAATGATCATCACCTCAGCATGATGTCACCACCACTGTGTGTGGCACTAACCTCAGTGTTGGTTTATAGCGTTTTGCATGCAGACCAAAATGCTACATTTTGGTTTCTCGTAACCACAGGGCCTTCCTCCTCATGTCTGCTGTTTCCCCTCCACGTCTTGTGACAAACTGCAAACAGAGCTTCTTAAGAATTTCTTGGTAACACTTTATTTGAAGGGGGTTGAATAAGACTGTCATGACACTGTCATAAACATGACATAACACCTGTCATGAACATCAATAAGTCTTAATGAATAGTTATGACTGTTGTCATAAAGCGTCATTCGGTAAATNCTGCTAGTTTACACCACCATCCGTTAGGTGAAGTGCAGTAAACCTCATCTGCATGTGTAGCAGTATCCAGTCCTCATCTCTTCTCTTCTGTGGTCCCCGCTGCAAGCAGAGAAACCGGGGCAGCTGGCAGAGGAGACGCAGAGTGTGCCAGTGGCACCGCTGGTCTCTGTAAACAGTCCATCTGTACCGACCCCTCCCTCTCCTCCTCCCACCCCGCTCGCCACGTCTCCTGCTTCAGCACCCGCTAATTTGGCTCCCAGAATTAGAAATCCATTGAAATAATCTCTTCCACTGTCGTCTCCCACCGTTCCTCCTTCACAGTAAGCCTTTCCCTCGACTGTGCCGGCCATTTAAAATATGACTCAGGACTTGAGGGCTGCTCCGGCCCACTGGAGGGCAAACACATTAGTCTCAGTTGAGACACCGACCAATACGTGGACTGCCTGATATATGTAAAGTCAATTAGCAGGAAGGCTTAGGAGTTTCTGCTCTCCATCCATGTGATATAATAGATGGTCAGAAGAAAAATAAAGGTGGTAGTAAGGAATGGCTATGGAAAAATCTGGATTTTTGTGAAAATATTCTATTATCTGCCATGTAGAAAGTTACAAGAGAGTAGTAATAGGGCCATACTAAGAGTAAAATAAATAAATAAAATTATAAGAATAAAGTCATCAAATTAAGAGAATAAAATACACATGAATAAAGTTGAAATGACACGAGAATAGGGTCATAATTATACCAGAATAAAGTCCTAATATTAAGAGAATAAAGTCATACTAGAATAAAGCCCTAGTATGAGAATAAAGTCATAATAATGTCAGAATAAAGTTATAAAATTATGACAATAAGGTCATAATATTATGACATTCTTGTAAACTGCAGCTATATTATTTTGACTGTATTCTCGTATGACTTTATTCTCTTTATATTATGACTTAATTCTTGTAATTTTGGCTTTATGCTCAGAGTCTGTTAATATTAAAGTTTAAGTCTTGCCACATGTTTTTTAGTTGGCTTTCTGGACTTTGACTGGGTCATTTTAACACATGAATCTACTTGGATCTAAGGCATGTAATTGCAACTCGGTGTTTAGAATAACCGTCCTGCTTGAAGGTGACCCTCCAACCCAATCTCAAATATTTTCAGGCATTTTTTTTTCTTCTTCAAGAATTACAGTTTATTTGGGGAAATCCTTATTCGAATCAACAATTGTCAGGTTTTCCTAATCGTGCTGAAATGATCATCACCTCAGCATGAAGTCACCACCACTGTGTGTGGCACTAACCTCAGTGTTGGTATATAGCGTTTTGCATGCAGACCAAAATGCTACATTTTGGTTTCTCGTAACCACAGGGCCTTCCTCCTCATGTCTGCTGTTTCCCCTCCACGTCTTGTGACAAACTGCAAACAGAGCTTCTTAAGAATTTCTTTCTACAAGTCTTTCAGAATTTTATTTGCAAAATATTTTCAAAATATGAGTGCACCGATTGCAGTTTTCTGGCCTACTGCCGATTACAGATGTTTACAAAGCCCGACCTGCTGATTCCGATTTTGGTCGATGCCAATTTTGTTTTTGTCTCAAATGAAACTGCAAAAGTGCAGACATGATCCGATGGGCCGTTCTATCAGTACAACCTTTCTCACAGGAGAGCAGAAGAGGACGCTGACTGATTTTTAGACCTTTGCAGATGTAGATAAGATCGGTGGACTAGATCGGCTTTACATACGAGTGTCAGCCGATTACGATCTCCCAAAATTAAGGAAGTTTTGGGAGACTTCCTTAATTTTCCTTAATTAAGGAAGTCTTAATTAAGGAATTAAGACTTCCTTAATTCCCAAAATTAAGGAAGTCTTAATTTTGGGACTTCCTTAATTCCCAAAATTAAGGCAGATAACCGATTTATCTGCCGGCCGATTTATCGGCCAGCAGATAAATCGGTGCACCCCTATTTCAAAAACATCTAATTTTGCATTGAAGTCCTATAATCACATTGTAATTTATGATTGTTGAAATGAAATGAAATGAAATGAAATTTTATTCGAACATGATACAAATACAAATAATTGTTGCGTGACAACATATAAAGACGGTCAAGGGTCGGCAGTACTCTTTAAAAGACAGTGTATCAGGAATATTATTAGAGCAGACTCTTGATAGTGCTGCTACATAAAAAGATCCACCTTATGCCTGCATTCACAAACAACCCTCAGTTAGTCCCTTGTGCCATGATGAGCCTGTTTTGCCCGCAGTGGTCATCTGTACATGTGCATTTGGCTCTGTCGTGAAGGATTTCCAGGGACAAGTACATTCACCCAGATCATAGCGGCTGATTAAAATAGAAGTGCTGTGTTGTTACGCCAGGGACACACAGATAGCCACACTGGCACACACACAGTGACACACAGACAGTCGTTGCCACTGACACTCACCAACATCTTCTCCCCTGTGCGTGTGTGTGCATGCTGGCTCCTGCAGACTTTTTAATAACCTCTTTTGATTAGAATCCCCCCGCAGCAGCTTATTTAGGGCTGGATTTGGAGCAGGTTTAAAGGCCACTGCCCCCCAGGGGGTGCTCCATTGCACTTCTCTGTATTCAGATATGATGTCCTTGACACCTCTGTATCCTGTTCCCATTTTGCACTATTTTTTGCTGCTACAGCAACAGATGAGTAGCAGAAGTGTGCGTGTGTATTGGGAAAGTGGGCTCCTTAAACCAGCTGTTAACCTGTGTCCCTTCCACCCATCCCCATCCCTCCGTTTTTTACTCCACAGAGTCGCTCCAGGCAAGAGGACCCAGAGCAAGCTCGACTGAAACAGAAAGCTAAGGAGGTAAGCTGCTGCGGAGATCATTACCCTTGACATTTCCCCGACACCAGTGCATAAATTTTTCATGCCTCACTACATATGTAATGCCATTTAAAGTCAGACTTAAAAAAGTTTGAGGAATTATTCGCTCCGATTGATGCCAGTTTGGAAAATGATTCTCTGCACACCAAAGACACCCTCCACCTCCTCCACCCCTTTGCATTTTTTCCATCTGTTAAGCCTCCTTGTTATTGAATTCTGTCTATAGGAGAAATGCATAAACTCTCCATCAGGTTAAAAGCATTATTTCACCTTTATATAGTCTAATTTTCACAATTATGCACATAATTTCTTATTTTTTATCTTACCTAACATTTTATTAGTAAAATAAATTAAATAGAATTTATTTTAAAAAAATAAAGGTATTATTGAGATCATTTTTGTTCATATATTTTTTGACCTGTACACATTTAAAGTAAAGCAATATTATTTCAGGATATTATGATTAGTACTTTACTTATTTATAACATAATTTTTTAAATTTAAGTTTAAATGTAAATTAAATTCCTAGCGGCTTACCAACTCAATTTATCTCTTGGTAGCATTGCAGACAACATTAGCAAATTGACAAATTCCAGCACGTTAGCAAAGTATAGCGTAGTTGCTGATCTTAGCTAATGTTTGTGTTTGGAACAAAAATGACTGAACTACACAGGAAAAACAGGTCTTTGAATGTGTTGCACAATATTAACACATTGTCATGCACAGCTCCAAGATAGAGGAGATTCAGAGCTGGAATCCATGTGATTATATCGCTTACAGCAAAATTAATATAAGACCGATCCAAAAGTGAAGTAAAAATTAAATGAATTAGAAATAAGTTACAGTTGCTGAAAATTAAACTGAAAACCAGTCAACAAGGTAAGTTTTAGGTTTTGTTGCCACTTTTCAGCTTATAGTCTGTATGTTTCATGTAGTGTTTTTTCAGCACAATCTCTTGATATTTCTCTTAATTTCTACTCTACAAATACTCCTGCATCAGGTCAGCTCTTTTGGCAGATCTGCTTACCCAACCACGCAGCATTCGCACAGCATTTACTAAATGCTAAATTGTTTGCAAACAGGTAGACAGTTCTGTAAAACATGCTTGAATGAGGGTTACTAAAATATGCTTCGTATTAACTTTTTGCTGTAGAAAATAGTACAAAACTTCCCTCTATTCCCACTGGGCCCAGGTATGACACCCACACTGGTGTTGTAAATTAACAACTCTTTCAGACTTCCATTTTTTTTTGATAGGATAGTGATATATCTTCTTTGTTTCAACTACAGGTTTTGAATTGAATGGATTCCCAGTGGAGCTCCAGAAAGTAGACTACACATCTTTTAGCGAATGGTTAATGTTGTTTACGCAAACAAGACGGCTCTTTCACACCACAAGTTTGCTTTTTTGTTTTCCTGGTGTGTTTACACCAGAATATCTTCACTTGGTGTTGTCAGTGCTCGCTAACAAGGATCAAGAGCACTCTGTGGAGCCTCTGTAGAGAAATTTGAGTAGGCAGAGGGATGAAACAAGCGAAACTCACCTGTTGTTGTTGATGTAGAAGTTAGGAAGCCAGCATGGTTTCTTCTAAGTAGTTTACTCTTAAAAGGAAAATGCTTTATTCATCCAGGGAAAGTATATTGGGAATGTATGCACTTTTCTAGCTGACAAACTACTTTGGGCTAGCACATTTCCAGACTTTTTCCACCTGACAGCCTCCCGTTTAGTGTTGGCGTCTCCAACTCTATTTTCCGGCTTTTCTAACGTCCCTTACTGATCGGTTATTGAACTTGTGACCTTTGAATGACAAGCTGGCTTCTCTTACTGCACCTCCAGCGCTCTTGTCTTTTTTTCTTCATCTGTCCCAACCATTTCTTTCTAGCAACACTGAGCTCTGCTGCAGTTTTGAACATTCGCACTAGATCTCAGCCTACCCATAAGCCCAACATATGCAAATGAAGTGGTGTAATAGGCATCATGATAGTTGCCCCCGGGGGGGCCCATGTGATCAAAGTGGATCTCCTCCCTGTTAAGTGGCAGTCCGCTCGTCATCTGGATACGGCCAGATTAGAGCGTCGTGAAGAGACGCCGTCTTCGTGTGGCACATTTTCATTTTCGTCAGGAATTTTAAGAAGGTTCATTGGAAATGGTTACTTTATGTAACTACCCCCCAGCCCCCACACCCATTTTACCGACACACACAAACACCCCCCACTCCTCCCTCCTCCTCCAGCATCCCTCACCTCTTTCTGTTTTGCTTAATGGCCGTCGTTTCTCAGCCCCCGCGCCTCTCCGGTTTTCATCACCTGACTGGCTCAAGGGGACAGAGCTGGCTGTTTGTGTCACTGCAGAGTCTGTCGGCAGCTCACACATCTGCGCAAATTTCATCAGGATAATGAGCCCGAGCTGCTCTTCCAGGCGACAGCCAGAGGAGCCAGCCTCTCTGTAAGCCCCTCTGCACAAAGCAGCCACTGCCTCCACCAAACTACCATCAAATCGTACAGACGGAATCACACTGTTATGTTCTTCAACTAAATGTTTGCTTCAGGTATGGGCCAACTTAATATAATACTCAGCATTCAAAAATAAATTGTCGGCAGATTGTATAGAACTTGAAACGTCATTATTTAAAAATATTACTGAAAATATGGTCAAACTATAAATGCACTCGCAGTGCTCAACCAATCCTTTCTGAAAGGCATATTCACCGCATCATTCTATATGGAATATTGAAATTACAACTCACATTTTCTTAAGAGAGCACCCCTCCTCCTAGAGTCCCTCACTCAGCTCCTTCAGACTAGCGGCAGCAGCAATTAGTAAACATGTGGTGGACCTGCACACTTTTACAACTCAAGGTAACATGGTTACTTGATTGTGATATAAAATGGCTCTGCGTCCTTGTGAAATACATAGCATTGCCCCTTTAACTCTTTCTTTTTTCTTTTCCTTTCCTTAAAGATATACATCCAGTGAAGGCATCAAGGGCACTTTAGTCTATTCAATCGGCCAATATTGTTACTGGCATGCCGAATTTTCATGCATGTCAAGTGAAATACAATATCTTAGTAAATATTGTGTACAAGCATTCCTCTGCGATAACAGTATTGCACCCACTTATATATATCAACAAGCTGTAGTATATTCCCAAGTAAAGTGACAATGTACAAAATTTACCAGTTACCAAAAGTTTAGTCCTCCATTTTGTTGTATTAAGATTTTTCACATACGGTGCTGTGAAGGGGTGAACCATGCCTCTCACAGTGTGGACTTCTTTATTAAAACTACCTAAATACTTCCTCTTTTCCACAGAGATGCAGCTACTCTTAAAACAGCACCACTGACAGAGCCACATGCAAAAATTGTTTGCTGTTGCAGCTGCAGATTTGTTAAGCTCTAACTACAGCAGCACTCTTAAGGTAATCACTTTGCTGCGGATCTTTATTGAACTGAGAGCATTAACACACAGCCAGCGTTTCGATGTTTCAAAACTGACAGCTAACGACACAGTTACACCCACCTGGACCACCTGGAGTTGCTTTTATTTGAACAAATCTCATGCAAACACACTGATCAGTTATCACTGCATAGCAGACCAAGGGAAAAGTCAGGAGTTTGGAATATGAAGAACAAACTGAAGATGAGTCTTCAACAATAATGCAAAAACAACTGAAAGTGAATGAGAACAACATGGAACAACCCAGTTTAATGAGACTTTAATCTCTGCAGCAAATGTTACCATAGATGCACATTTAAAACTGCATTGATAAATCTGTTAGTAAGTTCCAAAAATGTCACTGTGATTGTTGTCTTAAGATAACCTCCTGTGTTTTGCTGTTTTTTGCAGCTTTACTTGAGCAGTAAGAGTCTCTAAGCTTTTCTTGTTCCATGGATTGGAGTCGGCGAAGACATTTGTTCAAGTACCAGAACCTCCTGAACCAAACTTTGACTCAGCCGGTTCTAACTGAAAAACAGCTATCAGCTTCATATATTACAGAAACCTTTTTTACTATGTACATCTTTTTATCTGTTTAGCAATCCATTACCATTTTAAACCCCCCTATGGCAATTTTAGTTTCTCTAAATATGTTTCCAGTGCCAGTTTAGAAAATTGTCACCTTAAAAGTCCAGATGCCTAATTGCTGCAGTTTTTCCACACAAATCAGTGTTTTATCTTATATTTCTGCACACACCTAATTTAAGTGCACAACAGTTTTTAGTTTTAGACTTATAAAATACTGAACATATTTGTGGCGAAAATGTTAGTGACACCAGAGATGGATTAACAAAGTGTAGAATGAAAGCTTAGCATAACCAAGTGACATCCTAATATCTGAAGTGTTGTTTGCTCAACTTTGAGTGAATAAAAGGAGGGTCCGTCAGATCCAGGGAAGACATTTGTCTTGCAGAGATTTTAACAATGAAAAAATTTAACAAAATGCAGACTTCATATGTTGAAAGGTTGTGTGATCTCATGAAATTCAAGTTAATCCCTGTTCAAATAGGGAAAGATCAGAGGATCTGGCTGGCCACGGGGCATTTGCTTAATATGACCACCCGCTTCATGCAAATCCACAGTGTTCCCTATCAAACTTTAGCAAGAACCTGTAAAGCTGTGCAATCCAATGAAGAGACACCTTCAATCACTGTTTTGACTGACATTTTGCAACGCTAAACGGTTGTCTTTGTGAATGTATCACTCTTGTACTGCAGACCAAACCCTGAGACTTAAGTAAACTTCAAAAATGGTAAAAGCTATAGCTGCAGAGATTTATTTAGGTTTTTTTTTTCTTTCAGGAGTGGAAAGATTATTTTAGGCCTTAGGTTTGTCCTGGAACATTTTTGTATGTATTTATGTAGCTATGCCTTGACTTTGGTTTGCAGATTTTCACCACTGAGTGAAAACAAAATTTTGTAACCAGCAGTCCTGTCACATATAGCTGCTGCAGAGGTGTAGTGTGAGAGATAGTCTGTTTCCTCCATTCACTACCATTTGGCCAAAAGGTCAGATGGGCTATTTCAGAAATGCCCCTAGTGAAAATCAATGGGCAAATCGTGGAGTTCAGTTCCTGTTTGTTGTTGTTGTTGGTGGGTCTCTGTGTTCTCACTCTCCCAGTGCTAAGGCAGAAGTAAGGGGGGTGGGGGGGTCAGTACTTGAGCACTGAGACCAAGAGAAAGAGAGAGGGATGGACACAGAGAGACAAAGACAAAGAGATGGAAAGCAAACGGAGGCTGTGGGGTTCGGGGACCAGTTAAAAGATAGAGAGGGAGTTAAGGCCGGTAGAGATACATCACAATGTCAGACACACAGACACACTGCAGCCATAAATTTATCATTGCAGCCACGTCTGCAGGCACAACTGGACACCAGGAAAGAGTGAGGTAAAGAGGAAGAGTGGAGAGAGGACAGGAGAAGAGCGACGACTGAAAAGGGAAAAGACAAATAGGCTAACGCAACTGACCAAAAACTGTCCGAAAGCTCCTGCTGGAGTCCGCCGAAAACAAACTGTTTCCTAGCATTGATATTTCTGCAGGATGTTCACATGAGCTGCTTAGCAGAGGGTTGCCCAAGCTTGACGTTCCAGAGAAGTCACAGAATATACAGTCAACTCACTTTGGGATGCAAATGATTCCTTTGTCCTACAAACGATTTCAAATAGAAGAAAACTTCTGATCATTTTCACAACTTTTTGTCAGTGGAAGCTTTTGTATATGTTGTCACAATTACTCAACACGTTTCTGTCAGTTTCTAATTACTGATGGTCACAAATAATCTCATCAATTTGGTAGTTATGATGATTTCTACTTAGTCATTCGGTTGTTGAACACCTTGGGAAACATCATTTTGGATCTAGTGCTTCTTGATGTAGTCGACACTAGTAGGCAAGTAAAAAGTACAAAAATATGTGCAGCAGCTGCCCTTCTCTGGACAGGATCCAAAGACGTTTATGTAAGTCTTGGTTACAGCCTTTAAGAATTATTCTGTTTTTCTGAAACAATGTTACTCTTGACGCTTAGGTTTGCATCAGGTCTGCAGACAGAGCACATTATTTAGCAACAAATTACTAAAGATGAACAAGCATGCAGAACCACCTTTTACCAGGGTGCTTGCCACACATTTAAGATTCTTATTTAGAAAAACAAAATCTTTTTTCCCCCCGTCACAAATAATGTCTTATTTGTGTTTCTTGTTGTAGTGTGTTAAAATGTGAAACAGGGTAATGGTTTAAGTAGCTTTGCAAGACAGTGGATATGAAAATGGTTGACTCAGGTTGTCTTTCACTGACTGACAGTCAGTGTAAAGATCTTAAAAGAAGACAGAGTGAGTGCTAAGCCTGTCACAGTAAGCAATAAATCAATTAATTGCATGATAAATTAAAATGACCTCGATAATTTCCATTTGCGTGATTGTTTTTCTTGTGTCACTCTTTCTAGCAAAGACTGGACGTTGTAAGTCTTCAGTCTGGTGCATTGGCCTCGACTAACCTTTTCTTGAAGGACAATTTTCTTTACAGAGACTTGATTATCTGTTTTATTTATTGTTTTAATTGTGTTCATTTATTTTAGATATTAAAATGTATTCCAGTTCCAAAGTTATAAATATTTGTTAGAAATGAATGTTTACTGATCTTGGAGAGAACGCTCTTGTATTATTTTTGCCTGCACCATTAAATAACTTGAAAATGATCTCAAAGCAACAATATTATCATTTATCTCAATAACTAATGCGACAATTTATCGTCCAGCAAAATTGGTTATTGTGACAGGCTTGGTGAGTGCTTCCCTGCTCTTTGCAGCACTTTTGTTTAGAATAAATTTTCTGTGTTGTAACATATGATGTTTTATGACCAGTTTATTACTAAAGTGTTGCTCAAGTCTTGCCTGAACTCAACTATAAACCGTCCACGGTCCTACGCATATGTGACTTCTCATACTGCATAAACATAACATGTTAGATTAAATGACTTTCTATGCACCATTTCTATCTCTTAAATCTTTACCGTTTGATCGAGAAGCATCCACCAGGCTTTAACACCAACATATGCGTCTTGATTAGCTTGGCCTCCTTCACAAGTGATCAGGTCATGGAGATCCTGGAATCCGCCCACACTGTAATCCCCATCAGCGGCCGCCTTATACTTTTTTTCTCCGCAAAAGAGAGATTCTTGTGTGTCAGAGGACAATGTAGCTACTTCGTAGTTTTCATTAGACTGGTTATATCTGGGAGTTCATAGGCGCTCATCCTCTGGCCCTCCACAAACCGCTCTGCTCAAAGAGGCGCTCTCGCCCATCAGGTAGGCCTGAGGGCGAGAGCCTGCTGCCCTCCTCCACATTCTCTCTCTTTCTGTGCCGATTTTCAAACAGAATTCCTGCTGTTCTGTGTGTCCCGACTCATAGTTATGTTCTTGTCTTCTGGCCTTAAAGACACAGTGCAATAATTTCACCGGACTTGCAGCAACTCGCACAATAGACACACACAGATGCTCTGCTGAAGGGAAGCAAGCTTTTATCCCCGTTTATGTGTGCAATAACGATTGATTAGTTCAGTGTCTTTTGAGTTCGTACATGATTTCTTTTATTTTTCTATTATTTTAATTGTTTGAAAAACATCTTGACAAAGATAGATTAATTACCACATAAGAATGGCTTGCTTTGTCTCCCAGATATGCAGGCTACTACATAACACACTGTTACCCTATTTTTATTTGTTGCTTTGTTGTCTGAAGTCTCAACTTCAGTTTTTTTTTCTTAACCTCAAGACATATTACAATGGGAAAAAAACAGAAGTAGGCTTTAAAAGTACCTTTGGTGTTCCTGTGTGTTTTCGAATATTACAAAGTGCTGTAATGAGAAGGAAAACAACAAAAAAAGGAGATTTTGCCTCACAGGGAGATAGCGACTCGTCTACTTGCTGCACAAGCCTGTAGGTTCACTTTTCTCTTTGTGCGCCGGAGCACTCCTTGGGACTCCAGCGACAGGGGAATTGGGCGGGCTGAGCTACGCTGGTGGCGAGGTGTCAGCCTCCTGTGCCGGGTATACGAGCAGGAGGGAGGCAGGACATGTTTCAATTAGGCAACAACCACCACGTGCATGTGGATAGAAAAGGAGGGAAGATTAGCTTACCTGTACCTGCGAACTTTTCCCTGCTGACCTCTTCATAAAATACACCTCCTTGTTCCGTTGTGCCCCACTTTCTTCTCCTTTGCGTTTGAATGTTAAGGTGTTGCTTTTGTCGAATTCTTGTGGGGAGGACAGTAGCCGGGGTCTTCGTGAGGTGATGCTAAGTGTGCCAGCCTGGCCTGCATGTTTCCATTAGATTGTCATGTTGGCTAATTAGAGAGCGGCAGCATGATTCACCTTGTTAATTAGGAGGACTTGCACACCATGTGCCTGCAGGCGGTGTGGGGAAGAAGAGCCCAGCCCCAAAGCCTGTTAGTCGCCTGCTGCCTGTGAAGATTCCCCTTCTCATCTACCTTCACTGCTTTTTTTTTTTTGATTTGGAAATGAATAAATCATTGAGATCGTCCTCTCTCGAAGTGTGAATATCTGAGTTCTCATCTTTTCCTGGATGCAAATTAGCCGTGATCAATAGGAGGTGACGAGCGGAGAATCTTAAAAAAAGTGTGAGACAGGCAGAGAGGACTTCCAGATGAAGCATAGAATGAGACAAAGCGAGAACATTTAAAGCAGGAAATTTTCCCTTAGATAAGCAGTATTTTTAATGATCCCCACGCTCCGGCTGCCGATTCAGTACAACGCCATTAGAATTTGCTTAACAACGTTTTCTGACTTCTTTGTTAAACTCTTTTTTTTTTTTTTTAGCAAAATGTGAATTACAAATGTTATTAATAGGAATAAAACTTACTTCAAAGTCAGAATTTAGTGTAATCCAATGTTTCACTCAAAATGCCTTTATGTCGTTTGGTTCCTATAAAGTAAGTTGCAGATGAAGGAAAACCGCCAGGTCATGATAGTGACACTCACATAATGACCTTCGCTTCGGGGACGACTGAGGGCTCTAAATAATTGGTCCTGGTCCCTGGAAGCTCTTGGAGCTTCAGAAGAAAAGGAACAGATTGTGCCATGGCTGTTAGTTCATGCATGTATTTTGAATTCATCTCCATAAGTAAAATATTATAATTCCAGACAGGATAAGCAGAACCATTCACACAATACAGTGGTGGAGAGGGAGTGTTCAATGTTCTGGACAGCAAGACATGTAAACAAAACGGTGCATCTCAGTCCATTAGAATATTAACAAAAAGTTAGTTTCTTCCAGTAATCCTGTTGAAATGTGAAACTCTTATTGTATAGATTTGTTTTTTTATGTAGATTGGTATATTTCAACTGCTAATTTTGATGACGTAGACTCACAGCTAATTAAAACGTTCTTTGACAATGTGAATATTACAAAAGATTAGCAGAAAACATGTTTTTAATGCAGAAATACAAAATCGGTCTGCTGACTTGACAGCTGTCTCAGGCAGCTTTATTAAGGAGATTTGTCCACTGAAGGTTATTGCTAAACAAACTGACTCTTCAGAGTTCTATATAAAACAATATTAAGGTGTAGTTGAGTGGAAGGAAGAAGTTTGGGGGAGATGCGGAAAGCGTGGACTGTGGCTGGAGTCAGTGGCATCACACACAAACACGTTCAGGTCATGTTTCACAACATGAATCAGACACATTTCAAGGAGTGTCTTATCCGAGCTAGGGAGAAAATTGACTAATATGTTTTTCAGCAGGACTTACCCACAAAAAAGTACATTTCAATCAATCAATCAACTTTATTGGTATAGCACATTTCAGCAACAAGGCAGTTCAAAGTGCTTTACGTCGTAAAAACACAAAAGTACAAAGCCAAAAAAGACACCACGCAGTCAATAATTGAGAAAACCAGTAAACATTTTAGATTTTGTCAAGTGCCATTGTTGGTTTAACAACCATTGTATCACTGCTTTTCACTGAGTCTTTTATCTGCCAAGCGGCAGATAAAAGACACCAGAAATAATGCAAACGGAAAGCCACCTGCACTATCTAAACTCCTCAGCAGCTTATCATCTGCATGAAGATCACATTAATGTAGCAATTCATGCAATAGGAACCACAACTATGAACCGAACGCATTTACTGTGCACTACTTGAACATAGGCTTACAAATTCTTTCCTTTGCTGTAAGCAAAAAAAACAAAAAAAAAAACAACAGAAATTATTGCGTGAGCCATATAAATTTGCAGTGAAGCTATATAATGAGTTTTGAAGTGAATAACTGAATCAAACTTGTTTTCTCACAATGTTCTAATTTGTTGAAATGTCTATAAAATAATTTTTGAGGAACTCTCCTACATATAATTATTGAGAAGATGTGATGAATCCATGCATGTTTCCATCTAGAACACATTTTCGGCTCTTTGGAGAGTAAGAGTGCAGATGGGAGCGGAAAACCTTATTGGGTGCTTCAAATGGCCCCTCTTCCCTGCAGCAAATTAACTGCCAGGCACTTTGCATGAAGAAAAGCCTGAAGATGTAGCTCACAGATGTTCACGTAATGCTGCCCATGTGGGTGTCAGGTGAATGAGATGCATGTATTACCGACGCACATTAAACACATACATAAAGCGTCAACACACACTTGATAAGGGGTAGGAGGCTGGCACAAAGAAATGTGTGTTTTTATGGATGCAAGAATTTAATTTTGGCGTTGAAATTAAAACAGCTTTACTAAGACACTATCTACTGAACACAGTACATGCTCTATTGATCTGACAAAGATGATCTAATAGTTATGGTCCTTGATGGGCAGAACAATATTAACCGTGTACATATTGAGCATTTATATGCAGCATTATTCAAATTGCTTAAGAGGAAAAAGGAAGTACAATAAAAGAAAAAAGTGGTTATAAAGTGGCTTAAGGACAACAAAGTCAACGTTTTGGCATCTCCATCCAAAGCCAGGATCTCAGTCATATGGCGCCATTGTGGGCAGATAATTTTGGTAAATCTTACTGACCTGGAATAAGAGAAATTTGGTCAGATTTAACTTCAGACACTGAGCCAGCAAAGGTTTTTGTGTCTTTTTATGCCATGTATGTGTACTTCCGGTTTCAGCTGTATTTTGTGAAACTTTGTTCTGAATGCCGTTTAAAAATGTTCTAGAAGGTGAAGCTGCGGTAAATAGACATCATGAATGTCTATTTAAAAATAGACATTCATGATGGAGACACTACTCAATCACAATATTTCTTATTGTGGCACTATCGCTTTGTTGTGTCATCAGCACATGTATGACAAGAGATGTTGTAGTACATGTCAGTACTTTGACATGTTCAGAAATTGGACTGGAGTTTGTGTTTAAAAAGCTAAACTTGTTGTTAAACCACCTTGTTCAATGATCCTTTCAAAATATGTTAGATATTGTTGAGGCATTCAGATAAATCTCTAATAGATGTTTAATCACCTTCAGCTTCCATAGCCTGAAAAAATTAAGTCAGTCAAAGGAAGTCTCAACAGTGTTTTGCATTTTTGTAAAGCATTAAGGTAGTGCAATTAGACAGGCAGTCTAAGGTAGTGCAATTAGACAGGCAGTGTTATCAGTACTGCTTGACAATCATCAGCATACCTGCAGCCTGACACTGATATGGGTAAATGAGAATATAGTTGAACTTTGATATCCTGTAAAAAAAATACCAATGAGACGTTCTGCTTTTTCCAGCTAATATATTCAATTTACAGTAGACACAGCTCTAAGTTTACGTGTTTTGGGAGAGTATCTCAGCTTTATTTTCTAGCTTTGTTCTCCAAATCTGACCAAATGTGTAAGCTTTACTATGTACACCAGCATGCCATAAGAAAATGAATGTGGCGATAGCATTTTTTTTTTATTTTATTTTACAGGCAAATCCGAGTTCAACTAAACCAAGTCTTTGTATGCGAGATTACTTTTTTATTATCCCCTAACCACTTTGTGCTACTTTGTCTAAAAATTGGTTCTCCAACCAATGGAATATTGGTTTGGTTTAGTGCTGAAATTATATAAATATTAAAAACATTTCTATTTCCTGACACTCTCAGATAGTCTTTATACAACCTCCTGCAGCAATGCCTGAAGGCTGCTGTGTTGTGTATTGTAAAAGTTAAGAATTTACTTCCCCACCTAACCCTGGTTAAACTACTCGCTTTCTACCAATGGCCTTTATTAATAAATGCGTTGAACAAATGTAGCATATGTCAAGTCTGCATAATCATAAGAATCCTGCTGGTTGCTGTTCAACCACAGCTTTTCATGGGGGAGGGTTTGAAATGGTATATCAATTTAAACCCTATGGTCTGCCTTACATACTGTGGTCTTTGCGAGGCAGACAGCCATTTAGCTTCCTTCACAGCCCCACAGCCGCTTGTGACGTCAAGCTGAGCATGTTCTGCTCTACCAAGGACATCTGTCTGTAAGCGTCTGGAGGGCCGTAAGCAGCCCCCCAGGCCAGACAGAGGGGTGGGGAGGAAAGCCTTTGTTAGAAACAGCAGAAAAGGCGAACGGCAGGTTGGCCATAACTGCTCCTACAGCTCATCTCCCTCCCTGTGCCAGCCATATCAGAGAGGTTCTTGCTGTACTTTGGACATGTTTGCATCATAAGGGAACATAATGCTCTGCTGTCTGTGAAGAAAGAAAAATCTTTTATTTCTTGTTTTGCTCTGGAAAGACTTTTATTCTGATCCGCTAAATGTACAAGTGCAGAGTATAAAGATTGAGTTTTAAATGTACAAAGATGCAATAAATAATTGCTATATACATTTTATTTGCTGTTTACTCTTTCCACTGTGTATAAAAGCAAGAATTAAGAATTGATATTTAATATGTAAAAGATGTGGTTCCAAAATTTATTCATGAAGGGACTTAGTGGAAACCTTCGTTCTAAATAATTAATTTCAAATAATATTATTATGAAACTGAGTGAACATGTCTTTCATTTCCACAGTTATGTATTAAACTTAGTAATGGAAATGTTTTTGCATATGCTAAAACTTTAATTTTTATTTCAACTCGCATATTAGTTTGTTTTTCACCAGCTCTTCTGATTTGACTGGCGTTGAATTTTCTGCAATTTACCAACACCTACAGCTCTTTGCAAATATTATCGTACCTCTTGAAGCTTTTCGCATTTTGTCATAACAACTGCAAACTATTTTTCACAAATCAAAACTGAAAAGAATGCCTTGCCTCTGTATGTAGCTGTCTTTACTCCTCTACCCTTTATTTAAATCCAGCGCAAGACAAAGAGGAATAGTTGAAAGAAATCTTATTTGCAGTTTGCTCCAGCCCATGTAAGGGGACATGACAAAACATGTAAGAAGGTGTTCTGATCAGGTCAGACCAAAGTTTAACGTTTTGACCTGAAAGTTGGTGGTGGAAACTTGTACACATACATTATATGTCAAAGTTTGTGATTGTAACACAAGAAAATGTTAACTTGTTTGAAGGGTATAAATTATTTTAGGGGTTACTATATGCTGCCATCTGTAAGTATTAACTCCTGGTGTCAGTTTTAATGGGCACAGAAAACATTAGAAAGACTTTTAGTGTCCTAATGTGTTAGTTGCTAATCAATGCTAATTGATACCCACAACACATTATTTAAAATTATTTAGAAAATTGCATATTTTTACATGAATACATTTTATTATGCCACCAAAATGGTGTCACATAACAGTGCGCTTTAGGTACAGAAAATAAATCCTGTATCTGACAAAACCACAGATCAATTTTTCTGCATTTCTTGACCTTTGTTAATATAACTTTACAAGTCCTAGTTCCTTGCCTGCAAAGGGCATAGAGGCAGACTGGAACCATTGGTATTTAAGTGACTTCAGATCAGCAGGTGGTTATGTGCTATCATTAATAGGAGCTGGCAAATGTATGCATCCTGCCACATGATTATTCTTCCCGTCTGGTACAGCTCTTAGTGATGACCTTTTATTTAGTTACTGGCAGTGGTTGTACTTGTTAAACATCGACGACATGGAGAGCTACTCCAAGAGAGCACAGAGAGAATGTAAAACGGATTTCTCATTCATCACCACAAAATCCCAAAATATCTAAAACCTGCTGTTGTTGGAATTTACATAAACTTAAAGCTAATTTAAATGGTAAATAAAAGCTCCTTGTGTTTCTTCGCAGCGTGAAAGACGACATATTTCATGTTGGTTGTTAACCAAATGGTGGGTTCTGCTTCATGGCACCAGATTGAAATCAGAAATCAGTCTCCGAGTGTCATGGCTTCCCCTTCACTGACGGGAAATGCAGGCTCGCAGATGGTGAAATGAAGTCTTCATTTATCATGCAGTCATAAATCCGAAATTGCAGGCAGTTGCTTTGGGCGCTGGGAGCCCATGCCTGGTGCCAACTGCCAGCCAGAGATGCCGGCATCCTGGTGCCGTTAGGGAGATAGCGAACCTCTCCTGCTGTGTGCGTTGCGGCGGGATTCTTTAAGGTCAGGCCCGAAAAGATTTATCTAGTTCTTATGGCAAAGCTTGATCAAATCTGCAACAATAACATTAGGGACAGCGACTGATCGTCCAGCCACAACGTCCGCATTGTAACTCATGTACTTCAATATGTAGTTATTAAAATTCACATCAGAAAGTTATCCATATTATTACTATTAATTAATGAATATTCTCATGTATTCCTGTTTTTTTTTTTGTGGACGTCTATTGTAAAACGAATAAGTAAACAAGGTTTATTTATTCAGCTGCTATTAATTCACCTTCTTTGTCAGCGTGTTTGAATCTTTCAGCAGTTTCGCTGTGCTAAATGTGAAGTGGCAACACCCTAAAGGGCATGCCTTGCCAGCAGGGTTTTAGGAAAAAATCAGAGGCAAGTACATGCACATTTTAGATCAGATGGTGTACTCCAAAGCAACCTTTTACAAAACGCCATCTGAAAGCAACATGAATTTTTTTTCCCCCTCCCTGATCAGACAATATACATGCCTCGCACAAACACCAGCGCCCAGCGAACACATGCTGAGAGATAACATAAAAGAACATGAAAGACATCAAGGCGCACAATTGATTGTCCCTGTTCGCTCCAACCCAGGCCTCTCTCCCCCAGCAGGCAGGCACACAGGCAAGCTGGTTGGTAGGCATTCCCTGTGCTGCTGTGGCCAGGATTGATAGGCACGTGTATGTGTGTGCGTGTGTGTGCGCTCTGGCACCCTCCGTGCCTTTGCCTCAGGCCATCACACCTCCACCCAATGGAAAGGGCAGCTCCTAGCGACGCTGGGTCCGCCCACAGCCCTGCAGCTAAACATGACATTACCTTGGGCACTGCCCCTCCCAACCACCCACTTAAACATCACAAACTGCAAAAATCAAAAAAAGAGCAGGGCTATGTGACTACACACACACACACACGCA
Organism: Poecilia formosa; assembly: GCF_000485575.1. Lineage (NCBI taxonomy): Eukaryota > Metazoa > Chordata > Actinopteri > Cyprinodontiformes > Poeciliidae > Poecilia > Poecilia formosa. Next base: position 555,914 of record NW_006799985.1, on the reverse strand, counting down.
CACACACACACACACACACACACACAATCTCTGTGTTCCGTTAATGGCTGACGACGGTCTTCCATTTTGTTCTGATCAGGCAAGCATTCTGCTCCCACGATACAAGAGAATAAGCAGAAACATTAGTCGCACGTCTTTGTTTCTATTTATCATTTGATTCTTGATTCACTTTAATATTCTTCCTCTCGCTAGTTGTGTTTACAAAACTTAGTTGCCTCAACTGGTCAGGAGGTACCAAAATGTAATTAAAATAAGTCAACATTTGTAATTTTTGTGTTAAATGTTTTAGTCAAAATACTAAAACACACATTAGCCGCTTTTCCATGGTTGTGGCTTTAACCAGTTCTTCCACAGTCAGCTGTGGCCAGATCTGTCTCTATTTGCAGATCATGTGCAGCTCCTCCCTGTTTATCGTAACCACTTGAGGGGTGGTATAAGCCGGGAAAAACCATGCATTGTGTGGAAGAGATTTAATTGACAGCAGACTGCACTTGTTGACTGAGTTAGACTTTAATCTTAACTACTTGATACTTTTGGCTGTTTGTCTTTAAGGTGTTTTCACACCTGTTAGTCTGGTAGACTCGGTTCGACTAGGGAGCAGAATTGCAACGTTTGTTAAGTTTTCAGCTGCTGTGATTTGCTTTTACACTGCATTGCGTTAAACAAACCAAACTCTTTGAAAAATCATTTTCCCTTCCTCACCTGTGGTGGCTCTGCACCAAGAGTCACCGAAGCAAACGGCATGGAAACTTCAAAAGAAGAAGAAGAAGACGGGAGCTAAATTTTATCTTTGCAAAATGTAAACAAAAATGCAGTAGCATCCGATATCAGTGGTTGTTGGATTTCTCTTTTGACTTTGCTAAAAGACCACAAGCCATTTCTTCCTCTAGCATTAATTAGATTTTCATGTTTGTTTAGATGGTACTTACCCAGAATGCCCTGCGTTATAGTTCGTTTTCTGCTTTTGGAGCAATCTCCGGTCTGCTTGCATCTACATATGCATTTGAGCTGCTTCAAAGTTCACTTCTACCAAACTGAGACAGTTTTTGGGAAGACTAGATTTTGCTTTTTTGGCCCACATCAGAGTTCAGTTATGGATTCACGTCCGCTCCAATGAACCAGACTTTCTGGGGAACCTTGTCATATGCCACTTTTTATTAGCTGTGCAGTATTTTTTTCTTATGTTCTTATCTTGTGTGATTCTGTATGGTTCCATTTACCTTTAGTTTGCTCTAAACATTGTGCCACAGTCGTCCCACAAAATATGTTAACACAATATTTGACAGACTTGTATAAAAAGCAAAGAAGTAACTCTTATGACGCCAAACTTTGTACTTAGAGGTGTATTAGGAATGCACTTCCTCTTTAGACACTTTTACCAGCTGTTGAGGAAAGGTGACAATTACCTGTAATTCCATCTACTGGTTAAATAGGAACTGCAGCACCTTAACTGTGCCTGTAGTTAAATGTATTAAAGCTAAACGGTTGCAGCGCTGTTGCACCTCAGCGGTACATCCGTGGCTTTGAAAGACCCATCGGTTTAGGTGAATGGAGACTGGCAGTTTTGGTTAACAATTTTCATACGATGGATTGAACTTTGCTTTAGAATATTCTTTTAAAACCTAACCCCGCTGTCAACTTCTCCACAGCCTCCACAGAGGAGTTGGGTTTATGCTGAGAGTAAATTACACACAGGAGGACTCTATTTACTGACTAGGTCACTTTTGAAGGTATTTGCAGTTGCACCAGATTTTATGTATGGTAGACAGACTGGATGCACTTAAGACATTTCTGATTTTTATTTGTAAATGTTTTTCAAAACCAGGTATTATTTTTCTTCCAATTCACAATCATGTTTCACTGTGTTGTAAAAATTTCAACTAAATGCATAAAAACTTTGTTGTAAAATACTAAAATATGAAAAAGGTCAAGTAGTGTGACTACTTCTGGGCTGGGGCTGCATTTATAAATGAATAGAGAACCTTGTGAGTAATGCAGGACAAAACATGACTTTATAAAATTTGTGTTCTGTTTTCACTAGATGCAGCAACAAGAGCTGGCCCAGATGAGACAACGAGATGCAAATCTGACAGCACTAGCTGCTATTGGACCTAGAAAAAAACGCAAACTGGACTCACCAGGGGCAACACCATCAGGGACTGAGGTAAGAACTGGAACAAATTAAGGGTTTTATGGTCTTTCTAGGTGCTGCTACTAAATGGTTTCACACGGATCTTTGCCACAAGTGTCTCAATCTAAAGCAGCTGACTTTTTCCCTTTAATTCATAGTGTTGTCCTGCAGATAAAACTTTGAATCCACAAAATGATCTAATTGGTAAAGCTGGTAATAATGTTATTTTATGTTGTCACATTGTTCTGTAGACAATGAATCAATAATGAAGTAATGTGATATGGTGTTGTTACTGATTAGACCATTTTTGGCAGCCAGCAGTTGCGACTGCTTACTGCATAAAAACACCTTTTTTTCCCTGCTGTTTACTGATAATAATATAGCAGTTCGCCTGCTACTATTTTCTGTCTGTTTCGTTCCATGATCAATAGCAAATTATGTTTTCTGGTGCAGTATGGTATTGTTCAACAGCACATCTTGTCCCACCGACATTTAAAGCTGACTTTTGTGTCAGTGATAATTTATGATTTAACTGCGTAATCTCCTTTAATGTTGCTGGTAAAATCTCAGACCAAAGTCAGTAAAGTTTTTAGACTTCAGTTTGTAGCATATTGAGAATTAATGGGACTCAGACCAGAGGACTTTTATCAGTGTTTACTGCACGTTGCACTTCTGATGCATTCTTTGACCTTTTAGCCATTTCACCTTCTCTGACTCCTGAAAATGATATTGTTTACTGATTTAAGAAAAAAAAAAGAAAAAAAAAAAAAAGTTGCGCATATTGTTTCAGGTTCAAACAGGAATCACTGCTAATCATTATGGTGCGGCTGGTATTGGTTTCACCTTGTAAGTCTTGTTTGTGTGTGTGTTACCATGGCAAAATGTGGTCTCGGTCACTCGACGCCAGCCATTACAAGAACCACATCAAAAGAGAAGGTATGAGTGTCATTAAAGAGAACAGAGCACCAAAACACCTTTGACTTTGATAAATTCTCCATTCCAATAAAATAAAGGTTAAACTATTTAGCTACAGTTTTCAAAATTATGAGTTAAAGTAACCAAGCAGTCAGACAACATAATGAGTGCATCATTTTGTAAGTGTGTTTTTCGGAAAAAGAACCAAGAGACAAGTTTGGATAAACAAAAAATGGGTGCACAAAATGTCAAACAATCAAACTTTTTGCACGGTGCTGAGTCTCAAGCTTTAGCAGATATTTACTTTTCAACACAACAAAGACCTGAATCATAAGCCCCATTCACAAAGCACTTCCAGATGGGATTACGGCTTCTTTTTGTTATCACAGTGTGTTTTGTAAAAGAACCGATGTAGTGAAGAGGGTAAAAATCAGCTGATTACAGTCTATACCCACAGCCCCTCATCAGCTGCCTTGTACAGAGTCAAGGTGGCTTCACATTTTGAGGTAGTGATGCAGTGACAATGTGTGGTTTGTGCAACCAACCGGCCGCCAGATATAAACTCAGCTCTTAGGAGGAGTAATAATGATGTTGATGATGCACAGTGTTTTTAAAATCTGAAGTCCGTTTATGATAGCACCAGTCTCTGCTTGTAAAGAATGAATGGTAAAAGGGAGCTGAAGAGTAAGTTGGTTTGTTGCAGGTTTATGGTAGAAATATTTTGTAGTAGAGTGATTCCACTTCCTACTCAACATTTAATCCCACTTATTAATGACAGGCATTTAAAGGTTAAATTATTTGTTTGTTTGCTGTATCAGCGGATGGATAGCTGAAATAATATTAACTGGCATCTGTACTGAGAAGCAACTTTTTAATCAAGCTCTTAGTTCTTTTTTCAATTATGTAAAAAAAAAAAGATAACTTATTTGACTGTTTCTTCTACACTTTCAGAAGTTACTTTTCCATTCAAACCAGCCACTCAAAGCGTGTCAGACTTCAGCCACATTCACCTAATCACACTAACAAACGTGCACAAATTCATATATTGACATTCGCAAAGGTTTGACTGCACCACAAACTTCATAATTTAGTTGAGCAAACGTGGATGTGATGTCCGAATAACACACTTTGGGTATATTCACAATTCTTGAATGGTTTACACTACAAACCAAGCAAGACGTTTCCTTGGAAAATTGACTGCAGGCTTAGAAGGAAATGTGAAAGATTTGTGATCATTTTTCCAAAGACTAAATGATTTTATTGCTGCATAGGGTGCTGAAATGATTGAATCTTTATTTATCTATAATTAACTGGGAAGAGGAGCCAAAGCACCAAAAGGTATGATAATTTTATGGGTAATTATCTGTTTTAACCTCAAAATATCTGTTCAAAGTGTTTGCACAATAACATATTGTGTTTAAAGTTTTTATATTTACTATATCAACTTGTAGGTAATACATTCACAAAAAAATGTTTAGAAAATGTAACTTTCTGATAATAAAAAGACCCTAACCTTCCCACAATTTACTATATAGTCAAATACTTAAGTTGGTCAATGTTAAATAAAACGTCAAACACTCCAACAGTAACAATTAGGTATTTACTAATAATTTTCAGTCTGTAAATGCTCAGTTGTCATTGTACTCCTTTATGCTCTTTATTTTAGGTTTAGTTAAAAAATATTAGGTTTGAGGGCATATAAGATGATACACAAATACAAAAAAAACCCATCTTGCAATACGTGTATTTTTTAATTCAAATGTACCAACACGGTCAAGGAGACTTTATCTTCACTCTTATTCTAAGAACTTTAACGCATTATAACATGTTTACATATCTGAACACATTTTAACGAAGCCATGATAATCCTGATCACCAAATTGAATTTACTCAAAGTAATTTTTTCCCCCCACATCGTTACGTCTTGTTTTAAGCTGTTTATCATCAGACACTTATGGCCCGAATTTAAATGCGAACAATACAAATTCCTAGTAACAATAAAGTGAAATAACTTACAGGAAGTACTTTTTAGAAGCAACACATTGACATACTTTAGTGTGACGTGTCAAGTCTGTTTGTAATTAAGCTGTTGTTTAAAAAAAAAAAAAAGTCTTCTGTTTGAAGCACCATAAGCAGTGACTGAAGTATCCTATTTCTCTAACACATGAGTTTAGGTGAAGTTATGCACAGTTGCTGCAGCGAGTCACATTTACCTTTAGGCACCAGGAGAAACATTTAAATTCCACATATTTCTTCGTAAATATGATGAATGTAAAATAAGGCTGAATATTGAATGTCAATTGGCCATTTTAATAACCTGCTTATCGAGTTGCATCTTCGCATCCTTCGCTTAACAGCAGCATGCTGCAGAGGAGCATAGTAATGCACCCGGTAAAAAAGCATAAATAACAAAATAAAAACATTACTTCTGGTCCTTGAGTGCAGTGCCAACCTCTTTCAGAATGTTTTACCCTGATGGGTATTAGCCGGCGACCTTCTGCTGCATTTAAAGAAAGGAGGGGGAAAAAAGCTTTCCCAAACCTCTCGCCTAAACGCAGTTACAGAACATATGCATTAACATACATTAAGGAGTTGTTTATTTATTTCTTTGTTTTAATGTCCCATGCACGTTTAATTAGAAGGCATAATGAAGTGAAATCAGAGTGCCCCTCCTCTGGAGTTATTGCAGTGGGGGCGGAGGAGGAATCTTAACTTATTTTCACTTCGTTTTCACCTCCTCACATTTCTTCATTTCACATGGGCTGGAAGCCCCCGCGGCGTTCTCTTTCCCTTCTCCAGAGCAAAGTGAATGTGACTTTTCTAAGGGGGTCACAGGATGCCTGGAGGCCTGTGGGTGTTACTGGACTGTTGCCTGCTCTCAGCTTCACTGAGGGGCTTGTCATAGATTTCATCTCCACAGAAATGAGCCGGGGGCCCTGGCCAGGAGCACAAGCAGCCAACGTTATGAAGGGCCCACGCTGATTATTTCCCTCTGACATCGCATCCTGAGCTTTCCGCATTAATCCCAGACAAAGGCAGCCCTTCAGTGCTGTGCCAGAGCTCAAATTAGGAGTCAGATAATGGTCTTGTTGAGATCCTGTTCTGTTCACTAAGAGGCAGAGCTCCTGTTGAAATCCTCCTACCATTTATTTTTTTTTATATTCACACCACTTCTTTTTGGGGGTTTTTTATGACTTCGAGGAAATTCAGGTGACAACATTTTACTCCATAAGTTTTTCCCAACCATCCTACCCCCACTCTTTCCCCCTGTGTTTAATTTGAGGGTGGCTCTGCAGGACTCGGGCCTGTGCCTGGATGTGGATGGCCATGGGCTGTGAAACTGATAGCCTGTCAAGACTGGAAAGTCCGTCTCCAGCCTGATCCAGTCTGCAGGAGGTAACAAAGGGGGTCTTACAGGACTCCGCAGGGCAGATTAGTTTCAAAGAGCCAATGGCCGAGGCTGCTGGAGGACCTGCTGTGGTCCCAGCGGTGGGTCACTGCACAGGTAGGCGGTCACATAGGTGTACATGGTGAAACTCAGCTTAATCCCGTTTACTTACATATTACCAGGTCACAACAAGTGATATTTTAGAGCAAAAAGGAACCATTTTTCCAATAAAGAATATCTAATCAAATCAAGTAAATGCAATCCATAGATTCAAATTCATTTCCATAAAACCCGCTTCCATCTCCATTGTAACATAATATGGTGAACTTGATAGTTGACTTTGCTACACTTGTTCTAAGCTCTAACCTTTAGTAATTAAGCATATTCTAATTAAACTTCTACACTTTTATTTGAGGAATTCACTGTTAAAATTTTTATTTATATTCACTCTATTTTCTATATTTTCTCAAACATTACTCCGTCATTAAAGCAAGCATGGCATGTAAAGAGATTTAAAAAGCCTCCTTCCTAATTGCCAGCTTTCTAATGATTCACCAGCATCTGGAACCCTACCGTAACCCTCCATCCACAGTGCCTGTGAGTACAACCTCTTGTAGTCGGTGTTCTGAAAACCACTTTATTAGGTAAACCCGTTCAACTGCTTGTTCACACAATGGTGTCAGTTTAGTCATCTACATGTGGTGAAGACGATTTGTTGGAGTTGAACTGAGCGTCAGAATGGAAAGAGAGGTGGACATGTCTCATTTTTTCTAAAGAATGGGCCCACAGAAAATACTGTGATGTCCTTGTTTCTTGTTTCCTTGTTTCTTTTGTTAGAAATTCAAGGCAGCTGTAGCTCAAATAACCACTTATGACAACTGCGGTTTGAGACGGATTGGTTACAGCAGCAAAAAGTGACACTGGGTGACCTTCCTGTCAGCTATGAACAAAAAAACTGCCGATATAATTTGCTCAGACTCACCAAATTTGTTCCATTGAGTTTTATTTCACCTGCGACATAAAACTCAATGTTTTTGGCGACATAAAACTCAATGTTTTATGTCGCCAAAATTGTCCCCAAATTCTGGGGACAGAATTTGGTGGTAACAGCATGGATCTAATTTGCATCAATTGCTTGGGCTGGTGCCAGTCAAGCAATGCTGAGTTTTGTGTCTGGCCATGTTCATCCCTTTTTGACCCCAGTGTACTCATCTGATGATGGCTTCTTCCAGCAGGATATTGCATCATAAAGCTTAAATCACGTGGCTGATGATGATAATGATGATGATGATGCGTTCACTGAACTCCAGTTGCCTTCACAGTCACCAGATGTCAGTTCTGCAGCGCCCTGTTGGCATGTTGGGGAAAAGGAGATTCACTTTGTGCATGAGCCACTAACTCATTCAAAGCAACTGGACAATGCTATCATGCTAAGAACCAGAAACTCTGAAGAAAGTTTTAGAAACCATATTGAATCTGAAGGCAAAAGGGGCTCAAACCGCAGCCAGTCATAATAATACAATGGGTTTTGAGTGAACGCTGTAAAATTGCCTTTACATTTTCATATTTTGGTAAAAAGAAAAGATATCAAAAACAATGTCTTATGATTATCACCACCAAGTGTTATGTTTTGATGTTCTCCTGAGCCCAGCTGTAAGTATCTGCTTTCTTGTGTTTGGCAAACCAAAGGAACATTCTGTGGTGTGTTTGCCATATAAAGTAAAATGTATTCCGGATGCGAGAAAACTTGCTAAATACAATACATCTGTACCCACAATCATTACTGTATCACACTCGTGAAATTCTGTCCTTTAACACATTTAACATGACTGGAACGCTGCACTGTTTCATTTCCCCCCGTATCGATTTTCAGATCTTGTGATCTCCTCCTCTCCCGTGTGGTGAATCTTATCTGAATTGTGTGGCTCGTATTTTGAGTGCTTGTAAGACAGATGGAAACTCCTCTCCGCATCTTAGGCAGCATTACAGGTTCTGAGATGTAAAAATTACCCTGATGCACAATGTCCTGCAGTGTTTAACATGCCTAGTGCTTTGAAATATCCTTGACACATTTATGAGCTTTGAGTTATCATCCAGGCACTTAGGCCATTTATCACATCAAAGGAAGAGCTTTGTTTGTTGACGTAAAAGCAACAATACCAGCTAAATTGCCCCAGTTTGTACAGCCACGTAAGCTTCCTCCTATCTGTCTCGACCAGGCGCAATGCTAGGGACAAAGGTAGGCGAGGGATTTAATAGTGAGCACAGTCTATTTTTCCATTTGAATTCATTTCACCTTCTTTCTTTGAGGCTGTAGATCAGAAAGAAGGAGTGAGGCAATAGAGTGAGAGGCATTGGGAGAGCGCGGGGGGAAAAGCACAAGGAAAACTGATGCCCTTTCCTCCAGCTAAATTAACAGGAATCACGTGGAAAACAATCTGAGTCTCCAATGAAGGAGGAAGGAGAAGGAGGGGACGGGGGGCACCATTAAAATTAGCCCCAAGCTATGGACTGCACCCAATATCACTAAAGCTGCACTCACTACAGATGTGGAGGCTGGCTTACAGGCAAACTATGCTCTGTTCTATAGCTACAATTAAAATCAACCTCGCTGCCAAAAAATAGGAGGGGGAAAGTGGGGGTAGAAAGGCAGACATGGAACATCAAAGACAGATTGAAATGTGTAGTCAGTAATAAGAGTGGTCTCCAAGCCCCGAGGTTCTCCACGGTCCCCTTGTTAATGAGAAATTTTGACCTCTGGTTTGTAAGTTAAACTTGTAATCTTGGTTAATGAAGTAAATCAATCCCAACTCGGGAGTGTTCAGTGTCTCTCCCTTTGCCTTCTCCCCGCCAACCTCCCCTCTGTCCTTCTGTCTTGTGCTTCTCTCCTTCGCCCGCCCCTCCTCCTTTGTCCCTCGCAATGTGCCGCTTGGGAGCAAAACGGCCAGGTCTTCAACCAGACAAACAGGAAACTCTGAGAGTAGGACGGTTCCGGAGCTGGAGGGAGGGGGTTTGCGAGGACTCAGAGGACCAGGGCCAACCAGGCTGTTTGGTTAAGAAGGAAACAAGCCAGCTGAGTGGCGGTAGAGGGAAAATCAGACTCCTCCTCTCCATCTTTTCCCTTCCATTCCATCGCTGTCCACTGCTCTACCCTCAGCATTCTGGTTAGAACTTGGTTAAAAAGTTGTAAAGAAACACTGATGTCCACTTTTATTTACCGTGCCATGGGAACCTAATTATTCCTGTTTGAGGTGGAAAAGGCAGCTAACTTAACTTTGTTTTTTATGAAATGTTGCTGTTTTTCATTTGGAAGCCTCTGCTAATTTCTTGGGGTGCCTTGACATTTACTGTCTATTAGCTATAGCGTGGACGTATTTATTTACATAACTCAGGATAGAATGCATAGCTATGACTTTAGCTTGACTTATATCAGGATGTAATAAAACATAAAGATTCCTGTGTGGGCTTTTCCACTGTATATACTCCATAAATACGATTAAAGAGGGCACATAGAGGCTGCTATCGGTTTCATCATGTCAAGATGTTTATAATGTTAGTTTGACTTCACATCTTAAGGCAATTGAGTAAATCCACTGTGGGCACAAAGCAGACAGAATTGAGTGGTTAGGGAGCTTTTTGGGTCTCTTGGCCATATGCCATGTCTTCTTAGAGCTTTCACACAATGCACTTTGCCAGTTTTTACTCCCCCTATTCAATGCAAAGCAAAGTGGTTCTCATAGCTGCTTTATGCTCTCTGCGCTGCAGTTTAAAGCAATTAAAATTCAACCACAGCACTCGCATGAGAAGAGGAATATATTGGTTGAGTCTTCACTTGTGTGAACTACTTTTGTTTCCTCTTTTCTAGATAATTTGGTCAAACTATGTGATGGGTTGTTGCACATTTTAAAGGAAATCTTTGTTATTTAATAAAGTTAGATATTGCAGCAGAATTACATTAAGGTTTAAGATTATAAATCAATCTCAAAATGTATTAAAACACAGAAACAAAATAATTTGTTGACCCGGATGCTTGATTCCCACTAATAAGACTAATTACTAATTCCCTAGAAACAGCAAAAGCATGTGTATTTTACATTGGATGAATGTTTATTATTATTATTATTATTATTAATATTTTTTTAAACAAAGCATAAAGAAAGTCAAGAACAACCAGCTAACTACTTAACCTAACTTAAGCACAGCCAATGATTTTGCAGATAATCAAATTTTTCATATAAAGGTAAAAGTGCATATTGGAAGATAAGAAAGCATTCCTCACTAATTGTCGTATTGGACATGGTGAAACAGATCAACCTTAGCTATTCATGCTTCAGTGGAAATTTTGATTCACGTATTAAAGGATTATAGCTCCACCTGGTTTCTTTCAAGTACTCCATACTGAAGTCTCCACTTTTAAAGAGTTTTTTCAGTACGGTGAGTTTAAGTTTCTAGTCAGTCCAATAATCGAAATATATCTGTTATCCACAAGTAGTCGAATCAAAGCACTGCATGTAAACTGATACCTTTTCCTAAAGATTTTAAATAATGATGCAAAATTGATGCATTTGTGCCGCTCTCTTTTGAATGACTTTGAATTTAACTATATATACATATATATGTGTGTCCATCAACATAGGAGTATTAACACTAATCTTTTTTATTTAGATAAGAATGTTTTATATATTTATATTCACAGCAAAGTAGTGAACCCCCTCATTTTTGCCTGTAAAACTTTGCCCTAGAATAATGGTTAAATATACGATTCTGACAACAAAGTTGAGCCCCTGGCAATTAATAGATACTCATCTTAAAGAAATTAATTACCTCCCTTGTTAATCTTGATATAATTAAATTTCTGAGGAATGAAATTTGCTGCATTTTTTCCCCTCTGCCTTGCTTCCTTTGGAGGCGTACCGGTAATGGCTGGCTCTCTAGCTAGCCTGCTGGCCAGGGACGTGGGGACAGCCTAACATCGTGGGCCCCTCACTATGCTATACCGCACTGTGCAAATCATCTCTGCTCATCCTACGCCTTCACTTTCTCATAGGAAAAAGCTCCGAAAACGCCTGAGTCGCTGCTTTGCCTTTCTTTAAGTGCTGAAATATTCTCCTTCTGGGAGGGATGCAAGCCCCCTCGCCTGCCACTTTCTGGTTCTTAACTTGTGATAACGTTACCAAATGACTTGAAAATTTTGGAGCACAATAGCTGCTAATGAAATTGTCAACATGGAACCGCTGAAGGTTTTACAGAGGTGCCCTAGAGAGACTGGAGGGTTTTTTCTATTACAGCTTATTCAAGAAACTTCTTATATTTAACGTGTTTTTCTTTTTTTAAGCTTTATACTTTATTCATCCTTCATTGTCTGTCTGGATTTATAAATGGAGAAAGAAATAAACACCTGGCAGAGATCTTTCATCTGTAAGGGGGTGAAGTGCCAATGATGAGGGAGGAGCAAGGGTAATATGGAATAAAAAAAAAGTCATAACATAAAGAATAGCTCCTCTTCTCTAAACTCTTGATTTATTATGTTTTTCAGCTTATCAGTCTTCACCATAACTTTTTTTTAAAAGCAATTTTCAGTGTTTTAATGAAGAGATCCTTGTATATCCAACAAAAAGCTGTCCTTGCAAAGGACTTTTAGAAAATTCTCAGAAATTAGCTGCATGTTGCACAACTTTTATTTCATTCTAGCTCGGCTACAGATATTGAACGTCTGCCGACTCCCAGTCATCAGTGTAGCGGCATGGCAGATTGATGTGCATTCAACTTCCCAGGGGGTCGTATAACAAACAAGCAGTTAAGGGGCTGACTCAGTGGTGAAGATGGAGCAGGTGTCTTCAAAGTTATCACTTTATGGTTATTCAGGTTCCATGTTATGCAGTAATGCAGCATTTTTAGAAAATGCGTAACGAATTTATTGTAAGTGAGTTGTACACATCCAAACATCTGACCAGCCGGATACAGATCACAGATGAAGAGGCTTGTGTAAATTATTATTTTACTCCTTCTTCTGAAAATTATTCATTCCTATTCCTTTGTTTCTGTCAAAATATTGTAAAACAATACCCTGTTTTGTCTTTTAACAGGAAAACAGAACATCTAAAATTAGCTTTAGAGAAAAAAACAATGAGAAAGAACAAACAAAGCGATCCATTAGTGAGGATGGGTTATTGGCTGACTTGCCTCTTCTCATGGCGGCCCATTAAAAGTGGTAATGTCTGCCTGCAGCAGCGCCCGGGGAAGAAGAAGGAGGCCAAGGAAGGCATATTTCTCATGCATCAGACACTGGAATTAAATAGACCAATGTTCCCTAAAAAGACTGAAGTACATCTCTTTCTGATGTGCGTCCCGGGCAAAAATTCATTGATCTTAGAATGTCCCTTGGCAATTATAAAATATTAAATCCAAGTCGCACTTTTCGGCTCAGCTTAATTTTTTCCCCCCCCTCGCTTTCCATTTGACCAATTTAGAAAAAAAAAAGTTAGGAATGGATGGCCATGAAAAAGAGACACTGATAATGACGACTGAGCCCACTTTTAGAAATCTTTTGTTATGTTTCTGTATTGTTTTTGTAGAATATCTCAGATCGTTAAATAAAACGAGGTCCCAGCCAAGCAGAGGGAGAGCAGGAAAGAGCTGTGTTACACTGGCTGCATGAGACTGAAGCACACCATGGATTGTTACCGCTCTTGACATCTTGATTTTGAAACGCAACATCGTCTGATGCATTTTTCAGCACTCTGGGGATGACAAATATTTGTCAGCTGCTTTCCATTAGGTCTGTGGCCCCCGTGCTTGCCTCCCTGGCCCCTTTCTGTCCCTCAGAGATTACACAGGGGGTATGCAGCTAATTGCCCGGATCATTAAATTTAACATATATTTCAATAAATATAATCATCCAGCTGTTTGACAAGGTACACAGTTCATTAAGCCTCTTTGCTTGTTTGTCCTTTCCCTAATTAAGATTTAGAATCGATCATTGAGTGTGTAATGTACAGTGGTAGCTCGGCTTGCACAGAGAGCCTTTCTCCTACAACTGGAAGGAGTGGCATCCGCTCGCTAAAGCTTTACCATTTAGCACACTGACTGCAATGGGAATTAGACATCCTGTGCTAATTAGGGAGGCCAATTAGCTGTAAAATTCAGGCGTTTTTGACAAATAATCTCAGCAGAATTCAGACGCTTGAATATCATCAGATATGAACGAACAGATAAAGACAAATATTTTTAGCTGTATCAAATGCTCCACTGGTGTTTGTGCCGACTGGTATGCGGCGTTACCTAACCTCTCATTCTGATTTTGATTCATGATCACATGTATTTTTTAGACTGCATAAATTATGTAATTGTCAGACTAATGAACAGACTCCAGTGACAGAACTTCAGGGAAGTTGTGCCTAGCTGGATGTGGCCGCTTACTACTTGCCTGTCAATTTAGGTTGTTCCCAAAACTTGAACAGATCGTATTTTCATTGGGGTGGCAGTCCAGCCTAGTAAAAATGTATGAGTGGCACAACTAAGAAAAAATCTCTATATATATAATGTATTAATTTATTCATTGAGTTATATATATATATGTATATATATGTCTTGATTGAACGTCTTTGTATCAATTGAACATGGTTCTCTGGAGGGGTGTCCAACACTTTTCAATGGGAGGGGGCATGGCCCCCTCTGGCCCTCCCTTGGAGGCACCACTGGATTGCCCAGAGTATTACATTATGTGTTTCTCCCCATCAAACAAACTTCAGCACCCTTTTTCACATGTTCGACTTATTCCGAATGCCTTGTTCCTCCGCTAGAGAGTAACACATTTAGTCGCTGTTGTGTTGCCATTTTCTCTTCAGCTGAAACCTAATAGAAAGACGCCATTACACAGTGGAAGGTAATGGCTCTGTGTGAATGCTGGAGCTGTTTGGATACCAGACAGCGCCCACGGCCTGTTTGAGGGCGCCGGTGGGCAACTCCTGCGGCTGCCCGCCTCAGGTGGAGGAAGCATTCAGCACCTTCTTTTATGAGATGTGTAATTATTATGGCAGACAAGGGTGTGGATTTAAACCGAGTCAATATGTAGATAAGCGCTATACACACACAGACACAGCTGCTGAAAAAGGATGCTGTTGTATGCGAAATATTAAATCAGGTTGCCAAAATGCTCTGCAGGTAGGAAGGAAGCCTTGTGGGCCTGTGGAAGGAGAATCTGATGGGAGGAATTAAGCCTTCAGGAAACTCACAATGGGAACAAATCTCACAATACAGTCTCCCATTTCAACCCCACAATCAACTGGATTTCTTATTAATGCTACAATGTAGAGCTGCATTATATATAGAATGGCTGTCATCAGTGCAATATCAGTGTGTACACGAAGGCGTTCACACTGGACCTTGAATGACTTCAATTCTGTTCTTCACTCATCCGTCAGAAACCGGAACTTTGATTAACAGATTAAAAAAATTACTTTAATCTGAAACGAGGACTTTGGACCACTGAGAAACAACCTTTTTGTTCTTTTATCCGTAGGCAGGCAAGATGCTTGTGTTTCTCTGGTTCAGGAGTGGCTTGTAAAAAGTAATGTGGCTCTTGAAGCACTGACTCCAGCCAATGTCCATGCCTTTTCAATCTCCTCCAAGCTGTTGAATGTGATTTGCTGACCAATCCTCAAAATTCAAAGCTTTGGCTCTCCCTATTGCTTCTGCACTTTTTTCAACCAAACATTTTTCTGCCACTCAAGTTCCACTGAATAGTTTTATTTTTGAATAGAATAGTTTTAACAGCCCTCTTCTCTAGCAATGGCTTTTTGTGGCTGTTCTTAATCTATTCATAGCATAACTTTGTATTGAATTACTGAAAAAATAAATATTTTTTTTAAAATTAAATTCTTAAGTGAGACATGTTTTTTAGTTGTTTTTTTTTAGTTTAGTTTAGTTTATTTCAGACAAACCTTTCACCGACAGTGTAAACAACACCAAAAAAAAAAACAATAAAAAAAATAAAAAAAAAACGCCCTGCATGCAAACAGTAAATTTTACCAGTTGGATGGACTCAGTGTGTCTAATTTAGGTGGCCAAAGTCCTTAAGGTCATGGAAAGTGGTGGGGTAATCTTGATCATGGAAAACGAAGCTAAGAGGGGGAAATGTGTGTAATAATTTTCCATAACTTTCTCCAGCTGAACAGAAACAAAACTGAAGTTATCATTTTTGGACCTCAGTAGAAATGATCAAGAGTCAGCATGCAGCCCAAAGTTCAGGTCTGAGTAATGATGGACTCAGACCTGAACCTTAAGAGACACGTTACCATCTCTGCCCTCTCCTGTTGTTTCTAGCTTTAAAGGACTAATGACCCAGTAAAATCGGGAGCAGCTCATCCATGTGTTTATCTTTAGTCGCATTGTTTACTGCAACAGTGTCTTCACAGGTCTGCCTAAAAAAAAAAATCAGACAGCTGCAGCTGTTCCAGAACTCTTCTGCTCACATTCTGACAAAACCAGGAAAATGAAGCACATCACCCCAATTGTAATGTCCTTACACCAGCTTCCTTGTAGCTCAGAGAATAGACTTTAAAAATACAGTTGTTAGTTTATAAATCGCTGAACGGCTTAGTACTATGAAGATCTGTTGTTGTTGATCTTCTGGTTCGGGTCTGCTCTGCATTCCCAGAACCAGAACCTAACACGGAGAAGCAGAATTCAGCTTCTTTGCATCACAAATCTGGAACAAACTTCCAGAAAACTGCAAAGATGCTGAAACACAACGTTCCTTTAAATCAGTGTTTCTCAATAATTTCCTGTCATTCCCCCCCTAGGGATCATAATTTTTTTCACCCCTACCCCACCTCCCAAGCTCAGTTCCCTTTCCTCCCTAGAATTTAAATACTATTGCAAATCTGTTAATATTTAATAAATTGTTGTACAAACCACTGGCTCCAGCATCATATGACCTTAAACCGCTGTTTTATTGTTCTAAGCCTCAAAATAATTTCTAAAGTCAGTTTATTGAGTGAAGCACTAACATTTAATCAAGACTACTCAATTTGAAAAAGTGCAAATGATTCACTGGGATTTGCATTTTTAGACCTAATATAGGTATATAGTATAGTATAGTATATAGTTTACAACTATAAGCACTGGTTACTTATCAGCTTCTTCGGTTTAGTTTTTCACAAGGTATATAGTTAACATTTATTGTTGAAAAATTTGCAGCAATATTACTTATATCCCAGCTTGTCAGATGAGAAGAAATGAAAAGTGCATAACAGTTTGCATTAACAATAAAAATATATGTTTCACCTACTTCCTGTCCTTTTTCTGTGAGCTACAGTTACTGGCTTATGATAAGGGCCGGGCTCTGAGTTTTTGATTTGGGGTTTAAATACGAGTAAAGTTGGATGAGAACAAAGTCGTAATTTTATAACTTTTCACCATACTGCACTAAATTGCGGAATACTGAGGGTCTTGTAAGATTATAGTTGGTACTGGTTAACAAATGAGTAAGTACTAAATATTTCAGCACATCAGAAGCAAATTTTCAGCCCCAGGACTTTGAAACGATTGCTTGAACAACTTTTTATTTAACAGAAAGAACCAGACTTGCTGAGTGGGTCACGTTACATATCACGAAGCTTTTTTTTCTTTTCACTGTCAAACTTCTCCATCTCTCCTCTATAACGGTAGATATATTTCAAAACATCCAGCCCTGTATCCTTTGGTCCGTTTTTATTATTTTTGTTTGGTTTGGTTTTGTATTTTTTTCCCTCCGTTTACAACAGTGCTGTGTAGCTACTTCTACTGGCTTGAACAGGCAGCCTGATGATTAGTTTGAACACTGCTGCCACCTAGTGACCGGAGGTTGCCTGATGATTAGTTTGAACACTGCTGCCACCTAGTGACCGGAGGTTTGTTTATCAGTTAAAGTGATTAAAGACCTGCTTCACGCGCCCCATTATTTGAAAGTACTGCTTAAAATCAAGGCCAAAAATCCACCTGTTTAGAGTTGCCTTTGATTCCTGATAACTAAAACATTGATAATATATTTGATGCATAATTGCTTGATGGTTGTTGTGAATTTGTGTCATAAATGGTTACTGTATTATGTCTTTATGATATAAAGCACTTTGAACTGCCTTTTTGCTGAAATGTGCTCTACAATTGAACTTCACTTGACTTAACTTGGCTATCATCATCATCATCATCATGCTATTAAACAGAACATAAATGCACGTTTTCCTAATCTTGTAAAACCCTAAAACTATTTCAGTGTCATTGAATTACAAAATGTACCACTCTCTCTGCTTGCAAAGAAAAGTATTGGACAAGTAGGTCATTTATATTAAATTTGCATTACTTTTATAAATGCTCAGATTGTTAAAAGCATTTGTTTTAAGTGTGATAAAAAAGAATGACACTGGGGGTCACAGTAGCTCTCAGAGTTACTCCGTTTTGTCTTTCTGGGGCATTTTTATAAAACATGAAACTCTACCCTCTTCCCCAAAAGAGCTTGGATCTTAATTGGAACAGCCATTTTTCTGCAGCATGTAGTTTGCAGGCGCCACACTGTGTGCACTGGGACCAATGTCAGCGGCACTGGAACTGAGTCTGGGATGGCTAAAAGATGTCAAAAATGGGCCCCATTAACATCAATTTGAGATCAAGGGCTGGTGCATAGTGCGATCCCTCGCCGTAAACGTGCTCTCTAATCCTTTTACTGGGGTGTCTGCTGTGGGCCCTCGGTACGTTCTTTTTGTTGTTAAATGAAATGTGTCACTGCTCATAGGAGGGTTCATGTGAAGAGTGACAGCTCAGAGCGGAGCACACGTCTGCAGAGCGGAGGGATCCATCCTGTCTTTTGATGCTTTATCTCATTCTCAAGTTTAGTGTGTGTTACTACGCACAATCTCAGTGTCATACCACTTTGCCAGCCTACTATTCTCCCTAATTAGGCCATTTGCAGGAAGCATTCTCCTCATTGTGGTCATTTATGCTCAATACCACTCTGAACTGATAGGCTTTTTGTTAACTGGTTGTTCCTACTTGCAAGCGTTTCGCAAAGACATCAAAGAGTGGACCACGAGGCTCATTTGGCAACTTCTCCCAGCTATCCATCGGCTGCAAAACACCCCGTTGCCTTGATTATTAACTCAGTCACCGCCCTCTCATTCAACTTGAATTAAAAATTAAAAACCAGCTGAAATGACAGTGCCACACCACTGAAAGTAAAGTGCGGAAAACCAACATAGGCTCATTAGTGGGTAGTTCTGAAGACAAGCATTCTGACTAGAGACTCATTACACTTCTCCTATTTTAACTCTAATTGGGTTCATTTTATATATGAAACGCCTTGAATATTTAATGTTGCAAAAGTTCTACTTCTGATACTTTATGTAGTCAAAGATACTTGGCCTGTGTTAATTGACCAGGTTATCAGGCAAACTGAGAAGTTTCTCAGTTTCTCGTATCCTTGCTGTGGAAGCACAAAGAAACATTTAGTAAAGCCTTTCTCTGGTTGTTTACTGGATTATGGTCTTCATGCAAATAGTAAATATTTATTAATGCATGAATGTAAAAAATAAGTAGCATTTAACAGTATATTAAGTATTGTTCTGAATGTGTATTGTTTTAATAGCAGATAGGTTTTCAATTTAGATGTATTAATACAGAAATTATATCCCTACTGAAATGATTCTCTGTACTTGCAGCATTCAGTTCGTCTGCTGGATTGTTGGGTCTGTTGTCTCATTGTCATCTTGAAAGTGCTCCATAGATGGACCTGCATGTAAACTTTACAGTAACATAAATTATTTTGATAATTTGATATCTTAAAGTGGTGTGAAAGATCTGAATACAGGCTTTTAAAAAAAAACAGTCTGCACAGCAGGAAATCCTGCAGATGCTGTGAAGCCAATCCAAGATCAAAAACTTTGAAGAGGATCTATCAGAGAAAAAGTAAATTTAGAGCGTAGGAGAGCAAGGTTGCAAACCAGTTAAAGAAAAGCAGAAAGTTGTCCCAACTCCTTGCACTTTGGATGTTCAATGGGAAATCAGAGAACCGGCACAGACCCGTAACACACCAACATGGAAAGAATAAGGAGATAACTTAAAACCCCAAAACATGACAAAACTGATGAGATAAAACAGTTATTCATAGACTGTGCCTGTAAAGCCTTTGTAGTATGTATAACAAGTCGGTTAGCTATCCCTGTTCAGTATATTTTAATTAAACAGATTAAACACAACGTCTTCGTTTCCTCCTATGGATTTCTTTTACACAGGCTTTTGTTTCTCTCCGGTTGAAAAGAAAAAGAGTGGCGAAACAAAAGCGAGATTGTGTTTCCAGGCAGGAAAGTTTGAAGTTTCTTTGTTTGGAAGCAAGGTTCCGGGTGCAGCGCGCTGTTTAGCTCGGTGACCCTGTGACTGTCTTCTGAGGAATTGTATGAGCAGCCCTGCAGAATTGCGCTCCAGGGCCGGCTTTCATCTTGGTAGTAACCTGTGGACTTTGAAACTCAGGGCGATGGAATTGCAGCTTTGTCAGTACACTACTAATTAGAAAATTCCTAACCTCGAGCAAGATGTTTTAATTATGTGTTGTGTCAACGAGTTTGCAGATTTAATCCACCGTTGATACACACTCAAGTGTGCAAACTATGTCGCACGTTGTAGTAGATCAAGTGGAATGAGGCAGGAGCTTTCTTTTTTCTTCATCCTTTCCTTTCCCGCGTAACCTTACGCCTCTCCTGAACCCTTCTTCGTTAACAGACATCACATGCTTAAGCGGCCAGATTAGAAGTGGAGTTAATGTGTTAAAATGTGGTCTGATTTGCCTTAGTTTGGTGGAGGCTAAACAATGTGACAGCATTGTGCTGGGTGTGAGCTCTCTGTTGCAGTGAGTCAGTGTGAGGGAAGGCAGGAAGGGGTTAAACAGAAATTGAGCGGGGATGCTGGGGGCAGCAGTGCTGCAGAACATAGCAGTGTTCGTGCGAAGGCAAGTCATTTCCCGAAACACTGCAGACACATGGCCTGCGGCGCTCTAAAACCTTTGGAGACCAAAATGGCTTGCAGGAGTTAGAAGTAATAAGGTGTTTTTTTGCCTTCTTTCTCCTTGACTGAAATTCTGCACGGTTGCTATGCATTGCCATGGAGCTGTGTAGCTGTTTTTATGGTTTATGTGGGTATTAAGATACTCTACAACTGGCCATTTTTGAGATTTGTTGTTGTTTAGTTGTGAAGCAAATGGAAGTTGTTTGTTTTGAGAGTAATTCCCCCATTTTTTTCCCTTTTGCAATGATCAGAAAGCCAGACCTCACTCTTGTTCCTCTTTTATTTCCCTCTGTGTGCCCTTTATTTGTTTTTCTTTCCATCACAAAAAGACAAATTAGTGAAAGCATGTCTGAGAGAAGAAAAAACAGATGTAGCAAATGCGCTTTACTTGCTTTGATTTTTGAGAAAGCACTAAAAAAACGGCACTGATTTCTTAAGGGTTTTTGACACGAAAGCTTGGTTTGTGAGGATCAAAGGCCACCTGTGTCATAGTGCTGAGACACAGTGCGTTGGTGTTAGAAGTGCTGGTAACTATGTAGTAATTAGTGGTGTCCCCGATTCAATTCGGTATTGGTATTGGGCCAGATACTAACGTGATTCTTGGATTGGATATCAGGGTTAGGCTGGTGTTAAATTCACCAATCCAAACTTGATGGGTATGTTTTGCAGGTTGACCAATTTTGCTCTGAATGTTTAACCTTCATGCAAAAGTATTCCTGTACACTTCAGTAAAATATACATAATAATCTTAATCATTGTATTTAAATAAATGTTTTGAATAGTGTAGTAGATGAAAGTTTTACATTTAGCAGATTACTAAAAGTTTAAAGGGGAATATTATGCAAAATCAACTTTTTGAGCTTCATATCATGTTATAATTTTATTCCCCCATCAAACACATATCCAAAGCATTTTTTTGATTCATTCATTCATGTATGTTTGAGAAATCCTTGAATCTTTCGTGATAGCCATTCGGGAGTCCCTAAACACTTGCTCTTATAAAGTGCTGCCTATTCACCCTGGCTCTTCAGTCTCCAGTCAAACTTCCACTTTTCCTACTCGGCTCCTCCAGACTAGCGGCAGCAACAATTAGCAAACACCTTGAGGAGCCGAATGTTTCCTGAGCTTATCATACAGTCTCTTTCTTATTCAAAATCTGCTGGGAACGGTTGTAAACGGCATCATGGAGAAACATTTTTGTGGTGACAGGCTGAAGGAGGAGTGTCAGATAGAGTAGGAGAGTCTTAAAGAGACAGAGGCCCAGTTTCAAGCTGTCAGATACGGCTATCATGCAAAGTCAAATTTCTTTTAATCTTTGTTCGCTATGGACAGCATTTCTATAACACCTGGAGCTAACATAGTTACTTGATTATTCTATAAAATGACTCTATGTGCCTGGAAAACACATAACGTCGTCCCTTTAAACATATGCATGAAGCATATTTCAAGAATTTGCAGCCAGTCGATACAGTGAGGACTCTGCTGCGTAGAATCAGCTTGTTCTGAGATAATTTACTGTTTCAAATTAGAAAATACAACAATAATATGAGTTTTGTGCAAACATTTAAATTGGTGAGTTTGGTTGAATTGTTATAGTAACAACAGAAAACAGTGGATTCAATGTCATAATGGGACAGCCTGCTGAAGACTTTGACACATTGAAGGAATGTTTACACTTAAGAAATTACATGGAGAGACCACTGTTGCCTTAAAATGCTCTGGATCAACAGCATTGGTATCGGCAGATGTCAATATTAAATTGTCGAAATGGAACCAAAAAATCCTGGATCAGAGCATCTGTAGTGGTGATTGGAAGACTGAACCAAGGCCCTTTTCATCCAATGCTTGTTTCAGTAAATCTTGTCGGCCTTGTCTGCTTCAAAGAGAGGCTCCGGCGTATAATCTGGGTATGTACATCTGTGAATTATTATTCTAATTCTTTATACGTTTATTAGAGCTGAATAAACTCCACATCAAATACATCACCCGGGCAATGTCAGAAGGCCTGAGGCAAATCAGCCGACATCTGTTAACTCTTTCAAAATGGCCTCATCCAGCATGTCTGTGGGCGTAGAGGAGCGAGGAAAAAAGGGAGAGGCGAGAGAGCCGGAGAGGGAGAGAGGAGCGCAAAAGTCTCTGTTGCTGATTAATGGCGGCCGTAGGAGAGGCGTTTTTAGGCCGAGAGTGGGGCTGCACTCCCACGGCTGGGCTACACACTGTAAACACAGCGAAGGGGACGAGGCAGCGTTCCTCGATTGAAATGCAGCATGCAGGAGAACATGTGGGAAAGCTTTACTTCTTGGCACAATCTCAGTCAACCAGGGAGTCAGTAAATGAGTCACTCAGTCAGGCTTCCAGCCAGTCACTCAATCAGCCACAATTCTGATAAAATTGTCAGTCAGCAAATCTGTCTTTCAGTCAGACAACTCGCACGCCGCTTGTCAGTCGCACAGGTTTGTGAGAGAAGGAAGCTAAAGGCAACATTTGCAGCCAGGATAAGTCAAGAATGACCGAGTTATTTGCCGTTATTAAATTCTTTGTGACTTTTTATTTGTCAGTAATCTGTGTCTGCGCAATACATGTCCTTCTTGCCTGAAGATTTTTCACCATCAAAGCAATGAGGGTGAAGTAGCATAGCGTCATAAACATGGAGCCTGGCTTTAGCCACAGATATGAATGCTGAGCAATGGTTTCTCCCCACGTCGCAGTTTTAGTTAACGCAGTTTGTTGGCTGGTGCGTTGTCAGATACTGGCACAAACAGCGAGCACACACTCTTTCTCACCACACAGCCTCTATCAGTAACTTCTGCTGTGAGGAGGGGAGTGCTGAGGCAGCAGGTTGGACCGCACGGGGGCCGAGCGGCTCTGTGTGCCTGGCAAAGTGGGCCATTAACCCACCGCCCTGAGGTGTGACCTGGGCCAAATCCAATATTGGCTTCAGCATCAAGGCACAGGTGCCACTCAAGGTTCAAAGCCGCAGATCAGCAAGAAGCCCCACTTCTCCTGCTGCCCTTCCACACCAACCCTTTTCCTTTTTTTCCCCCTTACAATAAAGGAGTGAATGAAAATTGAGACACATGCAAGCACAGCTGCTGCCAATTCACTACTGGAAACAAGGAGTCATAAGTAAAGGTAATAAAGCCAAGTATGGGTGAAAACATTACAAATAAACTGTCTGAATGCATTTAAACCTTTCCAAGGCTGAACGTAGATGATCAGTGTTCCTCTGATAACATCAAATGGGATTTCGTTTATAGATTTGCTTATAAAGCTTTAAGCCACCAACACCAATACTTTATTCATTCTCCTCTTTAGAATCTGTAACATATGGAAACGTAAGAGTGGCATTCAAAATATAGACTGTATTTATTAGGTGGGAAGGAGATATGGCACTGTATGAAAGAGCAGTTGTAGTAAAACCTGCATTTCCTCATTTAAAACAAAAGCTGATATTGTAAAATAGCTTCAGCGCCTTATAATTTAGCTATTAGTGCAGCTAGCATTACAAAAATGTGAATTTCTTTGTGTGTGCATTCTTGAGCATCTAGATCCCTGACTTTAACTCTGAGGTTTCCAAACGGATCCCAACATTTACATCTTTCATAACTGATCTTGAAATGAACTTTGTTCAGCTTTCCTGTTACCTACTGAGTCTTGCTCTCTTGCACCAAATGCAGACATTTGTTGATATGTGATTGAAAATGTAATTTGCTTTAAAATAGTTTCTTCCATTTAAAAACTCAGATACTAAAAATGGTTTAACTTACATCTTCATTTCTAAGGAGGATGCATTCGTTGGTAGAGAAAAAATGGTCAAGAGTGTTCAATTTAAAATCATCTGATCCCAGTCACAACATTTATTGGTGAAACTTCTGTAAAAAAATTAAAATCTCTTCTTATTTATCTGCAACTTTTTCAGCATACCAATATTACCACACTACAGAGTTGTTATGATATTACTAAATCTTGTGCAAAATATCCAGAAGATTTTACTGCACTGCACATTTATTCATCTGCCTGTTCTGATTTTGTGAAAGTCAGATTATTGAATTATTTTGTACATGGATAAAACGGTAATGAATATGTATTTTATACCTGTATTAGGTATAGGCCTGAATAGGTGCATTATAATAATTTATAGTATGAAAACTCATTATTTTAAAACCTTCCTTCATTCCGTTCCTACGGTTTAAAGTTCTGTTAACAGGATGCCAGACAGAGGGCTGAAGTGATCAAGGTTTTTCTGGCTGTATAAAGCATAGAGCACTTTAGCACTACATCCTCCCCCACCTGTTGCTGTTCGCAGCGAGCCCAGATTTTTTTATTTTTTGACAAACACAACCAGTCAAAATGGAAAGTGGAAACTAAAATGTGAATTTCTATTTTCTCTTTTAAATAAAAACAATTAAGGAACACATTTGCTCTGAATTTCTGCATGTATGCTTTAGAAATATGGCATTTCTACTAACGGTTTTCATACTGTGAGTCTCATACCAACCCTTGTCTAATTGGTACAATTTGTATGCATGCCACCACAACATTGCTGAGGACTAAAAACATTTACGAGGCCTTAATTTAAACAGGCTTTAAAAGCTCTGCTCTCCTTAGGTTCTATCCTCTGTGTTTTTTCTCCATGTCCCCCCATGTGAACAAGTCAAACGTCTGAAGAGATGTATTGAAGTATCCCTGCACATTCTGTACGACGGATATGTCATATGACATATTGCCTTGCAGCAGCCATCACAGATAAAATGACAGATGCTGTTTTTTGCCTCATGGATCTTTCTTGGCCAAGTTGATTTTGAGACATTGCTTTTTGCTCTGCCCTGCTGTCTCAGTGATGCGGCTCTCCTGCATATTCTGTTCTCTTTGCTTTTCCTTTTCATCCATTGCGAAACTTACAAAGGCTGCCTGCTTTGTTCTCCACCGAATTTCAAACACGGTTGGTGTGTAATTGCTAGCGACAAGGAGAGCGTGGTTGTTGATGTCTCACTTTCCTTTTTAACTGACACTCAGCCATCTGCTTTGTTTAGCTTCGATGTTTACCCCGCCCATCCGCTGTGCCTCCTCCACATTATTCCTTACATGTACCGGTGAAAAGCCTGGTCTCCATAGATACACGAGGCCAACTCCTTAAAAGCCCTGATTTATTATTTTGGTGTGGAGGACACATGAAGACAGGAGGAAAGGGTGACGATGCCGTTTCGTGAGAGTTCCTGGACAAGCCCTGACCTTTCCGTTTGTGTCTCACTAAAGCCTGCCCTTTTCCCTGAGGGAAATGAGGCATTCTGGGAGCTGCAGTGCACTACCTACCTTCATCCACTTCAGTGGAAGCACCGACTGGCCGCCTGTGGCTACGTCTGCACATCTGTCCAGGTGGATGGATGGCTTTGATTGGAAATAATCCCTGACCCTGTCGTCGGCCTGACTCCTGACTGGCAGTAATTGGCATGGCAGTAGGCAGGCCCATCTTTCACTTGTGGTCAGCCATGATTGACCTGATTAGGCCTGGGTAGCTCCCCAGAGTGAAGGGGTCTGGTGTGGCCCGGGGCAACGATGAGCTGGCTGTACCCATGTGCCCCTCGACCAGCAGCAGAAGATGATACATGTTGCTAAAGTAAGTTGGCAGCAACAGTGGCCTGACTAGCTTCACTTGTCAAGTCATATCCAGGGGTCAGAGAGTTTACCGAGGGGAAATCTGAGACACGGCATCGTCATACATATTGTACGCACAACCAAGCATATGAGAGGGCGGGTGCTGGAGGGTTTTGGTTTGGTTCCTGTAAATTCAAACTCATCTTATGTTTGCAATTAAAGCTGGTGTGTACAGTGTGTTTACAGAGTGCTGCAATCAACGTAATTGGGAGAGGGTGTTCCTGACTGAAACGTCTGTCTTATTTCTCTCCGCCTGGGTTCAAGTGGGCACTTGCTGGCTTTGTCCCAATGTAAATGCATCGTTTCACCTGTTTCACCTTCTCTATACACTTTCGTTTTTACATTATTCATATTTTTTCTGGCTCAAATACAAAGACCTACAACAGAGCTTTTGATTTCAGTGAAAACAAACCAAGAAAGTCATGGAAAAAAATAGATAAAAAGCTATGTGAAATGACTTTATTTTCCTTTTCAATTCTAATTAAATCACCACTGACCACTGCATTGTTCTGGGTTTCTTCAAAACTCAAACTGCAAAATAAAGTTTTAAAAAAAAAAGTTTAATAAAATTTATTTTAAAAAAAATCGAGAACAAAAGATTGAAAAATAACACACATGACGTAAATAAACACGAAGGGCAGAAATTGCATGATGTCATCATTTTGTTGCAGACCTCATTTTAGCTCGTCTTACAGCCTGATCTGGACAGAACGTCTGGTCAGAACTGTTCTCACGTGATGTCAGATTACTCTTGCATTATTGGTCATAGATGTGAATTGTGTGTGTGTGAAGCTAATGTCGACAAGCAGCAGTAGAGTCTGTCCTACTTTTCTGCTGAACCTTCAAGAATTTCTGCATTTGAATTTCTTGTGAAGAAGGAAATGTCTTTACCAGAATAAACTTTGTTCTGAACATTTTTTCTTGTGTCTTTCTGACTAGAGTTTAGGTTGTTTGTTCAGTCAGCTTGTGAAGGTGACGCAGAAAAGGAGTGTGTGGCTCAGCAGACACTGACCCTGATGAAAAGCATGCTTTTGTCACAACACAATAGATTGAATTTATTTGAATGACCATGTAAGATAATATTTTTTTACCTCTTCTGGTTGTGCCTTTCATCTTTTTTATGACTACTTCTTTTCACATTCAAACTTGTTTTACTCAGAGCAAGAAGACAAATGCTTCACTTGGAGAACCCCTTGGGTTTTTTTTTTTTGTCCTCACAAGCTAGAATCAGGTCCTGAAACGTCTGGAATTTGAATCACATATTTTTTTTCCAGATTTGGATAAGAGCATACATTTGTATTTCCAGATTTTGTTCCCTATTCCATTGGCTAAATGTTGTGCCCTTACTTCCATCCTTCAGATTGTTTTTACTTTCTTCCTTGTGCTCTTCTTTCTTTCTTTTAGCATTTTGTCCATTCGTTTTACTTTTATTCTTCTTTTCTCATGTCCTTCACTGTCCTTTCTTTTCGTGTTGCTGTTTTCCTAACTTCCTTCCTTCCTTCTGTTTTTCCAGAGTTTTTCCTTTAAGTGAACTTTTGCTGTCTGAAATGAAGCGTTTTTATCTTTGTCAGAAGCTTTGTTTGTTTAGATTACAAATCTTTTCGTATTCCAGGCAGCATAAAGGTGTCTTTTGACTGTGCCTGCGGTTTCCCTGGTTATTGACAGCATTTTGTAAATATTTTTTTCAGCCTTTGTTTGAAGAAAAGGTTTCAGTGTGCACCTGAATATCTGGATGTTATTATGCCATCTTTTGATCTCATTCATGCTCTGCAAGAGGGGATTAATTTTTCTAATTGGAGGTGTATACTCGCTTTGAGGCCGCAACATTCTTAACTCTTGATACTGTCAATGTGTTTGCCATTCAACAAAGATGATGTCATATCGTCAATTGGAAACACAACTACTGCTTCATTCCTAGCACTCATACGGTTTGTTTTTACCATGTAAATAGTTTTTCCTTCAAACCCTGCATAGTAACAAAGACCTCCTTGAAAATAAGGAGGAATTCCTCTGAACGCCCTGCCCTGCTCTCGGGTGAGAAAAGTCTCACCAGAATAGTCTCTTAAGATCCTCGAGATAAACATCACAACTGGTAATGTTTTTAGTTTTCATAAAGAACTCATGTCAGTACCAGCAAATAAATATTTACTACTAGAAAGTCACGGAACTTGTGTTCTCTAAAAGACATTTTTAAGTGGTTTGGATTTATGTCAAAAACTGTGAGGTACAGATAATTCGTCTGAACATAAGTCAGCAACTTTAAAAACCAGACTAAGGTGATGAAATGGAAATTTTGACCACGTTCTTTACCCCATTTCTTCAGTTCATGTTAGTGGATATGTGTGTGTGTGCGTGTGTGTGTGTGTGTGTTTAAAGCTTTCTAAAGGTCCCACCTCATCCTTTCAGGCCGTTTGATGTCTGACCTTTAACTAGACCATTGAAACACTTCAGTCTGGTCAGACTGTTGCTGATTCGCTGCCTTGTTTGGGATAATTGTCTGCTGGTGATCCAGTCGTGGCCCAGCTTTAGCCGTCAGAGAAATTGTTCTGTTTTTGACTCTTGATTACTTTGGGATTCAGGAGAACTCATGGTAGACTCAAAGACTCCAACATGCTAACCAAATCATCAGCCCTCCACCCCCATGTATGACGGTTGGTTTGAAATGTTTGTCAGGATTTTGGCCAGACGTTTTTCTTGCCTCTGTTTAAGATGCTTTGTTTCAGACGTTTTAGGTTCTTTGCGGTTTCACTGAACTCGGCACAGACAGATGTTGAGGAGAATTTACTGGCGTGTCTAGCACAGCTCTTTCCATGAGTAAATAATTCTGTTGTGGTGCAAAATGTGTGTATCAACCCTAGAAGGAAAGCTAAAAAAAACCAGCGTCCTAGCTCTGGGTAGACATTTATTGTGTTGTCATTTATTTTGATACATTTTTTATCATGAAAACTTTTTCATTTATTGTCATCACAATAAATTCCAATTAATTTATTGTGACAACAAAACTGTCATTGTTCTTAGGATTATTTTCACTATGTTTTTCAATGTGTGCATTTTAGTGATAAAAATCATACTTTTTTATGTTACTGGTGTCCTAAAGAACTGTTTGTGGGGCTATGATTGCTGTGTCATGCAGTCATAGCCACACAGTTACCTAATTAAAGTAATAAACTGCTCTGATTACTTTTATCTTTATCACAATAGTGAAATATGGGCTGAATGGCCAATCAGCAGGAAGAATCCATTACTCCAAAAGCAGATAAAGTCTTGGACTGTAACTTTATTTATTAATTTTTTATTCTTGTGATCTAAAAAAAAACATTGGCCCATATTGACTATAAATTTCAGAGTTACATTTTCAATAGTTAGATGTCCATATCTCTGTAGTTTGCAATTTTCCTCTACTTTATCTTTAACTGTCTGTTGTGTATCTGATGGTAATTGATTGCACTGGATTTCATTTTGGGGTATCAGATTAAAGGGCAGGTGCATATATGCACCACACTTTTCAGAGTTGGTACTATTACCTCCCTTCACCTTACAGGTATTCCCCTTGTGTAGGTCTCACTTTGTGGTTGTAATGTGGGAAAATGAGAAAAAGGTCAAATGGCATGAGTTGTTAAGCGAGGCGCTGTACATCTTCCTCCTCCTCCTCCTCCTCACTGGAGAACTTCTTGTCTCCAGGTCTCCAGCAGCACGGCCGGCTCCCCAGCGTGCTCCTCCGCCCCGTCCACCTCATCTCGCCAGTATACTCGACACCGCATCACCCGCGTCAACCTCAGGGACTTGATTTTCTACATGGAGCAAGAGAGAGAGACTGCCCACTCCCTCCTCCTTTACCGTGCACTGCTCAAGTAGCCTCTGCTCTGCTCAGCACCCACCTCAACCTCCACCTTCTCCACCTCCTCCTTCCCAGCCACGTGCCTTCAGATCAGGTCTAATATTTCTGCTCTGTGTCTCTATATGTACTGTAGTGATGTTCGACGTAGCTTTTAACACACAGAGGGTTAGTTAAAAAAAAAAAAAGCTAAATGTTGTTGTTCCTTGTGCTCTCCGTTTAGCTTCACAGTGTGTAGTTAGATCCTTCGATTTAAAGGCCACGTCACGTACTTTGTGTTGGATTTGTTAGATGAAGGATGTCCGAACCTGTTCCATGTGTTCTCGGTTGCTTTTTATTAGTTCACACTGGTGTCAGAACCTTCAGAAACCATGTTCGTAGGAATTGCAGACTCAGATGGTTACTTTCACACCTCAATGCAGACTCTAGTTTTTTGTGTGAGCTATTTGTTGACGCGGGTCAATGAATGTAGTCTAACTGAGCTCAAACGTTGAGACTTTATGGACTTTTTACTCCAGAGAACAGATTCAAAATACTGATGCATCTTAATAAATCAAAACGTGTTTGAACTGTTAGTTTACTTCTGAAAGATTCAGTAGATTCAGTTTACACAATGTGACACATTTGAAGCATTTCTTTCTGTTAATTTAGACGATTATGGCTTACGGATTATTCGAATGTTGAATAATGTCAACGAAAAAGTATTTTAAAGGGGCTGTTTCATATGTTCTCTGGACACATTTTGCCATTTTGTAGCACAATCAAGTAACTATATTACCTTCAGTAGTTATGAAAATGCTGTTTATGTCAAAAATAACTTAAGAGGAATTTAACTTTGCATCAGAGATGTCTCACACTTTAAAATTTGTGTCTGTCTCTTTAAGAAGCTCCTTCCCTTTTCGATGCCTCAGCACAGCAATGCTTCTCCATTATGCTGTTTATAACTGTTCTTGCTATCATTGGATTGAGAAGTAGTTTGCATGATAAACTTAGAAAACATGCAGTTCCATCTGGTGTTTGCTAATTGCTGCTGCCAGCCTAGAGAAGCTAAATGGGAGAGAAGCACCAAAAGTGCAATTTTAATCTATTTTTGTGGTCATTAGATTCAAAATTCTGTGCTTTACTTGCATAACTTTTTGTAAAAGACATAGCGTCCATCCTCTTTTGCAAAAGTTTTATGTTTTTCTCTTTTAAAAAACTAAAAATAAAATGGTGGCTCTGTAGAAATCTCAAAACATTCCCTATAGTATTAATTTCTAAAAAGAAACTTAATTACATTTCCAAAAGGTCTTGTTATATTTCTAGGTTAAATGAGTTTCATTATGCTGAATTCAGGGCAAGGATAGTTCTATGGATTACTGAGGTTGCAGAGCCCCTAAGACATTTAAGTTTTGCAAAATTGCTGGCCAGCAATAACATGGTTGTTAAACCATTTTATTTATATTTTTTTTTGACAGTGTGGATTTGCTTCACAACCCACTTAAAGCTACACCAGTTTCTTGTGCAACTTTTTTTTTCTTCTGCAATGTTTTCTTCCACTAAACTTTCCATTGATATTGTTGAATGTAGCACTCTGGGAACAACTGTCTTCTGTAGCAAGAACTTCTTGTAGCTTAGCGTAACATTTCTGAATTAGGAATTACTATTTTATTTGTCCATTAATAATAATAATTAGTAATAATATAATATTTTAATTTTCTTAGTTTTAAATACAGTTTTTATTAGCTGTAAGCCATAATCATCAAAATTAACATATCTATTTGAAATACATTCCTGTGTATAATGAACTGATATTAATACATGATCTGAATTGAATTTAAAAACTCTTTTCGAAGCCACTAAGATGCACATCATTCTGTTACATTTCCTTGCTGTAAATGTAAATAGTTCTTTTTGAATTATTTTACAGCATGTATATTTTTTATCACAAGCCTTGTAAGAAAAGAAAGTGATTTCTGTGTGAATATTATAAAAGCTGATGTTTTGTAAAAGGACGTGCTTTCAGAGTATCGTTACATGACAAATCCCCCCGGTTCCTCATCCTCCTGCAGTTACCTGCAACGACCACTTAACAAATCCAGACAGTCTTCAATCAGCCTCGCTGACTGGGTCAGTATCGTCTTATAATGTGAAGTAAGCAGAAGGCAAGCAGACATTCCTCTATCATGTCTCCCGACTTATCGTGTGTTGTACGTCACCTAATGTTTAGAAAACATATGTAACTGTTCTGTCCCTTGTACCCGAGCTTTCGCAGTGACTGAATGGTGAAGGCAGGATATTTGTTATGGTGTGCAGCACTTGTATTTTCTGTATTTTTCACCCAAATGAGTAACGGTTGTAAAGTTAAAGTAAAGTAAAGTGGAAAAGAATAGAAGGAAGCAGTTTTATGATTCCAGATTAGTTTTTTGTTTTCATTGGACTGATCTCTGTGACAGAAAATGTTTTACATACCATATTAAATATTTGCCTTTTTTTTTGTTTAATCCTTAAACAATCCTAATTGTATTATGTAATATTGTCCAGTATGTTTTTTTATATATATCTAACTAGATTTCTTGGCCTCTATGCAGCTTTTCTTGCCAGATTGAAAATTTATTTAACTATGTGGGTAAGGGGGATATTTGAAGCAATTGTTGTGCATCATAAATTTAAGCAGCACTTTTTAAAATCTATTTTACCCGACAGCTCGAAGTTGTCGCTGTATTATAGCAAATAGTAAGCACTATTGCTAGTTTCTGTCAGTTTTCACCATATGTTTTATTTTTTGGGAGGATTGGCTTTTATGCTTAACTCATGCATTTGAAGTCCAAAACATTTTAGAAACAAGCACAGCACTACCAATTTGTGGTTGGTCCGGTGACATTTTTATTCAATGATTTTTATTGTTTCCGATGGCTTCACAAGAGGACATTTCTACTACGACAACAACTACTACTACTGCTACTACAGCTTTTTAGCCAAAATAAGAAGACAATAATTCTGATGTAAACAGCTCTTGGAAATAGCATTACATTGCAAGGATGATTTGTAAATATTGTTTACAAAACTGTATGTTTATTAGAACCACGTTATTTTTGGTAAACTCTTGTACATATCTGGAAAATTTCCTGTTTGTGTCAAAAAAAAAACTTTCGTATTCGTACTTATTTTGTAAAGGAATAAATAAGCTGTTTACTAAACTGAGCGATCTTGTCTTTGTCTAAATGCTTCTTTACATTAAAAACAGGAAGGTGAGGGAAATGTGAGGTACGTATAAATGCTCCTGGGTCGTTTGTTCTTTTACTTTCTTTAGTTTAATTCATTTATTTGAGTTTTCCAGACTATTCACAGCTCTTTTCTGTGCAGTCATTCTGTTGTTTCATGTTGTTTTGTTGGGAAAAAAAAACACCCCTGAATTGAGGCATATTTTCCTCCTAAACCTATTTGCAGATTGATTCATTACATTTATTTATTACTTTCTGGGTTGTAAAACTACAAGTTCCCAGTATCTTTTGCAAATCCCAACTTGCCTGTCCCCCCCTTTTTTTTTTTTTTACATAAAAACTTCTCAAAAAATATTGCACAACTGGAACATGCTTCAAAACACTTGTAACACTTTTCTCTCCCTCTTGGTGAATTGTCACATCATGTTTGATCTCGGTCTAAGTCTATTAGAGTCGAGCTTTAAAAAGCACAATGAAGATTGTGCTTAAAGACTTTTGAAGTAAAGATACTTGGTAATAAAATGTCTGCAGCTTGGCGTAACACAGGTGCATTATACGAAATAAGATGTTGACGGTTATTATTGCTGATCGTGAATCTTTGCTTTGGGAAATTGTAGAAAACAATCCATTTGCTTGCTCACTTTTTTAACTTAAAGGAAGAAGTTTCCAAAAATAAATTTCCCCTAAAAGTCACCACACTACGGGACATTTCTCTGCTTGGTCCTTAATCTGCAGCATGTGATCTGAGAGCTTTCAGTTTTCTGAAAAATATAGTTTCAAAAATGTAAAATTCCAAGGAAAATACCAAATCAGTGAAGCACTTTGGCCCAGCTATCAAAATCCCTCCCAGGTTTCTGTTGCTAATTAAGCAGAAGAATAACTGACCATTTACTTCAGACCTTGGAAAAGCTTATTGTTTTCTGCCTCTCAGTTCGACCCTCTGCTGTGCTGGACCATGAAAATCCTTCTCCTTGTACAGAGACGAGCAGGAGACACTCGTGCGTTTGATCTGGCTGGCAAATTGGATTAGGTTCCATCTGCTCAAAGTAAACACATAAAGTTCACCACACAGAGATTTTCTTTTTTGTATTTTATCTGATAGACCAACACAAAATGTGAAGTAGAAGGAAAATGACAACAAAAAACACTGAAAACTGTGGTGCTCATTTGTATTCTGAACCATTCAAGCTGCCACCTCAAAAAAAAAAAAAGATTTGGTGACTTTACCTAATTAGTAAATAGAGTCCCTTCTTGTTTCATTTAAAGCTCAGTTTAAGTGCAGATGTTTTATGAAGATCTCAGATGTTTGTCTGGCCTGGGGCAATGCTATGGAGAAGTTTAAAGCACAGCAGGTTATAATGCAATGTCCCCAATTTTAGACATCTGACACAGCATTTTTCAACTAGTTGTGTAGCAATGGAAAGAGTATGGCTATTTCTGGAGGAGAATCTTTAAACGTAATTACTGTTAGTCACTCGAAAACATTTATTGAAGGGTGAAACCAAACAGTTACTTTAAATCTGTAAAAGTCCCATTTAAAGTGTTAAGAATCCCTTTGTGGCCCATATACAAAGCAATATGCAATGAAGAAAACTAATACTGAACATCATCCTGATCACATCATTTGAGGCATGGTGGTTGCAGCATCATCCTAGGGAGATGCTTTTCTTTAGCAGCGGGAAGTGAAGCTGGTCAGCATCGATGGGAAGGCGAATGAAGTCTGCTGGACGCTTCAAAAGACCTGAGACTGGGACAAAGGTTCACCAAAAATATGAACATGAATCCAGGGCTACATTGTAAAGGCATATCCCTGTATAAGATTGGCCTAGTCAAAGCTCAGACATGAATATCTGGCAAATCTGTGAAAACTGGAGGTCCAATATGACTGAACTTGAGTTGTTCTGAAAAGAAGAATGAAGAATTATATTTTGTAAGCTAGTAAAGAGCTTAAACGTTTTACAGCCATAATTGCAACATATCTAGAAATTTCATCTATTTTGTCTTCCATGCAAAATACACATTGGTGCTTGTGGTTGTAACTTTACAAAGTTCTAAATGTAAATACTGTCATCGTAAACAGTACTAGATGTTGGAAGCTGTTATAAAACTGTCAACCTTTCTAAAAGAGTGACTGAGACAAAGTTAATTTATACAGTACATCCTTTTATTATCGCAAATATGCAAGAAAAGTCAAATGGAGACACTGTAAATGAACACATGCCCTTTAATACCACAGTCTAATTGTTTTAAACACTTTAAATAATATACATTTGCACCTTATTATATGCTTTGAAATGTTTTTTGTTTTTTTTTATCCATATGTACACAATGTAATGTTCTGACTTTTCTTTTAACTCTTTACTGTGAAGTGGCTTTGAGATCTCTCAAAAACACGAAGGTCCCATAAGGCCTACGAGTCCTGACAATTCAATACACAGTAACTGTACAAACTGAGCCGCCGAGGAGGGGCGGTGAAAGCCACGTGAATACTGACGAGCGCTTCATCTGAAAAGGGCCGACAACAGGGAAGGTGTCCGAAAAATTTCCAGTTGTTCCGAATGCGTCGAGATGTCTAAAAGGGAGCATCTTTCTTTTTCAAAATCACAAATTTCAGCTCCTAAAAGGTAACACGAGATGCCTTAAGTCTTACATTACTGAAGCACAAATTGGTTTTACCTTCAGCGGTAAGAACAACCAAAGTAAGTTGAGGTCAGCTGCAGAGTCGAGTTGCCTTGCACGTTGTGAGCCTGCTCGTGTTTTGACTCATCAGTTTGTTTGGTTTGTTGCGGTGTGGTCCGGCGTAGGAGGGCGTTCTGTAAACGGGGAGGCAGGAAGGGGCTGGGGGAGCTCCGCGAGAGAGAGAGAGAGCCCGACATGCCTCTCTCCACATGAAAAAACAGCATGGTTGACCATTCCCTTTGAGGCAACTGGATCCAAAAGGAGCAAATCAGAACAAAGACGGTTTGCTTTGTGAGAAACTTCATCCACTCTCTGCTCCTGTTCAGACTGCAGAACCCAAGTTTAATGAAAAACTAAAGAAACAAACCCAGTTTAAATCAAGAAACTGCCAGCACCAACAAAGATCAGAGTTAAGCTGCTTTTTTTTTGTTTTTTTTGTTTCAACTCTGGCTTTTGGAATGGAAGAAACAGCATAGTTAAGTTATGCACAAATAAAAAGCGTGAAAACTTTCTTGCTTCTGTCTTTGATCGAAGACATGCTGAGTGTAAGAGCAAGAGAAGAAGAGAAGGAGCGACTAAAATGCCGCCCACTCGCCTCTTTGTGAACAACAGATTGATGCTGGGAGAGCAGTTCAACTTTAGGTTCTGCCATATGTAATGTGTGAACAACCTCTGAAGTAATCTGGACTCAGAAGTGACAATATTCAAACAGAACTGACAGGACTTGGAGGATCAAATGTTTGCGTCCTTCATACGGTTTTAAATAATGCAGCGTGGCTCAAAGAACATCTTGATGCTCGTACAATCAACACAACTGGCACAGTTTGTTCTGTTGGATGCCTAATTTTCCTCCGTGTTTTTCAGTACTTTAAACCCAACGCACACCTAAACATAAAACAGCTTGACTTGGCGTTGTTTGCTGGGCTGTAATGATTCCTCAGAACGAGTGGGACCGGGCAGGTCTGTGGTAAACTTCGTCAAGTGCAAACAAACATTAAGCATTTAAAGTTCATCTCCTGCTGATTCCGAGACACACTAAATGTCAGCTCTAAAACTTGTGCTAAACGGGAGACGGTTTGAGCAGACATTCCTCCAGATTTCTTCTCTTTTTAATTGTTTTTTTTTTTATCATACTCAAATGCTTCAGATCAGCAAAGTAATTTTAACAATAGACAAAGATAACATTGCTAAATGCAAAAATCAATTTTTAAAATTATTATTATCATTATTAAGGGGGAAAAAAACAACCTTGTTTTGAGTGAGCAGGTAATTACCCCGACAGTTTTTGTTTCTTTTTTTACCCAGGCTCTTTATTATCATTGAATCGTGAATTTTCATTTTGACTGATTCGAGTGAGGCCTGCAACGATTTGGATGTTGATTTGAATCTTTCCTAGCCTTCCTATGTAACTCCACTTGATTCTCATCTCCCTTCAATGCTCCACCTGAGATTTCTTCCAATAAACTCGATTTCTCGGGATGAATTTCATGGTTTGCTTGAGTCACAGAAGCCTTTGAAGTGGCTTTGTAACCCTTCCCAGAGTGATAGATGTGAATGACTTTGTTTCTCATTTGTTCTTGAAGTTCTTTTAATCAGGGTGTGATGTGTTGCTTTTACAAACTCTTTGAGCCTGCTTCATATTGTTAGACATGTTCTCTTGATCCTACACAGCTGGACGTAGCTAGTAAAACAAAACCAAAATGTGGTTAATCCCAGCTAAATGGTTGTTTTAGGTTGATTTTCTCTCCTAATAAATGAAATCATCATTTAAAAACTGTATTTTGCATTTACTCAGGGTATTTTTTGTCTCATATTAAAAGTTCTTTAATTATCTGAAGCAGTAAATTTAACACAAAAAAAGGGGGTAAATATGTTTTCATGGTGCTGTCTGTTTTATAGAAAATAAGCAGAAATTTTAGAGCAGCTTTCTTTTTTATGTGCACAACCCATTTGACTATAAACAATGTGGAAACGTCGAGGTTTTCTTCCATTTCTGCTCGAACAATGGGACTTTTTCTGGCTCCGATTTCATTGCCAGTCAGATTGCTTTTGCCACATAGCCTGCAGACATCTGAGTTGCTGCAGCCATTGCCAAGAAACGCTCCCTCGCAAGCTCTCGAAGCCTAATGAATACAATGTTCGTACATCCTTCATTTTGGAGAAAAGGGGTGGGGGGGAAAGAGACATTAAAAATAATCCTATTAATAATAATTGTGTACACCATGTGATGATAAAAACAGCAAAGCGGACAAGGAAAACAGAAACAGTTTAGCAAACAATGCTGAGTCCGCTGAGGTTTGACAGGGTCACGGGGGTTTGGGGCCTCGCAAAATTATATGATGTCCTTATCTTGTCATCCTTAACAACATCCTGGCTGCTGAAGCTTCCCTGGGCCACGGTGGGCCCCTCGTGTCACCAGTCAGAGCGGATGCTGGTCCCACAGAAACAGGACTGCATGACAGAGGTGGTGCAGATTGCTGTACATTGTTTTCTTAAAGTAGCTGTGGGAAAATCAGTCAGTAAATCTGCGCTAAAAACAGAGAGCTGCGAGATGCCAAAGCACCCGACGGTCCAACAGATTCTTTGGGTATTTTTATTTTTTTTTCAAACAGAATGAAAAACCTTTTGCTGCTGATGCTTTCCTCCTCTGTTTGGTCCTACATTCCCCGTGGAGTTCAGCAGAGTCAGTGAGGTTAAAAGTCTCTGTTAATACTTAGTTATGTTCTTGGAGGGGAGGCTGTGGTCCAGCTGGTGCAGAGAGGGGGAGGGGGGTGGAGGTGAGATGGGGACGGTGTGAAAAGATGGAGGAGGAGCAGGAGGAGGAGGAGGAGAGGGTTTGTTTGTTGCCAGTCCTTCTCCACCTCCGGAAAAAAAAAAAAAAAAAATCTCTAGTCCAGGGGTTCCTGTTTTATCCTGATAGGAGTGTTGATTGAGAGGCTCCGCCGGTCCTCGCGACACAACACGTACTCGCTGAACTGGGACGAGTCCACTCCGCCTCCACATGACGCCGCCACGCTGAAGCCCTTCTGGAAAAGACGCTCCAGAACCTGCACACGAGTCAAAAGACGATCGGGTGTTAAATACAACCATTTATTACTCATAACTTTTGAAATACTCATGTTTGTGTTAAGGATGAAACTCACAGTGAGCAACTTTTTGTAGAAAATGCATTAATTGTGATGCTTTGAGGTGTTGTTTGCTTAATTTTTGCAAAGTGAAATGAAACAAACTTCTTTAGAGCATTAATTATTTCAGATCAGCATTAGAGAAAACATAAAATTGTTGTTTAAATAAATAGTTTGACACGAGACCTGTTATAAAAACAGAAATTAATTAAAATCACGCTTCTTTACGCTGGTTCAAAAAATATCACGTTAATTAATGTTACTTAGAGGTGTTGATGTGGGACTAAACAGGTGCAAGAAAATTTATTGACACCCCCTGGTAAAAAACCTGAAAATAAATTCATATTTTATTGCACCAGTTAAACCTCACACTGAAAATACACCCAGCGACAGGTGAGTTTGTTGACGAAAAGCTAATTTTTGGTCCAATCAAATCAAAGCTCTTGACTTCAGTTAAAGTCCCAGTGGAGTTTCACAAAGCCACCTTTTTGCATTTGCGGTGGCAGAACTTCAAGTGCTTTTTGCAAGCATCAGTAACAATTCCTTGGTTTCTTTAAAGCTTTTTTTCTTTTTGTCAGTAATGTTGTGGCGCTAGAGCCTTTCATTGACAGCAGTCAGATGTGAAATGGGCATACAGCACAAGGTCAAAAGGTCAGAATCGAACTCTGGGTGCCTGTGTTGAGGTTCACCTCTGTAAAGCCCTACAAGCAACATTATTTGTTGTGATTGGTTAATATTTGAGCTCAAGGGTCATTCTGGAAACTTAATTGGACACAAAAACCTCCTCTTAATTTCTGCTTCATGCTGAAACTCTTTCAGTTAAATAACACATGCAGTGATCAGAGGGAGTAAATTAAGCAAATAATGCCACATAGTCCATATAAATGTTGCTGCTTTTTCTCTAATTTCTTCCCCAGATCTTAGCCGTGTACTGTGTGGACTCTGAAGGAGCAACCAATCAGTTACAGGAGATAAATTAATATTTAGAAAAACAGACGTGAGAGGAGTGTTGAACTTCTTCAGATAGTCATCAGTTCCAACATGCAGCACATGCCATTAAACCTCTTCTCAATCCAATCACAGAAAGTGATAAAAACCAGAGGGCATTCCCAACATCACACCACCTCTGCAATATTTATGCGACTCGTGCCGGATCGGCCACTGAGCTGAGGGCAGGAGGAGCTCAAAGGGATGTGGAGAGCCCGAGTGTGTTAAGGGGCCTGACTGGAGCTCAGCGCGGTGATTACTGGAGCTCCTAATTTGAGTAATGAGGCTGGGGTGAGGGAAGAAGTGAAGGAAGGAGTGAGGTCCGTGAGCGAGAGAGGGAAAGGAAACGACGTGCAGCGAATGAGGATGAGGAGGGAGATGTGGCTGATCGGTGCGAGGACAAAGTGCTGGAGCTGCAGGGAGCGAGCAGGAGATGGGGATGCATGTTAGCCCTCCAGTCTGGACCCTGACACACACACACACGCGCACAAGCATGCATGCACACCTACACACCAAATAGAGATACACTCAGACACGTGAACTCCTGCATCACTTTTCTCTCCTCGTCTGCTGTAATTCGTGTGGGATGCAGCTTATTTATTTTTTTATTTTTTTTATTTTTATTTTTTGGAGAGAGTATATATCTAAATCCCAGCGAGAGAAGTAGTGTGTATTTACTTATTCCCCCTTCCTTTGAACAGAGTGTGCAGTGCATGGAAATGAAAGGTCTCGCCAAGGGCAAACCCGTTCTGCCAGACACAGAGGCAGGGAGGTTCATCCAAACAGAAAGTTTTTCTCTTAAAGCTTGCACACGCTGACACGTAGACTCACGGTGAAGGAAGACCTCTGTAATTACAGAAGCGTGAGCCCCTTCCCTGGCTAAAGTGAGCTTTTTGGACCTCCAAGTCGAAGGCCTGCAGCCTTGCGTAGAAACCACACATAAACACTTACAGAAACTTGTTGAGCAAGCCACAGGCCCCCCCCATCCGCTCATGCATGTCTTCATTAAAGCCAAAATGCGGATCGATGTGCTGCTTGTAAGTTTAGCGGACCACTCTGAAGAGTCCGCCCCTCCCCCACTTTCATCCTCTGGCCATCCGACGGTGACAAACTCAGTAATTTGTGAGACAGAAGGGGTGGCAGACAGCTGATGGTGAGGGTGGCTAATTAAGAGACCTGCCCAAGCATCAAACACTCCAGAATCCATGACAGGCGACGGAGGAGCCTAACGATTATGGAAATGATATTACATAGCCTTCTTTGATCATTGCATCACATTGCATTTTCTCCCAATCATCTCTTAACACATGTGGGACTCCGTCGTGTTCAGCAGCGCAATTTGGTCACAGAGGAGAAGGGCCTGATCAATAAAGATAGTCTGAAAACACTTTTATGATTAACGCACCGCAGCACAAAAGACTTAAGGATATTATTATAGATGA
The DNA here is from genome assembly GCF_000485575.1 of Poecilia formosa. Lineage (NCBI taxonomy): Eukaryota > Metazoa > Chordata > Actinopteri > Cyprinodontiformes > Poeciliidae > Poecilia > Poecilia formosa. Next base: position 514,523 of record NW_006799985.1, on the reverse strand, counting down.
ATGTAACTGATTCAAGGATACTGTAATGACTATAAGATGCCATAAAAAAAGTTCACGTTCAGTTTTGTCACAGTGAATTAGTGCCATAGGGGGATAAACAATACACAGAATAATTAGGCTGCACCCAAGCTGAGGCTTCTAATGTCCACAGGACAATGTCCTGAAATCAATCCCTGCTGACAAGAGAAAGGAATACGCCGCGTTAAAAAGCACAAACATGTCTGGTTGCTCTGTTCTGCACTACGTTCTCGTGACCGCAGGCCTCCACATCCCAGCCTATGTTGTACTTATGCAGATTTTCCTGCTTACTTTTCTAGCTCACTTGAGCAAAACCATAACTAAGAAGTCAAACTGTGAGTTCTGCACAAGCAACCTGATTGGATAAAGACTGAGTCTGAGGAAAACTATTTCCATAACATGGAAATAATGGTCATTAGCAGTTTTTCCTAATTTTTTTCCCCCAGTTTGTCCAAACACTGTGAACTCCGTAATAGGCTGCAACAAAAACTGCAAACATATTCACCTTTTTCACATTTTCTTACGTTACAACAAGTTTCAGCGTATTTTAAAATAAAATGACGCTACAGACCTGCATTTGTGTTTAGCTCCTTTTACTCTGTTAACCCTAAACAACATTCTGTACCACTGCTCTCTTCAAAAAGTCACATTGATAATAAACAGAATCCAACTGTGTACGACTTAATCTGAGGACTAAAAAACAGACTGAGGTCAGGCATTAAGATCAAAGCAGGGTTTGGTTATAAAACACCACTGAAAGCAAAACACATTCACCTTTTAAATGTGGTCAAATGAGACAAAAACAAATCTTTTTGACCTGCACAAAAAATGGCACTTGAGGTGTAAAACTAGCACTGCGGATTATCCAAAAATAACACCATTATGGAATTACATGGTGAAACACGGTGGTGGCACCATCATGATGTGGGATTGCATTCGTCAAGCGTGACAGGGAAGCTGGCCATAGCTAAAGACAGATGTTGAATACCTTTTAGAAGACTGTACAAAGGCCTCCTTTCCAGTTGGACAACTATAGTTTAGTTTAAAGCATATGCATATTTAGTAACGGTCCAGTCAAAGTCTGGAACTGTCTGAGTTTGAGTTATCATCCAGAGGATAAGCTGTACTTTTAGTTAATAGAGGTTCAGTAAAGTTTTGACACAAGGCTGCTCCATGCACCTCATCAGGACACAAACCTTTTTAGATTTTTTTATTAGTTTTTATTTCCTTTCAGCTACTTTCTTTCTGAATATCATATAAAATCACAATACTCGCATTCGCAATTATATGCAATGTGACAACATGTGAACACTTTTATAAAGCAGTGCACAATATGGAAAATATTGCACTAAGTGCAGGAAATCAGGATCGAACTGCAAAGGATATAATAAGAACTAAATTAGCTCTTTGTAAGACTTCATTACTTCTGTCTGTTTCTTTTCCTGCTAGTAAGACTGAAACTGATTAAAAGCGTCTCCTTCCACTCTCCGTCCCAGGTGATCTGGAAACACGGCTCCACCAAACAAATGCAAACCATTCCGTATTTAACCACGTGAACGAGCTGCCCGAGGTCGCCACTGTTGTGAAGAGAGGGGGTAATATCGGCCCCTCCTAGGAATTTAGCAAAGAGGGTGAAGAAGGGAATCAAAGCGGACGAGTTTTAGGACTGGAAAACGGGAACGCGATGCAATATTAATGGCCGACGGAGCGCACAGACAAACTCGGAGCACCTCTGAGGAGCGGGTGCTCCTTGTGGCCCAGGATTCAGAGCTGATTGACACGTGTGACACGCGCAGGATGAAGCGTTTGACAAGTGTTGCACTCAGGAGGGGGCAGCGCTTTTGTTTAACAATGCACAAGCTCGACAAGGAACGTTATCTGCAGCCTAAGCATCTGGCATCGAGCAGCGGTGAAGCTCCAGCTCTTTGTAATTCTCTAAGCTGTGTGCCAGCGTTTACGACTCACCAGTGACAAAAGCACTTTGACTGTGGAGTATTTTCAGACAGAGCTTGGAGCAAATGGTCTGGATTTGTCATAGCAAACGGACGTTTTAAGATGTCCACAATCACCATGTTTTTGGAAATGCGAATTGTGAGAGGACTTAAGCAAGTTCTGACTAAGCTAACAAACCGCACCTGAGAAATTGATGGTTTTCAACCCTTTCCTAAAACTTTACTGTCACTAGTTTTGATATTTATAGCAGTAGGTCAGTGTAAAAGAAAAATGTAAAATTAACTCCATATCCCACTGCATACAAGGATTGTGTAGCTGCTTTACATTTTATTCGCTTTGGATCTGAATTTGAAACTACTATAAACCATAAAACCTACTTTCTCTGCAACAATATATCAACAGTAACTAAGCAATATGATTCTGTAATGTTCAGTGTTTCGTGTCTATTAAGAACAAAAATGATTTTATTGGACTTCTTCAAAAAAAATGTGTAAAAGTTGAAATGCATTTTTCTTTCAAATAAAACATTTACGTGCCTCCTTCACTGCTGATGTCTACATTTATAAATCCATATAATTTTACAATGAAGTTTGAAAACGTTTTATCAATTTGAACATTTTTTCCTCTTTAGATTTCAAATTTATAAAACTTTACTACTCTGTATAGAATCAGAGTCTAACAAAGGTCAGGTTGTTTTTTTCTACTGAAAGTTTTCAGGTGGGTGGAAAAATGAGCAGACAGTAATAATACCAGGTGGCATCATAAACAAAATCCCAGATGATAATGTGGAGAGTATTATTATAACGTGGTTATAATGACTAAACGACAATAAGACGCAAATGATTAAAAATGTGTGGTGAAAAAGTGTTTGTGCCCCCACAAATTGAGTCTGTTTTTACTTTTTCTTTACGCATAAATCTTTCACATCATCAACTAAATTTTAAGTTACATTAGACAAAGATGAGTAAAATAAGCTGTTTCCAATTTGTTTGGTTTTTTTTTAAAGGGAAAAAAGCTATAAAAACCAAACAAGATCTAGTGGAAAAAATAACAAATAAAACCTGTGTGACAAGATGAAGTAGGCTAATAAATCTCAGAAATCAAGATGTCATAACCTGATCTGGAACTGTCTAAAGTTTTGGACTCTACAGTAAAAAAAAAAAAAAACTGTAAAAGATATTATCCGTAAATAGAGAAATCAACCAAAATTACTCCAAAACCACATCAACAGCTCGTGCAGGAGGCGACAACAAAACCCAGAACATCATGAAATGCATTGGAGGTCTCATCCGACTCCGTTAGAATCAGTAAGAAAGAGACACGGCAAAAATGGCATCCAGAGTTTCAAGTTGAGAGCAAAACAAACGCAAAGGTCCATCTCACATTTGCTAAAAGACTTTCTGTGACTTTCAGGAAAATATTTTGTGGTATGACAATGGCAACAGTCAAACTTTTTGACAGGTAAGTGTCGCTTTACTTCAAATGTTAAACTAACACAACCATTCAGAAAGTGACGATAACAATAAAAGTGGTATAATGCTTTTGATTCTTAACAACTTGCCGTAACTGGCAAAATTGCAAATTTTGCAATAGAAAGAATAACAGTGAGACTCCAACCAAACGGCTCATTAAAATAACCCCTAAATGACGGCACTGAAGAGGCTGAATCATAAAACCGTTTGAGATGCTGAGACGTGACCTTAAACAGTCAAACACCCTCTGATGTGGCTGACTGGGCCGTAATGCATTCCCAGTTATCACCAATGCTAGATTGTAGTTGTTGCCTTCAATTTAGGCACAATTAGTTTAAGGTTTAGGGGAGAAAAACTTTTTCACGTAGGGCAAGGTTAGTTTAATATTTATCCATTAATTACCGTTTTGTTTTTTTATTTACTCATGTTGTTTTTCTCTAGTGTTAAAATCTTTAGTGCGTGCGTGTATGTGTAAGTGTATAAACTCATAAATTTAAATATTAATATGAAGGCTGGCCTATTTAAGTGTCGGAGGAGTCAGAGGAATCTGGTTTTTAACATCTCCACCTGTCAGAGCAATCAGCTTCCTGCTCAGCCTCACGTTGCGTTGGACCCAAGGTGCTACAGAAAGGGAGCTAAAAACTGGAGCAGTATTACAGTTTGTCTCTGCCACTCAGGCCACCGAGGAGCGCTGCGGAGGTGTTTGTGTGGCCTTGTCTGCTCTGATGGGCTTTGCTCTCCCTACTCAGCCGACGCAGGATTGATGGAGTGGCAGGGTGACATGTGAGAGGGTGTTGCAGCATGTTGCGTACGCTGCCTGGGCAGTGGGAGGGGGGAGCAGGCCCCTTATCCACTTCTGCCTCTGCTGTCACAGTGATGAAGGACGGATTGGCTCTGGTGTGATCTGAGCGCTTCATCACGGTGATGTATGGAGCAGCAGCCAAGGCTCCAGAGCTGGGACGCGTCTTTGTACACCTCTGCGACTCTTAGGTTAAATGTTTTCCCTCTTTTCTTTCTGCGTCCCTGCGCCGGGTCTGCACACAGCAGCGCAGGTGGTTCGCATTATTCACAAAATTCCAGTCATGACTTCATGGAGAATCACGTGCCAAGGTGGAGTTGTTTGTTCGCACTTTCCCAGAAGAACAAAAGGCAGGGCGAAATTTACTCAATATTTAAATTTTATTCCAGTTTTGTAACTTTTTAAATAAGCTCACGGAGTGCTTTCTTGAAATCAGGATAAAAAACAGACCTCTGTAGACAATCTCAGCTTTTTTTTTTTTTTTCCCACACATCTTTCTTTTTCCTCTCAAAATCAAAACTCTCATCAAAAACATTTAACACCTGTATTAACAGGTTTTCTGATCCACACCCTCCTCACACTTTCACGCTGCAGGCAGGGTGGGGTGGTGAGCACGTTTCCTCAGGGTTAATGCCTGGACTTGAAATCAGATCAGAGGCTCTTTGTCTTGCAGGTAAGACGAGAAATATTTAGCAAACGTTCTCATACCTGCAGTACATAATGAGCGAGTTGTTTAGAAAAATTTACCCGTACAACAACAACAAAAAGCAACAGCTCCATCTGCTCTTTACATCCTTATCTGCATAGACTCACTGAGCCAGGCCCTGCATCTGTTCTGATTAGGGTTTTTTAATGAACCTATTCTGTGTGTATGCAACTGCCACTACTAGAGCTGCACAGCATATTGTATCATAATTGTCACTGCAATATGAATGTGTGCTAAATCGCAGTCGCAGTGGGCTGCTTGGATGCTATATTTAGGAAGTAATTATATTTGTACAGACATACATTAATGCTCTGCATACAAATAATATAATACTCATTACCGTAGCATTTTCAAACTTTGTGATATTGCAACCAGAAACTTCATTGTATCTTACTGAGATTTTATGTGATAGATATATATAAAAAAGTAGAGCATTATTATGAAGTGGAGGGAAATAATAGACGTGTCTTTTGGGGAATGCTTCTTTCAGCTTTGCACATCTGCAAAAAGATATGTTTGCCCGTTGTTCTTTGCAAATAGCTCAAGCTAATCCAGACTGAATAAAGGACATCTGTGAAAACCAAGACAGGTCGATATCCGACTGAAAGCCAAAAGCCTGCCGTAATCTCAAGTCACCATCTTCCAGACAAATATAAGCAGCTTCCTCGTCCTGCAAGAAAGGGATTTTCACAGTATCATGCTGCCACCACCGTGTTTCACTGCAAGGACATTTTCAAGGTGATGCACAGTGTATATTTTCTGTCATGTATGTAAAACAAAAAAGCTCAACTGGGATCTGTTTGCTTCTCTGACAAACCTCCGAAGCCTCCACAGAACAATTGAACTGAAATGAAATTTTAACTAAATTAAAATTAAACCTTTAAATAGATAGATGTTTTCAGATTTTTATTTGTGAAACAAGTTTAAAGCTATTTTGCTTGAATTCATGTGGACCTATTGCATGAAAACCCAATAAAAGTATAACTGTATGAGGTTGAGGTTTGAAAAAGTTTAAGGGCTATTGTAATGCTAATCATATCAAACAACAATACCACAAAAACAGGTTTTCCTAATACCACACAGGAGCGTCTACACCTCTTTAACTGGGAGACGCTCCCAGTAAAACCTTGACAATCCAGCTCCACTTGCCATTAGCGCTTTTTTTTTTTTTTTTTTTTCTGACAGGAGCATCTCAGCTCACCTCACCTTCAGGAGCAACCTCATATTGGAAAAAAAAAAACAAAAATCGGAGAGGACAATAAAGTCTCTCAAATTGTGTTAGTCAGATGAGCTCACATCCTATAACCAGTCTCCCTGGTAAACAGAGTGGGAGAATGTTGTGTTAGTTGATGCGGCCAATTAATTATATTGTAAGTCATTTAAAAATCTATAAAGGAAGTATAAACTGGTTTAGGCTGTTTGAGAAATTGTAAGTATGGTATTAAAAAATGCAATACGTGTATTTCAATTGCCCTAAGCGGTGTTATATTGGAGTCTTTTTAAAAAAGGAGCTGTGTCTTAAAAAGGAGTAAAGCGTAAATTATGCATATCATTTCCCCCCCTTTCCATTCCTCTTCTTCATTTTTTTTGCAGGAAAACATGGCCGCAGTCTACACACGCTTTGTCCCGCACGCTGCGCTCACCTCCCTGGAGGTGGTCTCTCACACCGACAGGGGGTGTATGGTGAGGGGGGCGAGGTGGAGAGGTGTCAGAGCGCACCAGCTTGCCTCGGAGAGGCTCTCTCTGGCTGCTGCAGGGGTGAAGGCTCCTCTGTGTGTTAGTCTATTCGTGGCTGTGGGCTCCTAAGTGTGTTATATCGAGCCCGTGGTGTGAGACTGTTACTTTCCCCCTCGATCTTTCGCTCTCAGATCTTCGTGGTTAACACAACTGTAAAAGTAGTTTTCTGAGGTAGTTTTTATGGTGCCCCAACAACAGCATGAACTCTGCTTCAACAAAAGAGGCAAAAGACTCTACCAGCTGTCTACTTAAGAATAGAGTTGTGCAATTAAATTAACGCATATGAATATAGCGAGCACAGCAGTAAAAAAAAAAAATCCCAAACAAAATAATCCAAAATCAACTACGCATCAAGAGTTAATTCTGCAAAAAAATAAAATAAAATACTGTCATTTTGAAGAAGACTGCTGTAGTTTTGCTGTTTTCTGTTACATTGATACTCTTATGAATGCTCTAATGTGTGCTAGAAAGAGAATGTGAGACAGAATAAAGATTTTTTGACAATTCATAAACCTTTTAGTGAGAGAACGACAATATATCACCCAAAATCAGTGTGTGAACTAAAACTAATGCAAAGGACCGAATAATTATTACACATAACAACAATATGATCACATCGATGCAGACATTGCTCATACCTGATACAGGTAGGACCTTTAGCATCTTTTATCCAAGATGCTAAAGGTCACAGAAAGTGTTAGAAGAACCAACATTTCTTCATAAATTCAGTTGTGTAACTGGCATAATTTCTACATTTTTCCCACACTGGAAGGCAGCCAGACCCATTATGCTAGTCAAAGAAGCTAAAGACAGTACACAAGGAAAAAACAAAACAAAACAAAAAAACCCCGGCTGCAATCTTATTGTTAAGGTTTGCAGATATTAAGAAGCTGCATATCTATTGCTATCTAACATTTGGTTTGCTTGTTTTCCTAAAATGTATCTTTACATTTTGTTTGTATAGTTCTTTGCTAAATAATAAGACATATTCCATATTAAAGCTGAATCTCATTTTGGTGATAACTGTGTGCGCCCAAAGCTCATCTAGGCACATACATCCTCCTTCAAGCTGCTCAGAAATGTTTTCCGGTATTAATGAGAGCATGACGTAAACTGGGTGGGCGTTCTGGAACACCAACACCGTGGCTAATTAGTTAGATTTCAAGTTTGTTTTTTTTTCCAAGAAATTTGATAAATGCGTGACTGTTAACTACGCGGGTATTTTATTTATTTTTGAAATATCTGTAATGTATCAAAAATATTCTCCTTGATGCCTGACCTGCACGGAGTTGAGCCTGCAGTAGCCGTTGAGAGGAAAGCGGATGACGTGCGTTGGGTCCTGGTTCCAGCCGGCGTTGACTGAGTTGCACATAACGTCTCCGGTCTCAGGGAAGATCTCCTCTATGAGGACCTTCTCCCCACTCAGGGCGATCCTCTCACCGAGGTCGGGCGTCACCCGGACCACGAGGCAGTCGCAGGGCTGTGCCATCCGCCGCTGTTCGCGCTCCTGCTTCCAGCGCTCCAGCTCCTTGATCATGGGCGTCAGCTGGTAGTAACGGGCCTCCTCGTACAGCAGGTGGAAGTCCTGCACAGACAGATGGACGTGGAGGTTACAGCGGTGAGTTACGGTCCTTTTGGCTATATGTGTGACTAACGCACCATCTTTCACTATATTACATCTCTTCACCAAGGTCACACGGAAAACGATACAGCACAATGCTGTGCAATATTAAGCATGCTAACTAAGAGGCTATACTGCATGTGTTTTTAAAGAGAAGTCATTTTGCAGACAATGCTTCACGGAAGATCATTGCTGTTGGTTATGCTTTCTTGTTATTAGCTCGTTTTGTGTTATCATCTTGTGACTGTCTGCTCTCGTTGTTGAATAAACTTTAAAATTGATCCATAAACGGCTCCACCTGTTATTTCAGTAAACGAAGCGCTGCAGTGTGACGTCAGCGTTCTTCTTCCGCACACGCGGGTCGCTTTGGTAACACACAGGAGTTTCATTGAGATTGGGTTTAATTAGTAGTATGAACCAGCAAGCATAAAAAAAAAGGATTTCAGCAACAATCAGAATTGCGGCTCAAGACGTGATGTGTGAACGCAGCCAAAATGTAAACTTAATTGCCTTCAGGAGTGACAGCACGTCCTTGGAAGAGAGAAACAATAAACTATGATCAGTGATGGCCTGCAACCAGCAGGACAACATTCTCAGTTAACAAAGCATAGCAGCTTTCCTCCACTGCGGCTCTTGGCAGAGCAGTGCTGGCCTTTAGCATGTTTTGGCTAGCTGACTCCAGAAAGGCCATCAGTGGTGCTCCAGCAAAGTGTGATGGTGCATTCCTGTGTGCAGACAGTCTGCAGCAGATTGCTTCCCTCTCACTCCTGGGCAGGGCTAGCTGGGGGCCATTTGCCCCGGTGCGCTTGCCTCTAATTTCCCACAAGACCAGATGGCACCATCACTCACCACTACCATAGAAAATACAGGGGAGGAGGAAGAAATGTGCAAGTGAACATGAGGACAATCATCAGCCAAGGAGCCTTTTTAATGGATTCCTCCTATAGGGGGGTGGGGGAGGGTTGGGAATATCTGGGGTTATGTTAATAAGGCTCGTGGCGCGATGTTAAGCTCCTATTAGAACAAGATCTAATTAGGTTACACCTAAACCCTGCAAATCTTTTTGCTAAACAATCAGTAATTAATCCATCTCTGTTCTGATTAGTGTCTCACAAGGAAAAAGAATGACAGCTTAATCCAGTCATTGTTTGTGAACTGTCATCCTTGACGTGCAGATATTTTCTCTACATTATGCGCATGTTGCTGAGATCCATGCTAGAACCGTCATCTGCTTATATTTATTAGCCAAACAAGAACATGAGGCATACAACAGCATCCGATAAACCTTTGAAAAGTAAGAATGCACATTTTTAATGATAAATTCTTTATGCTTCATCCAGTGAACGCGGCCAGTACAATGCTGGAGAAGTACTTCTGCTTTTTAGTCTAACTTACTCGACATATTGTTGAACTACTTTTTTTTTTTTTTTTAATCTACATGTTGTTAGTAAATTTGCATCCAGAAACTGAAACGTCAGCCCATTTTTTTCCATCTCGGTGAAATCACATGAGATCAGTCATCTGTGACATCTGACAGACATTGTAGAAGAGATGTGCTTAAAACATGTTTCTGTCCACATTTAGGCCAAAAGAGTTTGCTTTTAGACTCATCTGACCATGTCGGCTTCTTCCACATTTAGGAGTATATTTTTATGGCGAATATTTATCTTGTCAATAGATTATCCCACCTGACCTGTAGAACTATGCAGCTTTCCCACAGTTACCACAAACCTCTAAGTTGTTAGCTATGGTGAATAGCCATGTCTAGCATTGCTATCTTTAAATGATTTTCAATCTATCATTTGAAAATCTACAATTTTCAAATTTTAGATCGAACAGTGCATTATGAAATGTTCAATGCTTGGAAAATTGTTTTATAAACTAAATCTGTGTTAAATTTTGTCCACAACTTCATCCTTTGGTCTTTGGGTTTGTTCACTAATGTTCTCTCACAAACCTCTGAGGCCAACACAGGACAGCTGGGTTTACAATGAGATCAAATAACATATAGGTGAACTCTATTCACTAATTAGGCAACTTCTAGGGATTTTAATACATATGCACACCCTCCTCCTTTTTTGAATTTTGTCTGTAAAGCAATGTGGAAACAATGTACCAACTTGTTTCCACTGATTTATGCTGGTCGTTTAAGCTCTATAAAATATATTTAGGATTGTGGTGGTAGCTAAACAAGTATTAAACGTTTTTAAAAGCACTGTAGTTGTGATAGTGTTTCATTTGTTTATCTTTACCTCTGTTGCCTACTGCCAGGCACAGAAACAAAAGATGGCAGCAAACATAATTCTGTCACTCTTCACCCCTTCATCTGAGCTGTGCCTTCATCTGAGACGTGGGAACGACACCCAAACACAACTCCATCTGGTCTCAGAGTTGACGCAACACATCTTAAGCTCAAATTCTAATATTTAGGATTTCAGATTGCGGACGAGGAATGGTGAGTCCATCCCCCCCCTTTTTTTTTCTCCTCCTTTTTCTGTCTTTTTTTTTTTCCTCCTTTCTGTCGGCCTTCTTGCTGCTGCTGACAAAACTCATAGCGAGACGCCCCCCTTCAGGCGGCTCTCTGTATCAAAGTGTAGCTCCTCATCCTTCACAGGTCTGAAGCCATGGATGGATATGTTTTTAACAGGGGTCTGTCTGCGAGGCACTTTAGTCATCCTGAGCAGCGTAGAAAACAACAGAGTAATCCTAAGTGCTGAGGTGAGGATGAGAGGGAGACAAGGCCAACAGCTCTGTCCTGGTTGCTGAAGCTGCTGTTAACGCTGCCAGCTCTACGAGACAATTCATCCCCCAATCCTGTGTCCAGACAGCTCGTTTGAGCTTCAAAATAATGATCCGACCTGATAGCCTGACGGCAAGGCAACATTTCAGGGAAGGACAGGGGGAGGGACAGATGGATAAAGACAAGAAGGAGAGAAAAATGATGGAGGATGTCACTATGAGGGAGTCCGACTAATAAAGACCTGCTGTGTCTCAAACTAAAAAAAAAGTGACTAAAACCACACAAGCAGAAGCTCGCAGGATGTTGATTAAACAAGCCGCTGTAAAAAAAAAAAAAAACACTACAGCCAACTCCCATATAATGCAGATCAGTCGCAAGAATAAGAACACAACACATAAAGAAAGAAGAAGTCAATTTAACTGAATAATCTGACGTGAACTCCACTAACTCGCTCCGCTTTTAAACCATGCCCTCGCTATGACTGAGCATTGCTTACACTCTCCTGATTAATTGTAGTTTGAATAATGAGTCCAGAGGAGGATATTAATAGGGAATATTTTTGTTCCACTGATACAAGCTGCAAAAAAAAAAAAAAATCTTTTCCTATTCTGCTCAGACTTTCACATTGATTTAGCAAAACACACTGCGCCGCGGCTGCCAGCAGCAGAAACAGACCCGGCCCTGGGGCGACGGCAAGCCTGATTGTGTTCAGATAAGGACATGCTCAATTCCGCCTCGCACTATTTGCATTTTTTTCTTCTGGCTTCACGCAAATTGAAAGGTATGCAGATCAACACAGGCTTATGCGAGTGGGTCGTAATGAGTCGAAACAATGAAGTCTAACGCATTCTGTGTAAACCGTGGTGCCTGATTGGACTGTCAAGACTTCACAGAAAGCAAGGGGGAAGGAGGGGAGGCGAGGGGAGGGCAGCGAAGGGGAGAGTAGATGCAAAAGGAAAAAAGTAATCAGCTATGAGTCAGGGAATCGTCTGCCAAAATATGCGGGGCTTTCATGTCATGTTCTGTTGTCTGGGGTTTGGCTCTTGTTCCTGCTATCCGTGGGGCCCAGGGAGCAGGCCCCCGGCTCCGAGAGGCTTGGCCTCGCCTTGCTACCTTGTGGGGAAGGATGAACGAGTGAAAAGGTCACTTTGGGTTGCGCAACGGAAAGAAGTGCACACCTAGGAAACCGTAGCACCAAACAAAACCTTGAGAAGGATCCAGCTGTAGGCATAGTCATTAATGCAAAGCCACATATGCTATTGTGCATAAATGTTACTTTTTATATGCAGCTCATTTCAAAAGATGTGCTGTTGTACAGAAAAACATCACCGGTGGGAAACTGACATGTGCAAAGCATTATTTGATACACAACTAGATAGTGTGCGTTTGGTTGATACGAACATGTGCTTTGGTTTGGCTAATACAGGCCAAGTGTGATAAGAAACTATAATTTATGGTGCCTGTTTCTACTTAGAATAAACTTCATCAATCAAGCTCTGAAACACAAACCAAGTGTGAGTTCTCAGTAAGGCTCAAGTGGATCTGATGGTTCGTAATGCGTAAAGGAACAGTGCACCGATGAATGCATGCGCAGTTAATTGGAAAAATGTCCGTACCCCTCAAGTTTTTCACAGTTTAGAAATGTTACAAAAACTACAATGTATTTTATTGGCATTTTATGTGATAGATCAACTAACTATAAAAAAGATCTAAGTGTGAGCAAATAAAGCCCACCAGTGTGCAATTTAAGCACAGCTGTTCCCTGAAGCCCTTGGAGGTTTGTTCGAGAATATTGGTGAGTAATCAGCAACATGAAGACCAAGGAAGTTGTGAAAAAGTTCCACTAATATCCACAGTGGAAGAATACGTCTGCATGACAACTATTAGGTGTGCACTCTACAAATATGGGCTCTTAAATCGATTGTAGAACAAAGGCCACAAAAATCCAGTAACCTGTGGAAGAAGATGCTCCAGTCAGCTGAGAACCACATTGAACATTTTAGCTGAGAAAAACGAAACGCTGTTTCACAGAAACATTGCATATGAATCCTGAACACATCAGTAAAACATGGTAGTAACAGCACTTTGCTGTGAGGATGAATTTTTCACAAGGAACCAAGAGTTCATGCGAACATGGTGGAGGTCAACAGAAGTCCTAGAACAAATCTCCTTCACCCTAATGGTTCACCTCCCAGCAGGACAATGAGCATGAAGCCAGACCTACAATGCAATGGTCAGAGCAAAGCATAGAGTGGCCTAGTTAAAGTTCAAACTTAAATGCAATTACGAATGCGTGATAAGGCTTGTTGTTCATTGAAAGTCTTCAGAAAACTGGAACATGTTTTGGTGTGTAGATATAGATATTGAAGCTGGTACCCAAAAAGATTGACCCTGTTTAGAGTTGCTTACGACATTTTGATGTGTAACGGTGGCACTTGACGAATTGTGATGTTTACTGGTTTACTGTGTGTTGTCTTTTATGACTTTGTACTTTTGTGTTTTTTATGATGTAAAGCACTTTGAACTGCCTTGTTGCTGAAATGTGCTAAACAAATGAACTTGACTGATTGATTGTTTGACCTTGCGTGGATCCAGAGGGGCAGAACATAATGGAAAACAGTTTTATTTCTCAAAACTATGTTCCTTCCACTTTATAATTAAAAAAATATACATTCTACTTTGTGTTAGACAATTATATGAATTTAAAAAAAATACATTGAGGTTTGCAGCAGTAAAATAATAAAATGCTAAAATGTTCAAATGTTATGGACAATTTTGCAGAGCACTGTATCCCTTGAGAGGACAGAGAAGCATTAAAAAGCACAAACATGAGTAAACCGAAGTGTGCCATCTTTGGAAAAATCTAAAATAATTCACTTTCCAATCACTTATGCCTTGAACTACTTCAGGTTTTCCAGGACAGACGGACAGAAACACACAGTGGCAGAAATACCTTGAAATCCTCTGGAAGCAGCAGTTTGCTGGTCCTCAGAAAACTGAGAATGTAGCGGAATATCTCGCCGTCCCGATCTATGAAGTAGTGCTGCTTCAAGCTGTCCAACACGATGGGCTCGGTGCCATTGAACAGGCGACTGATTCTGAAAATTGAAACAGACACACAAACACACACACACGCAGAGAGACAGCCGCACACACAAACACAACCACATAATGGAATGAGCCAGCTCCCTTCAAATGCATGAAACAATTACCCTCCATTTATTTTTCAATTTTATTAGCACTAAGCTTGAAATGCATTAGCATCACAGGTTGAAACAAGGGGCTTAAGGCACAGTTCCCCCATTCCAGACTTGTTTGAAGTGTCCCTTCTGCAAAGAGATTAAAACAACACACACACGCACACACACACACGTCTGCTGCTTGTACTTACAGAAATTAATAGTATGAATGTAGCATTACAGCTCTATTATTCCATCTGTCAGAGGGGTGCAAATGAATCAGAGGCAGGAAATGGGGAAGGGCCACATGCTAAAATGAGGGAAGCATGCGGGAAAAAAATATATATTTTACTGTTACAGTTTAACTTTCCTATGAATTTAAATAGAATTTAGTAGCAGCACTCTACTGTATGCAATGCGGCCTGACTTGCAGTTTGGAAAATGTTTAACAACTCTGCCATTTGTAAGAGAGAGAGATGACCCTAAAGCAAAAAGCAAAACAGCAAATAAATATGTAGAAATTGTATGTAAATGTTGTAGAGCAGACATGCACACCCAATAAAAAATCTCAACAAAGCTACAGCTAATGTTTTTATTTTTTATTTTTACATATTATAAATCATGATAATTAACAAGAAAAAATTAGTTAGATTCAGACTTTTAAGCATTCACCTAAATTTAGCCAACTTTGTTTTAGTAATAAGACACTTGTTGCTGCTCAGTATCTTGGGTTTTTCCCCCCGTCCTTCAGTGTACTGCATGATTAAGAGCTTATTTGATGTTGGCTACAGGGGCTCATCAAGGCAAAGAGTAGAAATTGCTATTATCTTTAAACTTTCATCACACAGTGCTGGCCCACGCCTCCAGATACCCATGGACAGATATTTATCCCCACCCCCTCGCCTTCACGCGGATGTCCTGCAGGTCCAGCTCTCACTTTAATAATCTCATCTAAACACCTCCACTTTATCTGTTTGCTCATTTCTGGTTGCTATATCCTTATTTAACGGTTAGCTGTAACTGTCTGCTTGGTGTAAATAAACAAGGTGGACAATCTGCAGCACAAAACCACTTTTACAAATTCACTACACATTTGCAGCTCACTGACAAAGAGCTCTTGGCAGGCTGCTGCGTTGCAATCGTTATATGTTTTTTTTTTTTTTTTTTAAGTAATCAGGGTTTAAATCATATTAACAGCTTCCAGGCTGGCTGACAAACCTGTGGTGACAAGAGAAATCATGAAAGAAATTTGCAAATTGGCCAGCCGATGCTTCCTTCAGTGCTGGCAAAGTGCTGGAGTTAATAAACTTAGTTGGAGATACTTAAAATTAAAGATGCTCCAGTCAGTCAGCCAATTTTTCTCTAGATCAACTCTGCCGATCGAAATGTTGAATCCCGAGAAATCCTACTTTTAACATATACACGTACTTTCATTTGACTTCTTTGGGTTTAGTAAATATCAGAATAAGATTATGGTCAAATATTTTGATGCATAAATTCTGTCTTATCGAAGAACAAGCATATCGAAGTAGATCTTTCTTAGGGAAGAAAACTGAATTGTTCAAAATTGGCAGCTCAGACCTCAAAGAAAAAGATTGGTTTTGTCCTGAAAACGCTTGATCAGTGCATCTCTACTAAAAAAGAAAAGTAGGCATGTAAGGATACGAAAAGCAGTCGTGTTTCCAACCACAAATTCACTTTATTGAATTTACAACCAGCTCGTGTCTTATGGATTCTTTTAGCTTGAGCGATCAAGTCAAACTGGCCGCCTCTGTTTTCTTTGACTCGACTGTGTGAGGAAGCAAAGACGCTTCTTCCCCCCCCACACCCCTCCTGCCATTCTTCCTCTTTTTCACTGTCTCTCTTTCTTTCTTTTTCTCTTTCTTCTTTTTCACTGTCTCTCTTTCTTTCTTTTTCTCTTTCTTTCCCTCCTTCTTCTTTTCTCGCACCCCGTCTCCATCCTCTCCCTTGCTTGCTTTCTCTCTGGAAATCGATGCAAAATGCTTTATAAAAAACCAATACTCATCTCCCTGTTTGGCCCGAGGTGTTCCTTTCTCATATGGTCTTGCAATTCTTCCAGCTAGAATTTCACCATACCCCTCCAGGCTAACTCTGTTTTTCATCTCCACTTTTTTTTCTTTTTTTTTTTTAAAAAAAAAGCAATTAAAATGCTGCCTGTTTTTCTTTTTCTTTCCCTTTCCACCACTCCCTCTTGTCTGTTGGTCTCCTCATTTTTTTCCCTTTTTGTTAAATCCCTGAGTTGGAGGGGTGAGTGGAGGGGGGTGAACGGAGGGGGTGTTATTAACAGGTAGGTGGTGAGAAAAGGGCGAGGGAGTGGTTATGTAAAAAAATTAAGAGATGAGATAAACAACAAAAAAAGAGCAGGCTGATGAGCAGGGAGGGGTGGGCTAAAGAGAGGAAAACAGAGTAGAACAGAGATTAGGAATGAAGGAGTGGTGAACTGAGACAAAAATGTAAAACTTAAATAAAAACAGAGTCAGAGGGAAGGAAGAAGCTGGGTGTTTGAGTTTATCACGGGAGGGAATGCTTAAATCTCCAACAGCAGCTCTAAATGGCAAATCGACTGAACTTATAACATGCATTTCCTGTCTTATTGACCACTGTAAGGAGAGAACAGATCACCCTCTGATGTTGTGCTAATAAGCCCTTATCCTCGTTTCTGTTATGCTATAAGGAAGCTATACCTCGATCGGTCACCTAATGGAAATAACTCCGTTGGGTGTGTTATGGAGGAACAGAAACACATGCAGAGATCTCTGAAAGTCAAATCGCTCTGACATCTTTCTAACAGAGGGACAGTGAAGGTGGCCCTGCCTGATTCTGAGTCATTCAGTCATTAAGGGACGGTTCTCCAAAAACAAGGACAACTTGAAATCAAATTTTGAAAACGTAACTTTACTTTTTTAAAGCAGAATTCTTTCCCCCTCTTCTCCACTCCCTGTTAGTTCAAGTAGTAGTTAAAACTTTTCATCCAAAAGCTGACCAATAAAGGTTTTCTAACGTATTCCTACTGCATGACCATGATATGACTGTATGTGTCACATAAACAGTCATCAGTCCTAATATCGTTGTTTTTCAGTTAGTTAAGGGGGAAATATTCCTACCAAACGCCCAAATAAAAAAAAAACTAACCAAAACATACACTACACAAGAAAGCGTTGGTCCAAAATAGCAGATTTTGAGAATATAAACTATAAAACATCCTTGAAGCGTACTGACAGTTACAATAATGCCAAGAATTACTAAAATTTGTATTTTACCAGAAACAAAATGTATTGATTGCAATGTAAAGCTAGATATAAAAATGTGTTTGAAGAACTGAAATTTATTTCCAACAAAGTACCTCGGTATGGTTAAATCATCTCAATTAAAATATTTGTTTTATTATTTTTGCAATAATAAATGGTCGTATTGAGCACAATCTGATATAAAAAGTTGAAGCTTCATTCAAAGTCGAAACGCTTTTCCATTTTAAACATCAGAACGATCAACGCTGACGGCACGTTTTCTTTGGTTAAAATCAGCTGATTCCTAATTCATCCTTCGTTCATCAGTTTTTTGGTGCCAGAAAAGAGCAAAGAGTTGGAGCGAAGCACGAGAACCAGTTTATCACAAGTGCTGTTTAGGTGGGAAAACTTCCAGAGTGTACCTTGGACAATTTTTTTCTTTTAATTCCCACAGTTGCACGGAAACACCTGAATGTTGTTAGATAACATTTCAGAGTAGAATACAACAAAACGGAAGACTTTTTTTTTTTTTTTTTTTTTTTTTTAGATTAAGCTTACATCAGCTGAAGAATGCCACTGTTAGTCAGGTCAATTGACAGACACTACAAATGTTTTCTTAATGTCTCACTTTTGCCCACTAAAAGCTTTACAGGAAAGTAAAAACGTCCAGAACAGTTTCCATGTCTCAGGAACATTTCCCCTAATTTCTTCAGCTTCTGTTCAAGTGACTGCTGAGGCTGTCCTCTTTGAGAGCTACACAGAGTGCACATCAATGTTTCATGACCCCTGTCCCTTAATATGGCCCACACAGAAGAAGATGAATATCCGCACATTAGTTACTAGACTAACTTTCTCTTGGCATGCTGCATTATTTAGGGGCCAATCTATTAAAAGTAATCAGCGACTTCAAAAGTCTTTTAGCCCCGCTCTCATTCGGTTGTCACGTTTTCAGCGCTCCGCCCGTGGTGCCCTGCTCGACCAAACGCGGCTCAGCGCGGCACACATGCTCATGCCAGTGTAATTGTTTTGCTTTCTGCTGTCAGCCATTATCCTAATTCACACAAAAGGGGCCCCTCCTTCCTCTGGCTTCAGCGGAAAGTGGAGCCCCGAGGGCAACTGTACGCTGAGGAGGCTGGGAGAGGGAGCAAAACAATGAGTGTATGCATATGTGCGTGTGTGTTTGTGTGTGTGATCCAGAGTGAGAAAGAAACAGCAAGAGACAGACAGAGGGAGTGAGAGGAAGGAAGGAAAGGAGCATGTGTGCAAAGGAGAGGAAGAGGAAAGAGCTCTCCAACCAACTTCCACTGATATCTAGTCTTTACTCCCACTGTAAAAGCACAGTGTGGATGCTCCGACTACTGGCTATGTGCTGACTTTGAACTGTGCATGCGCGTACGTGTGTGTGCATGTGTGTGTGTTACCGCTTAAATAACTTCTTTGTATGGTGTAAATTTACACCAGTGGAGAAGCACAGCAGCATAAACGATAAACTACCCACTGCATGAACCTGAAGTACAGCTGAAAGTACAGCAGGAAATCATCTCGATGGGAAAAAAACCCCGACATTAAACCGCTGCCTGGGCAGAGACGTTTTCTTTCTTTCTTTTTTTTAAAACTCATGTTATGTTGCAGCGGGATAAAAGAATAAGCTGTCAGGGATTTTCTGTCAGTAGACTTACTGAATATCATAATTTTATTACCAGGGGATTACATGGATGGTTTTCTTGTAGCCAATTTGGCAGATCCTCTGGTGCATGTTTACCTTGGTCCACTGGGGACTCAGCTGATGCACAACTGAAGGCGCTACAATGCAACAAATGACACTGGGCATTAGACGTAAACGCTGTAAATGTAAGGGGAGACGTTTCAAATCAGTGGAGGCTCCAGAGTTAGTTTTGTTTGCTTTCAGAGCTGTGGATTGTGGAGTAACCGTTTCAGGACGGAGCTAATAATGAGATAAAATAGATTATTTCAACTAGTTCTTTCAAATCTGAATCATCCCAGCTAAAACCTTGAAGAGCCAGTATTAAACTGCTTTACTGGCAGCTGTGCCTCCAGAAAGCCATGTCCAGATGTGGGCCACTATAAAAAGTGGAGTGGGACACTAAAAACAAAAGCTAAAACAGAAGGTGAGAAGTTTTATTTAGGCATGTTGCTATCCCAGAACCTGAAATTTAAGTCTTTCATTGTTTTAGGATAATAGTCTGTATTTCAAGCACAAAAATAATCTATTTCAATAATATGTTTGAATATGTTTGTTTAGTTCCTGGGGTACAAATTGTACAGTATTTTAAATTATCGCATCTCTCCTTATCTCACCTAAATATGTGATAGCATTTAAAGATGAGGTCAGGAATGAGTCATTAAAAACTGACCTCTACAACAGGTAAATAAAAAATAAAGAATATTTAAGTTAATAAAATGAATTAATTTTGCAAATCATCAAACTTTGTCTTTTCATTCTTCTCTTAAATTTATGCATAGAATATTATAATACCAGATTGTCTGGCGGCAAACCTGGGAGTTCAAGATGGAAAAAAATAAAAGTTTTCCTGTTAAACTTAATCTGTCATTTAATCCTGTGTTGCAGAAAACTGAAAGTAAGACAGGAGTTGGAGCACAGGCTGAAAAAAGGTTAACTAAATTACTCGACCGTATCAAATTGTCCTGAGGCCACGTCAGTGTTAAAGTACAGATAATAACAATTATAAAACTGTTCATAAATCAGCAAAAGGTCAATATGTGGCATCCTCATGAGCCTGAGTTTATATTTAAATAAATTAATAAATAAAAATTTCAAAGAACGATACGTCTGACATCAGACGGCAGTTTGTTATTATTCAATGGGTGCTTGACTGAGACGTATTAAGTTTAATGACAGCAAAAAATAACAAAACCAATCTAACAACCATCAAACTAAATGTTTAAAAGTTCAGTTTAGAGAGGAATAAAATGTCTATACATTGTTTCACAAGTTTTGAAGCACGAGTGCACTGCTCAATTGGTCAGAGCTGGAAACATAAATCAGCAAATAAAACACAGAAAAAACTATGTATTCAATAAATGATTCAAGAAAAAAAACATCCATAACTTTCTATCTTTAATTTGATCAACAACAAAAAAAAATTACTCAGGGGCTCTTTCTAAAGTTTCATTTAAAAAATACATAAGCAAATGATTATGTATAAATTCATGTTTTTTCCAGTCAAAACGTTCCCCACTCTTAAACTATTTGTATGCTAAAATCCTTATTATAAACCAGAACAAAAAAAAAAAAAAAAAACAGAGAAAATTGGTATCGCCAGGAAAATCCCGATCAGTGCATTTCTGCTGTTAAACTGACTTCACTGTTGAAGTTACACAGCAGCTGAACGACAGTGACACTGGTTAAACAATTTTTTGTCCGGTTCCTCATTTAAAGAAACAATACCATCGATTTATTCGATTTTTAAATAAGTGCGTGTTTCCATTATTCAATTGAATTGAATGGGTTTGATAATTAGTCATCACTTGTTAATTTGTCAGTCGTTCTTAATAAGTTGCTGAACTAAGTGAATCAGGTAAAATAAATTAATAAATAACGGGATAATAAATGCACGTTTCTTACCTGGAGTCTGGGTACTTGGTGAGGGTCGCAAGGCTGCTGGTGTACATGTGTCCTCCGACGTCGATGTGAACAGGGGCGTTCGCCTTGGTCAGCTGAGCCGGCAGAGGGATCCCCTGAGCGGCCAGGGGAGAGACCGGGGACCGGGTCAGAGACAGCCGTGACATGCTTCTTCCCTCCTGAAAGCAAGTGTAGAGAAAAGCCATGGGAACAAAGGTAAAGGAGGGGCGGAAAACACTACACAGTGATCCTGTACAGGGAAGAAGAGGGTATATCCTTTCTGAATGCTATCAGATCACTTCCATGTCTGTCTGGTCGCATATTTAGCTTGGAAATTATTGCCACCGCTCTAATTAAGTATGTTTGCATCTTTTCATGCAGCACCGCGGGCTAGGATAGGAGGATGCTTATTAGAGAAGAGGGCTGAGAGAGAGATAGACAGATAGGAAGAGTGTGAGAGAGAGAGAAAGAGAGAGAGAAACAAGGAGGGGTGTGGGTGATGCTAGGTGTCAGCCTCCAGGGGGATAAAATAAACTGCTGCTGCAATATTCTAATTAAAGGTCGCCTTATGTGTTAGACGTGATGCGCCAAGACGCGCCAAGCACCAATCTGAGAAGGAAGGCAGTCAAGGCGGGAGGAGTGCAGGGAAGTTAGGGGGTGCAACTTTACCTTAGCTACACACACACCACACACACACACACACACACACACACACACGCCCCAATGCACAAAACTCCAAGGTGATCGCTTCTCACGTGACTGCATTTATAGGGACCAAACGCGTAAAAACGCGCCAGATCGCAACAAAACGCACGGACAAGACTAGCAATGATCAGTTAGTTGATATGCTGTGAGTAAAACTCCAGAGAGAATTACACAACAAAATATAAAAGACCAAAAACAAAAAAAAAAAAAAAAAAAAACCTGACAGAATTCTGAGAATTTAAGAGTCTCAAACACTCTCTCTGGTGTTTGAGAGTTTATTGTAGCATGAGTGGCCAGAACAGTGAGCTGAAACTGATCAACTGATTAAATGCTTTGAAAATATTTCCAATCACTGCGAGTTTTTATTCTGGTCGTGGTTAAAGAGGAACAGGAGAGGTTTGATGATGGGGGTCTAGTATCCAACCTGCACCAACAAACCACTACGTGGCCACAAAATGCGTTCCTGCTCTCTGTTGGGAAAGCCTAATCACGATTTGTAGCATTTTAGCAAAGAGTTGTAGGTCACAAAAGGATGAGGGTTCCTGGCACGTTTGACTGTGATTTAAAATGACACAAAAACTTTATATATATATGTATAGAAAGCTAAAATGCGAAAGAAAACTTCGATTAAACGTACAGAGCTGATCAGTTTACAGCTGCGCAGGAATCCAAATGATCCCTACGGCCCAGAAAGAGGCTCCATGGGGGGACTGGATTGCATTTCAAATTCAAGGTCAAAAAAGGGGTAGAAGGGGTATGCAGAAAGAAAAACAAATTGGAGAAACATTAAAGTTTTTGCTCCTGTCACATGGGCCTGTCCCATCACCGGTCTCTCTCTCTCTCTCTCAAGTCCACAGCACCAGTCCGGTCAGTAAACCTACATCACGCATGGAGATTTGCATAAGGAACAAATGGAAAATTTTACCCATAATTCACCTTCTTGCCCTACTAATCACACCCAATCAGCACAATCATTTTTTACTTAAACTGCTTCTTCTAACCTACCAGCAGTCAATATGTGGCAGGTCGCTCCACAAAACCACAGCAGCAACTTTCAAAACTCGGATCTCTCATAATCTTCTTGTCAAAAATGCCACCGGGAGGCTGAAAACATAAAGAGCTCGATAGGCACGAACATCACAAGCCTACGCTCTGCCTTTAATCTCCGAAATGCTCAATATGGCGTCTCATTCCTGCCCCACAATTAAAAGCCGAATATACACGTGAAATGTCCTGCTGCTTATTAAAACTCATACTCGTTCAGACAACACAAACAACAAAAAAAGACAAAAAAATGCAGCTGCTGGCTCCTCACTCCCAGCAGCAGCCCCCATGCAGCTCAGCGCAGTCGCAAAGCTCGCACTTTGACTAAAAAAAAAAAAAAAAAAAAAAAAAAGCATTGGATTCCGTAATATAATAGTCACCCTACCGTTTCAAACATTGTAGGGAGTCCAGATGAAATCCGTGCCCTCGGTCAGTCCCAGCTGTTAAAACCCCCGCAATCTTTTCTCCAAAAACTACACACGCATCCAGCTCCCCGCACCGAAGCTGAGCTATACGAATCTTTTTTTTTTTTTTTAAATCAAATCCCGCAAAACAGTTTTTTTTTTTCTCCTATGAGACGTTCGGATGTGGCCGGGGTCGACTGCTCTCAGAGGGGGGGAGTCTCTGTGGCTTTAAAGCCTCTATTCGCAAGAAGGCTGTCTCGACCTGTCCTCATGGAGCCGCTTTGTACCAAGGCGCACAGGAAGCGTCCTTACCTTGAACATAGATGAGATGATCTCCTTCCCCCCTTCTCCGCTCTTATTCGGATACGCGTAAAAAATGTGCGCTCTTGTTGGAATCCTGCTCCCGGTTTTTTTTGGGGGGGTATTTTTTCCTGCCTCTTGTCTGTCTTTTTTCTTTGCCTAAATGAAAACTGCCCCTGTGGTTTGTTATGAGAGGAAAGAAAGCCAATAATCCTTCTCTAAATAACAGAGCGGAGCTAAAAAAGAAAATTCTCGCTCCGGGCTGCCCGAGCGCCTCTGGGCCGGGGATTAGGCTACAATTAGCTCAACTCCACTCTCTCGCCTGGGCAATTTTCTCAAGGAAGAGAACGTGATACCCCACTATTCCTCAAATTATGACTTCACAGATAGAAAAACTCTTTCTTTCTTTTTTTTGACGGAAAAAAGTGGAGCGGCGTGAAGTTGAGATTTAGAGGGGGAGCAGGAATCCAAACAGGGAAGTGTCAGATTCAGATTTAGATTTAGCAGATTTTAATCATTGTCATTTCGTCTGATGTAATAGGTCCTCAGGCAGTCCAGCTAAAAGGAATACAGTTCCATCTTCAGTCTGAATGGAAAGTTTTAAACCACGCAAGCAGCCATAGTCCTTCACTCAGACAGCATATAACTTGTTGATAAAGTCTCAGGTTAAAAAAAAAAATGTAAAAATGAAGTGATATCCTTGAGCCAATATCTTTCAGTGTCCCTTCTCTTCCCCCATTCACTCCTTCCTCCTCTCTCCCTCTCCTGCCTTAATGTCTGGAGTTGTAACGCCAAATTTCCTGCAGGCCATTAAAATCAAATGACGTTCATGGACATGCATGCATGCTGCTGCAGAAAGCGCCCTCACAACCTGCCTGCAGCCAAATGCGCCATTTCAATTATAGCGCAGGGCTTAGATGGAGATATCTGCACAGAACCCCCCTCCTCTTCAACTCCCTCCTCCTCCTCCTCCTCTCTCCCAAGTGAAAAAACCAGGCAGCCTCCAGACTTTTTTTTTTTTTTTAGTTTTTGGAAAAGAAGATAGAGGCTGATTATTGTTATTTTACCCAGCAAAGAGAAGAGTGACACAAAGCGAGCGCAGAAACGAAGAAAGAGAAAGGGTGGGTGAAGCAGGTGTTCGCACCTTAGGAAAGGATTATTTATTTATTTCTGTGTTTGTTTATTTGTGGGTAAATAACTGTGAATAATTGATGCAGCATTGAGCCCAGTAATTACCCTGTACCAGCTTCGTTCCAGAGGTGTCACGTTGGTTTCTTGATATTTGGCGCCAACCAGTGTAGAAACTTGTTACTGGTCCACAGGATCTACACGGAGCAGTCAGAGCTTCAGTCTCCTTCAAGGCAGTACCTTCCTTGGACTCTAGAGTTTTGAAAACAATGAAGTGTTACTTAAAAAAAATCTTACTAGTTATTTTCATTGCGAGTTATTTTATTTGTTAGATTTTTGCACCAGGCGACATTTACACACAAAACTGTTAGAACATTTTCTCTCCTTAATGACTCAATTGTTGTCACAATTGTTTTTATTTTCTATATGTCACCTATATGCTTCAGACCACCATGACGTCAGAGCTAATGACGTAGTTTTTGGGTTAATCTTTGACCTCCTGGATGAGTTGTTGATCAATTCCTGGTAGAATCCATAGTTCCATCATTCACAGGAAGTTGTCCAAGTCCTGAAGCAGCAAGGTTGTTTGCTTGGTTGCAGTTATTTTTACAAAAGTATTTTTGTCAGTAGTAGTTTTCACCTTGCAATACTCCCATGGTTGTTGTTTCCGCCCATGTCTTTCCTTGTATTGAATCATAAAAATAAAAAAAACTGACTTCCTCCTCCTTTATACAGAAATCCCTGCCTGCGTGAACCTCCCTTTTTGAACTTTAACTTAAAAAAAAATGTTTTACTTATTTTGGACATTCAACAAACTCTCATGGTGTTCAAGCTTGCTGGAAACAAAAAGTTGTAAAAAGGATGAAAAATGCACTAAACATAAATAAATATTGTGACTTATTTATGCAACATCCTTCCTTCTCTTTAGGATATTGCAAAACACCCAAATGTTTATGGGTGCCCCCCACTGAACTTTTGGGGATTTTGTCGCATTACCGCCTGACTTTTTGCAACAAAAAAAAAGAAAAAGAAAAAGAAAATAGCAATTAAATGATACAAATAAGCGATATTGCTAGTGATGTATGACAGCCATGGTGATAGGAGTGTGAGCATGCGTCTCTGCTAGAGGCAGGCCAACTTTTCGTATAATTAGAGGGACCTGAGCACGCCTCGGAGCGTTCCCACGTCAAACCCTCTGGCTCAGATTTGTTGTTTCCAGAGGTAAAAAAACTGTAGGGGGGAGAAACAGATTTTTTTTTCTCATTAAAGGAAACAAGCCTGGAGTAAGTTCAATTACATGAAGTATGCAGGGATGTTGTAAATTTAAAGATTTAAATAGCTTACAAAGTGGCCCCAGGCCCCATCAGTTAATTTCCTTAATTTATGGATTTTATCAGTGTCTGAGAGGAGGAAGTAGGTCATCTTCAGTATTTGCATACAGCTCTGAGATTTCAGGAAAAAAATCCAAAAATATCTGCCCTCTTGACCATGACCTGAGGAGAGTAAAGGGTTAAACAGATCCCCCCTCCTTTAACAAGGAGAACGAAGAAGAAGCTGACGTTAATTTGGTCTAAGTAATGAGATTATTGATGTCTGGTCCCCAGGATGCAGGTGCAACTCTGTTAATGTTTTCATTAAAGGATTATCCCGCTGAATACACACGGGTTCAAATGCATTTCTAAGCCAAAAGTACAATTAACCCTTTACTACAGTGGACCGCTAATAAAAGCTTTTTCTTCTGCGTGAGGGTGGCACATTTATATTAGCTACTATTGGACTCTAGTGTGCTATTCTAGACACTGCCACCTACTGGTCAGTCATGCAAAAACATTCCTCAAACACAACCCGCAGTCTTCCAGAAATGCCTAGCACATTTGGAATATCTTCCCTGTTGCTCCATAGTATTTGCCCTTTGCATGTTAAATATAGCTACTGGTAACATGCAGATGAACAAATCAACCATATTTAACCTGAACTTGCAATCATAACTGTAAAAATGTTGATTATTTCAGCAGCACGGAATGTTTTGCGAGTAAAAAACAACATTAGGATAGTACCAAGCCGCGTTTTAGTTTCATCTACATGTAAATGTATGCTTAGTAGTTTCCCTTTCACCCGTATGTTAAAATGAAGCAGGCAAGTCCTTTCATCTTGTGTGTGCTCCTGAAAATAATTTCAAACATGTTTAAAAAGAAAATTATTTGTCTACGTTAGAAATTGTTACAAACATAATGACACTGAATGAGGAAGTCATAATTCATGCGTGAAAGGGCTGATATTGATTTCTCCATAATTATGAATTAAGATGTTTAATCTGCAGCAAGATGCTGCATAAATCCATCAAAAATATCACAGTCTCTTTCAGACGTCATATGCTAATGACATGGATGAATTAATGCATGACCCTATACCAGTAATAACTTTGCCTCTAGGTCCAAAAGCAGGTGCTATTAGTGGTGCCGGCTGCTTAAAGTGGCACAGAGGACATCGCCATGTCTGTCTCTGCTTCCAGCATTGTTCTTGCAGCAAGGGAAAGCTGTAAAGCTTTTCTGCTTCCTATCAGGGAGTCTTTCTTATTTGCATCCTCAGTGTTGCCAATTGAAATCACTCTCTCACTTCAAATACATTTACAGACCATGGGATAATCTTTTGCTAGAAACAGAAATAACTTCAAGTTTTTTCTTGTAAAAAAACAAAACACTAAACCAAATTTAGTAGCAAGTACAGGGACTCCAGCACATAGTACCATTAGTGGTACTTTATTGTAATTTAGCCAATTTGTAAGCATGATGCAGCACTATTAGTCAATAAGTTTACAGCAGATGCATCCTTTTGTTCTAAAACTTTAAAATTTGTTCTCCATAGTGTCCAGAGTCTGGTAATTCTTCCATTTATTTAATGTGCAGTTTTTATTCTATAACACCAGATGTATCTTTCCAGACACACATCTTTCTAAAATCCTGCTGTATTTGTTTTCATGTTTGTTTCATTCGTTTTAATTTGTACTGTACATACAAACATAAAAGCTTCATACATTTATATCCTCACTTGATTATCCTGAAGCAATGCATTTTGATCAAAATTAGACATTCATGTCTATTGTCGTCAGTGCATGTAAGAACATAAGATATTTAGACATTTTGTCAAAAGCATCCAACAAACAGCTTGATTTCTAAGCGCATCATCTTCTCATGTTTTTCCCGCATGAGGCTCAAACCTTGAGGACATTTATCAGATATTATTTGATTCACCCAGACCAAGTGCCTCATATACTGTACATTTAGGTGAAAACAGTAGGTACATTACAGTCAGCCAACCCCTTAAATGAGAGCATTCGCAAGAATGTCTTTCAAGCGTATCATATCTGATCAACACTTGCACTTTCCCCTCTGGCAGGTGGAGAAAGTTTGAAAAGAACATTCAGAACTTGCTTTAAGTCATCTGCATGCCTTGTGGATCCGGTTGCTGTCAATCGCTCGGTTCTTGGAGCCATTTGACATTCTGCTTGATGTTGGTGTGTGTCTGAGGTGCAGCAGCGACACTTATTGTTCATTATTTCAGAGAGAGAGAGAGCGCGGGAGAGAGAGAGAAAGAGATGGAGGATGAATGGGGGAGGGGGTAATAGGGTGTCAGTTTATTAATAGAACATGCGTTTTGTTGCACACAAACACCTAACAAGCACAATGCAGAATTCCCTCAAGTGCTTAAGGCCAGCAATTAAGTTTCCGAAAAAGCGGCAGCACAAAGAGAGTGTTTACTATCTGTATACTTCTGAGAGTTGGTGTTATGAGTCAATTCTACTTTAACAGGCTGAACGGCAATGGCGCTAAGGCAGCCAGGATTTCTCCTCGGTTCCTTCAGTATGCTCCTGTGATTGATTGAGTCACTGAGTAAACATGAATTAACCGAGAAATGGAACAAACACAGAATTTCTGCATGTTGGCAGATTCCATATTATACGTCGTCCTGTTGCTCCACAAACTTCAAAGTAGTTTTTTCCACATCTACAGACTGAAACTTTTACCAATTTTTCTTTGAGAAACAACTCAAGCTCAGTCAGATTTGATGGAGAGCTTCACCTTTAAAACCTCTGCTGGGGCATTCTTACGCCTGGACTTTGACACCTTCCTATGAAATCTGACAATCTCCATTTCTATGGCAAATAAATAATCTCACAAAGCATGAAGCTGCCACCACCATGTATCACTGTGGAGGTAGTGAATCCAGAGAGAAGTGCAGCCTCGTGTTGACCAAAACGTTCAATCTTTCACAACAGATTTCTCTCTAAGAGTTACAGGTGTAGCTCCTCCAAAGATCCCACTGTCATATTGGCTACTTTTCTTATCAATGTAGATAGACAATCAAAATCTGTGCTACTTTGTGCTGGCATACAACATGAAACCCCAACTTAAGTTTGTAATAGTAAGTTTGAGATGTGTGAATTATTTTTGGAAGCCACTGTAAATACATAAGTACGTCTTTCTTTCGTGGTCTATTATACTTCTCTCACACCAGGCCAAGTATTGATCTATGAGTAAATCACAATAATTTGCTGATATTTTGTTTTAAACTGGAAGTAGTTGAGCCTGAAAAACAAATTAAAACACAAATAGTGTTTTTTTTTAGCTGTCAGTGGCATCGATCTTCTCATCTGAGGGATGTTTTGTATCTATCTTGTATTTTAGTTAAATAATCTCTTTTGCTGCCATCAAGTGGTCCAAAGCTCTAATCACAGAACCAAAGTACAACCTTTCATGAACACCTGTAACCTGTTACCTCCGTGTTGTCAGGTAGCAAAGCTCTGATCATCATTTTGGCATTTACACGCTTTTTTTCTCTCTAAATACTGGAGTATGAATGCCACAAAAACACAGACAGGAATGTTAAAAAGTTTGACATTTCCTCTTCATCCTCATGATGAGGCCAGCTCACTCTGCTGCTGTTTTCATCACCGTCTCTATTTTTCCCAAAACTGTAATCCTCTCTGAAGTTTTTTTTTTTTTTTTTGTAAATCTTGTGAAATGTGTTATTCTGCTTCTGGCTTCCAGAGAATCCAGCTTCATGCCTTGAATGTGTGAACAGAGGAAAAATGATCTTTTGCTTTGGTTGCTGCTACTATTTGGTTAGCAGTAACAACGTGAACAGTGTGATGTCTCCGATCACATCTGGTATGCATCACATACCATTCCTCCCCACTCTGTGTGCCTCGGGGGGAAGTCCCTGGCACTGCGGAGCACCCACAGTCCTCATTAGAGTGCATGTGTCATGATGGCATCAACCCACAGCCTTGACTTATGCTTTATATTTACAGTCATCCATCAGAACACTGTCATCACAACAGTCAAAAAACATGGGTTTTATCTTGAACGGTTGGAACTGATGTTTGGAAGTCCTGCTACGTTCGGCCTCCTCCAGGGCCCTTCTTCTGTCTGCAGCCATGTTGCTGTGTCCCATAAAGGGCTGAGATTTGAACTGGAGTCCCTGTCCTTTTGTTGTTCGCGGAGCTCCCTAACAGCACAGAGGAGGGACAGGGTTTGATGTGTCTTCTGAAGGCCCGCTGCTTTGTCAACACTGAGGCCCCTGCACTGACACTATGGAAGCCGAGCGCCTGAGGGTGACAGCGGAGGGGGTGGGTGTAGAAGGGAAGGGTGGGTCACCGCAAAAAAAAGGAGACAGACAGAGTAAGAGAGACTAGAGAGGCGAAGGGGGGGGAGGGTGCTTGCTAGTGTGGCCAGCGCCCAAGGCTAGTGCAGAGTGCTCTGTGCAGCAGACAGCCTGATAGGGACTGAGGCTGCTGGCTGATGACATTTTATGGTCACAACATGCAATCCCACCAACTTTAGCTGGTGAAAATCCAGTTTTCATACACGAAAGATGTGATATTTGCTCTTCTTTTGCTTTGTTGTTTCAGTTTTACATAGCGTTGATGCAGTTTTGCTTGTCTTTTATGTTATTTCTTTTACAATATACAAAACAGTGGGGGGTAAAACAGTGTCTCTAAAAATCAAGCCAAAAATCACACGTTCTTAAGTGTTCATATTTTCAAGTAATTGTTAGCACAAATGTTTCTAAAACAGAGCTGAAACAATTCAGCTGCCATTGATCTGAAGTTGTTTAATTAGCAAAAGATAAAACAAACTTGCATAAAACAGTTTTGACATAGAATAAAGCTGTAAAATTAAAATTAATTCTTAAAAAGCACATTAGGAAAATACATTTCCTTTAAGTAAATTATATTACGAGCAATTCTACCTGTTTATGAACAGTGGATACTTTTTTTGTCCAAACAGTTGTTTAAATATGTGCTATTTTAACCATCAAAGTGTGTTAACTTTATATCTGAACTCAAAAATGAGTTGAAACAAGATGAAAAAATATTTTGAATACGCTACATTTCTCTGTCGATACGATTTAAAACATGAACAGCTTGACACAAGTTGTAATTGTAGATGATGAGAACCACTTAATGAATTACATTAATATTCTTCCATAATCTCTCAATAAAGGAACATTTTAATGTATTATAAAGGTTGTCCAAGGGCCAGAAGCAGTTTGTCTTTTTTAAGGTGTTTCATAACCTTTGAATTCTACACATCAACTTTTTCATCCACTCCTTGCCATCTGAGATGTTGCTCAGTATCAGTTTCTTTTTACAGTCCGATTGACAGCACGTGTCATCTCAAGGCGCGTTGCTAAAAACAAATCAATTCAATCTGATTATTCATACATTCAAATTGATCCTAGTTATCAAACAAAGCAGTAAAGTTACATTTATTATTAAAATTGGTTAAAGAAAATGTTGATTAAAGTAATCCCTACATATTGGATCAGCCATTGACTTGCAGCATCCTCTCCTCCTAGATGAGCATGCAATGTCTCTGTGACTTTGCAGCAATCCCTCATGCCAAGCATGCATGTAGCGACAGTGGAGAGGAAAACTCTCCATTAACAAGAAGAAACCAGCAAATGCTTGGACACACACTAATCAGACCAAACATTATGAGTGCTGATAGGTGAAGTGATTATGTCTTTGTCATGGCAACTGATTGTCAGAAACAAGGGACAAGTGAAGATTTTGCCTCAATAGATAATGTGTTAAAAGCTGCGGCAAATGAGCAAGGTGAAGCCTTTAACTGGATTAAATGAGAAACACATTTTGAGGGCCAGACAACTGAACCATAGTGTCTCAACACTACATATCAAAATATGTCTAAGGAAGGAACATTGTGAACAATCCCATATATGTTATGTACTGGAAAAAAGTCAGAAGACCTACAGCATCTACTGCTAATATGTTGGTGCTTCATACCATCACAGAACTGGATCATACTTCATTTGACCTAATGTTAGCCTTTCTTTCCGTCAGATACTGTACTTCCATCAATTTTTTTAGTCAGCCACAGTTGGTTTGAGGCATTCTTTACTTAAACTGTTTGGTCAGTAGGTGGCAGTGTGTAGAATGAGACAAAACAAAGAGACTTTAGAGTCCAGTGAAGTGACATTAAAAGCAGGTATACCATCCACACTCGTGCATACAGAAAACAACTTCTGAATAGATTTCTACTGCAGCAAAAAAGGATAATAAACAATTTAAACTTACCCAAGTTTCTTCTTGCTGAACTTAAATCAAGTGAAGAAACTAATATTTTGGAAAAAGGACATACTTGTACAAATTACAGGTCAATAACTGATTGTTGAGTTTTCTGTCTGGCTGGGTGTTTGAGCAGATTTGAGCAGCTGCAGTTTCTGAGGTGGAGAGATGGAGTTCAGCTCACAACAAACTCAGGAACAAATCTGGAGAGTTAGAAGAGGAGGAGGAGAGAAGCTTTGGGTGAGGAGGGCAACAAAAACACTATTTTGCAGAGGATAAACAATAAAAGCGAGATTAAAAACAGGAGGGCAGAAAAATATGTGAGTTTATTTTAACTTAAATTGCAGATTATAATTCCTGTGAATCGGCTCTTGGATTAATTATATGCCTACAATTCACAGTAAAGAGTGAAGAAAACAAATATTAATGGTTACATTACAAAAGTGCAGTGAAACAATAACTTATACTATAAGTATCTAACCTCCTGGTGTTTTTTGACAGAGTTATACAGAGCCAGTCACTTGTGATGTATTTGTTTTTTGCGGTGAATCACAGTCTGAATGTGTTCTCCATCCTTCGGGGATCCGGGCAGGAATGAGCCTGGAGCTAGCCGGAGGAGCTTCTTGCTTCTGGGAGAGCCTGATGCAAGGTGAGAAAACAAGTCGCTCACTTTGTGATAAGTGGTCATAAGTACCATAAGTTTCCATTCTGCACCCAAAACTACTGCTGACGGTTTCGTACATCATGTCTGACTCCTGTGTATAATCTCTGCGGTGAGTTGTCAGTTTGAGCCAGAAATCCTGTCAGTTTATTGCTCTGCTATTTGATATCATCTCCTGCTGAAAAAGGAATAAAGTAGGCGACAGACAACAAGTACTTCTGGAAAACTGTCAGTTTATTCTTTTGCCTGATAACTACTGCAGTACTTTGAAAAATAATTCACAGACTTTCAGTTTTCCACACAGTTTTTCACATTCCAGCCACAAACTTCAATTTATTTAATGTCACAGATGAAGACAAATTGGTGCATACTTGTGAAGTAGACACATCTTTCAAGTTTTGTGACAGATTGCGGATCGTAATTAGGCCTGTCAAACACTCCAACACCTGAATATGGTCTGATCTTAACCGGGGGGGTCAAACTCATTTTCATTTCAAGGTCATGAATGTCCTTAAAGTGCTGGTTGTGGCAGAATGTGTTAATAAAACCACCCAACAACCAATTGTTTATATATTTAGTTTCTCTGCCTTCGGTGAAAACCTCTGAAAGTGAAATAATAACTGAAGTATTTCCACGCTGATGTAATCTTGAACTATTGGATTGTTGTCACATTTGCCTGCTATTTGAACATGTCATTGAATGCACCATTACTTTTATTGTTTATCAGACAGTCCTTGAGAAAAATTAAAGATCAATTGGAAAAAATCAATTGTCATATTTTGACAATGAACAAAATATACCAGTAAAACCACCAAGAACTGGTGGAGAATCACGAAATGTGACATCTAATTGAGATTATTGCCTGCACATGAAAGAAACTCTTCAATCATGTCACAGCTGAAACTTAGGAGTGGAGCAATTTTTCTTTAAATTGATGCCAGAAACTGGTAGATACTTCCAAGAAATGTCTAAATTAAGTTATTTCATTAACTTATTTCTAAAGCGTGTAATACTGCCAATTTGATTGAAGGGTGTTCTAACCTTTTTTTTCAGTTATAAAACACAGTTTCGTTATTTTGTTCAATGAATAAAATAACAATGCTTATTATAAAAATGAGATCAAACATTGAAATGTAAACATTTCTTAGTACCAAATGTTTTCTTAAGTTGCTTTCTGGGATATTAACTGCATTAGTGTAATATACTTTGCTCTTATCAAGTTGAATTTAATTTTCTTGTTGACTTTAATTAAAACATGGTGCCATGACAACATATTTCTCCCTTACGTTTGCTTTTTTGTTTAACTTACATGTTTTAAATCATTAAATTAATTTAAATAATAAATTCATAAATTGCAGTTTTTAAGGGAAGACGATAAAAAATAAAACCTAATAACTACCATCAAGCAGCTGGAGCAAAAAAAAGTATTTTATTTCTCTTCACAGCCACATTTGAGATTTGGGAGCATGTATGGGTCATTTCAGGTCAGTATTTCCATCTGAGATGTTCAGACTTTGAGTAGGCCACTTCAAAAGCATCGTGGTAGAGTTTTTGTTATGTGCTTCAGATCATTTGTCCTGACGTAAATCCCCAATGAGATTCTGCTTAAGGCCACAAGCTGATGGCCGCACGTTCTCCTTCTGAAGTTTTTGGTGGACAGCAGAATCCCTCAAAAACCGCAAGTCATCCTGATCCTGAGGAAGCAAAGTAGCCCCTTACCACCACACAGAATATGACTCCATTTACATGGCACGTCATCAAAAATCTTACCTGAACATTAAACTTCTTCTTTCTTTTATTCATGGTTAGAACCTGTTCAGGCTTCCGCTTTGCTTTCCTTTCCTTTCCTTTTTTGCGCTGGAAGTTCTCGTCTTTGGAAACTTTGTCATTGTCTAATGAACACTACCACACTGTGCCCTGCTCATGAGCGAGCTGCTGTGAGTCGGCATGGTGCACCTGCCGTCTGCCAGGCAGCCACAGCGCTGCAGCCAGCCTCCAGGCGCTCCTAGATAACTCCTGTCTGATTAGCTCCTTAGGAGGACATTGTTCCAAAAGCAATTCACTCGACTCCCAGTATTAATTTAGTCCCAAGAGAGAGGCCCATCCATCCTAGGTGGGACGAGCTGCGCTCTGGGCCTGCCCTTCGGCCTGCTAATAGCACGGCACCTCCTGGCCTGTCACTATAAGTGATAGTCTCTGCAAGTTTGTTCCCTCCTTGTGTGTTTCTCCCATCAGGCATGGCGCCCACTTCCCTCCACTTCCCTCGTTGTTTCTTTCCCCCTTTATCAGCTGTGGTTTAGGGCAGGTGTCTCTTCTGTCACTTTCATCACTCACGCTGCTTGAAGAAGGGAAGGCATAGCTCTGAACATGATGGGAGAACGGGGATGATTCATTAAAAGCTCCCCTTCAATCTTTGAAGGGAGCAGGAGAGGGTTAAAGCTGGTGGACCTTTGGATGTTTGTGGGAGATGAGAGGAAACCCATACGTCTACTTTTTCACAATTTGACATTTGGAAAAAAAATTTTGCTTAATGGAAACACGCAAATTCTGAAATAACTTTTGTCTTTTGATCAAAAGTTTTGACGTTGGGACGAGGTCGTTTTTTGGCCGCCCTGAAATTAGTTTATTTTTGAAAACTGCAACGGAAACAAAAAAACAAAAAAAACAAAAAGAAACATGATTCACATAATCAACAGCAGGATGTTGCCACTGCAGCAAACCACAAAGAAGAAGATGACAGGAAGTAGTTGGAGAATCATGATGCAGGATGTTTTTTAATGGCTTATCCTGTGAACAAACTCATCCACGTGTGATTTTAATCACATTTCTTATTTAATAGAAACACTGCAATTGCAAAATTCAACATTAGCAGAATATTGACAAAGGGCTGTGCACATTTGTAATGGAAAGTCAGTTACTGATGCAATCTTCAGGAATACAGATATATAGTGCCTTTTAAAATTACTTTCCATTTTTTGATATTTTGTCACATTATACCCACAAATCTCAGCATATTTTATTGGGGTTTTATGTTATAAACCCTAATACGGTGCCCAAGTCCAGTCCTCCAAAACCGTAGTTCAACAATGTTTGGATGCATCTGTTCTCCAAAGTATCTGAATAAAATGGATGAAATCCCTCATCAGCAGGTCATTCAGTTCTGCAGCAGCCTGGTAACAAGTCACTTATTTGATTCTGGTGTATTTTCAAAGGGATGCAGCTAAACATTGCAAGAAAATTACCAAAACCATTTTTACTTTCATTCACTCATTTTCTGATGAACTCTGACCAGCTTATTGGTGAGAGATGAAGAAAAGCATTAGTGCAGGGCTCATCGCTGTCCTGTCAAAAAGATTTCCCCACATAAACTTTGAATCTGAAGCTCCTGCAGAGTTACCATCTTTTTGTCTGATTAATGCTTTCGTTGCCACACCTTTTGGGTTAACTGGGGAACTTTGTTCCATATGCTTTCCATTTTCTCATTAATGGATTAAAAAGTGATTTATAACTTAACAGGATTTTTCTTTTCCTTAGCTTTATCCTTTGCCTTTCTTTCATGTTTCTCAGTCTTCATAAAGCTCTCCTGTTGACTAATACTCTCAAACAAACTGCTAAGGTCTTCACAGAACAGAAGTATTTATTAAGTTAAATTAGATGACTTCTGGTAAGTAGTTACATAAGACTTTATTTAGGGGCATCAGATTAAACAAATAAATGTTGAATGATAAAAAGTTGTTGGTCACACCAAATACCCTTTTCCTAAAAATCCACACAAAAGATAGCAAAAGATATTATTTTTAATATTTGAAAACTCGGGTTTGTCAAGACAAATTGGAGTTATTTGTCAAACTGTTTCTTCCTCACATTTCTAAGCACCCTAGATGCTGGTATGTGATGCCTTTTGCACAGCCAAGAGAGTTTGCATCACTGCATTCAATACTGGAACACTGTGCTCCTTTTAGGAGGGAACAGTCAGGAACAAGTGTTAAACACTGCAGCATAAAATCAGCTGAAAAAAAGCTCACACACCTCTGTTCTGATGCCATGAAATGAAAGCAAGTTAATTCATTCAGTATCCATGTCAGATGTCTTAACTGTGAAAATACGCAAGTTGGCTTGCAAGGGTCAAAGGTGATTTTGAAATAAAAACATGTGATGCGTAATCACGCTCTTCTAGCACTCTCATGACAGAGTCTTTCCTTCCTTCTCCTGTCCATCAACATCATCATCCAGATGTTCGCCTCAACTCTCGGTGTGTTCTCATATTAAAAATACATCCGCAATATGCTGTCATTAAACCCGAGGGGAGGCATGATGGTATAAATACGAGAAAGCAAAGCAATGCGGCATTTTATCAGCTCAAATGTTTCAGGATTTCTTGACAGTTGTGTCAGCTTAGTAGCAAAACTGCCTCAAGGTTAAAGAAGCGCTCAGCCCACAGTAGCTTGCGTGACCTCATTATAAAACCTGTGTTTATTGATTCGACTTCATCAAAGCTGCTGCATAATTTATGTCTATTTCAGTGTGTAGCCTAATTAGAGGACTTTTGTGGATGTTTTAGTGTCAAGATAGCAGACTGACAGATGCTGACGGCAAATTGCTTGAAAAAGTGCTCATTTCTATACTGTGCATACTTCCATGTCAAAGACTGAGCATCACTCTGGGAAACGCGGTAGCGGTGTTCGGCGTTAGCAGCATATCAGATGCAGCACTGCCATCATGTGGCTGTGCTTCACATGTCCTGGGAAAAATGAGAAAATACTGTTCGTATACTGTGTGTTAACAGCATGCATGAAAACATAATGAAATCTGCATAAAAACAGATCTGGCAACTGAAAGGGGGAAAAGAAACCACTGATTATTTATTTAGATTTAATACCTGAGAATAAAGACTTTTCAGTTACACTTTGCAGATAATATCCATGAACTAAATTGAGGTTTTAGATGAGACAAGTACAGACAAACTGCAGGGTGATAATATTTTTTCAAAGCCTTCACTGTGACATTAGCGGTGACTCTGTCCAGGAACTGGGGAAATTCATTTTTTTCAGTCTAAATATGCTCATAATAAAGATTTTTTTTTTTTTTTACCTAAATAGGATTATTGGGAAGTGTACACTAAACATACATAACGTTGAAGACTTCTTTCCTGATGGCCGGGATTCAGGTTTGAACCGTTTCTGTGAAAACAGTTCAGTTGAATTCAGTGAAGTTTATTTATTCACAATAAATATCATCTCAAGAAACTTTACCAAAAAAAAAAAAAAAATTAAGATCTGAAATGGTTTGAGATATCAATAAGACAAAATCTCAATGTAGCTGAGCACTAATGTGAACAAGAAACAAGAAAAGACAACATGAAAAGAAACAAATGCATTTTGTTTTTGTTAAAGTATTCAGATCGCTAATAGGAGGATTAAATCCTCCCCGTCCCTACAGTAATTTGAGCCATGACCTAAATTCAAAGATTTTAAATAAACCTGGGCTTCTTATCAATCCCCTTGTCAGGAAGTCATGTTCAAAAAGTCAACACCTAAAGTTGAGTTGCTTCTGTCAGCAAGTTGGTGATTTTTTCAAAGGCTCTGTTACTCATGAGGGTGTGAAAGCAGCTGAGCGAGTGTCTCTTTTGTCTACAGTACAACGTGTGTGTCTGTGCCTCGTTGTGTTTGTGTGATAGAGGGCTGTCGTCAGAGAATCAGCAGGAACCTGTCATCTGCCATGTTAATGCTGTCTCGAAGGCAAACATGAAGATTAACTGAGGAAGTCAGTACAATAATGCCTGAAAAATAGAGCAAAGTCAGTCCTGCCAACCGAGGGAAGGTTGATTCTCACTTTGGGAAAATGTTTGGTTGCCTCTCTTGTATGTCTGCTCTGGGCCCTTAAGCTGATTTAGCAACACAAGCATGCGCTCTTCAAAGCATGTCAAGATTTTCCACGCACACTAATGAGGTAAATGGATGGCTTTTGTTTTCCATGCAGTTTTAGCTGCGCCCAAAGTGCTCTCACGACTTTGTACAATGCTGCTGCCAAAACAAGCCTTGAGCATTTAATCAAATTTCTAACTCTACAGTCTGATCAATTTATGCTGCAATATTCATCTGCCACAGCAGCACACACATGATCTCATATTCATAGAAACAGCTCGACAAAGGAGAGAGCACTGCTGTTTGTCTTATCAAAACAATGGCATCTCACAAGATGAAATGGTAGCATGATTTAAAAATGCGGCTGCTGCCACAGCGAGAGTTGCTTCAGAACATGATTGTACATTCAGAGATCGTAAAGTACCGGCTCTGATCTAATCACAGAATGGAAATGAAACAAATCCTTTCCCTCGGAACCGACAAGCACCAGCAATGTGATGGAAGAATAAAGGCTGCAATTTGAAATGACTTGCATCTCAGAATAAAAAAGTTGCTATTGTAGACATTAAACATGCATTTGTGAGATGATGTGAGCACCTTCGGGGAATTTAATACAACTTTGATTTCTTTATGCCAAACAATCATTTAGCGCTGGTTTCAACACCTCAGGCCTGTGCTGCAGTGAATATTTACCAGCAATGGAAAAATCTGATGGGAATCACAGTGAGGGGAATTTATGGGCCAACGAAGATGTGGAACGACTTAAGAGTCACAGACAGAAACCTTCAAATATTAGGATTGAATTTATGGATGCTCAAGATGGAGAGGTTGTTCTCAAAGTATGCTTTGCTTTTACTCTTTGTATGAACAGCATCGGTTTTGTAAAATAATTCTCATTTCTCATTTTTTAAGCAAAGTTTTATAAAAGGTTGTTTATATTCAAAAAACCCTTTTCTGAATAAAAGTGACAAAAGACTCCTTAAAAACACTTGACACTCACCAGCTATTCATAACCAAACAAAAATTTGTTGCACATTGCTATCATGCTCTCACAGAGCCTCTCTGTGTTATCTAAATGTAGTAATAAAATACCAGGATATTTTCTAAATATTTTCATTAATTGTGAAGTGGCGTGATAACCTTTGCTAATCTGTAAAATTTGAAAAAGTAAAGCAGTATCATGACCTTTCAAAAATCCTTCAGAAATCTATTCTGAACAGTGAAGAGTACCTCTCTTATTAAGAGACACTCTGACACATATTTACTAAACATGTCTTTTGAAAATAGCACTTCAGGGTCATACTTTTAGATACACTCAGATTATTCACAGCAACCTTTCAGAGGTTTGTGGAACATATTTTCAAGATACAAATCCAAATAAATTTGGAAGCAAATAGATCTGTGTAAAGTTAAGTCAGAGAAGTTTGTGATCACCTACAATTGTCATAAGGACAGTTTCCGGTGTTTTTCCATCCCGTGTTACAGGCGCCGACAGCCAGCATCCTCTGTCTTCCTTCAGCCTCTGTGAGACAGGCCCTAACTCTGCAGGCCACATGAAAGTGGTGTGGGTTTGGAAAATAGGGCGATAAGTTTCTCAGCGATGTGTTCAGCATGCTCCAGCCTGTCCTTCCTGCTCCCCATCGAGCCGTTCTGTCACTCAGCTGGATCCTCTATGAGAAGCTCAAGATAGATACAGAGCAGTGCAGAAAGAAGCTTCACCTGCACCGCATCCCAAGCACTTTAAAGTTATCCGTTATAGAGGCTAAAATCAATAGTTCATCTCTACAAGATTTATTTTAACCTTTGTTGGTTTATTAGCTTCAAAAATATGTTTTATAGTTGCAGAAAGTTGTGCTTCTTGACAGCGAATCTTAACAAATAGCAGGGAGCTTAATGCTGTTGTACACTACTGTATGGTAATATATTCTAAACTTTTCAGTCAGATATTTTTTCTATATTTGTTAGGATTATCTTGATCCGCACAGCAACAAGACAAAGACCAATAAATGAGTTGCCAAACGAGCCAGAAAATGCTTCATCACTCAGCTTCCACTCTGAAAACTAAACAATCCTGTAAACAAACTCTGAGCTGCAGTCTGTCATTTTTAGACCAAAAGGTCCAGAGTCCTCAGCTTGACAGAAAAAGAAGTGGAGATAACCCAGTACAGAAACAGCTAGCTAGACTAATCAAAATAAAACATGAAGTTATTAATAGAAACAACAACAACAACTCTAGATGCAAGAAAGTTACCATATTTTCTGGACTATAGAGCGCACCCCACTCTAAGCTCCTCCCACAAAGTTTAAATAAATAAATAAATAAATAAATAAATAAATAAAAAGCTGGAAACATATATTAGCCAGACCAGGCTGGTGTCTCCGCCGCTCTGGGTTTTCCACAATAAATCTGCTATTAAGGACGCAGCCCTCCGTCTCCAACGCCGAACCAAAAGCTGCATCATATGAACTTCTTCGTGTGGTTTCCATGATGAGAGGGTATGAGCTTCAAAACATTTCTCAGTCGTGCCTGCTGCTAGCATGTGCTTCAAAAGAAAATTAGCACTTTCTTCTTTGATTTCCAATTTTGACTCCCAATGATTCGCTTCCTGCTAAAGAGCCCCCTGGTGGTTGAAGAAAAATCCACAGAAAAACCGCACCGGGTCATAAACTGCATAGTTCAAAGCGTGGGGGAATGTATAGTCCGAAAAATACGGTAACAACCTAAACATTATAAACAAAGCCCAACACTAGACAAAGTGGTTAAACTTTGTGACCAAAATTTAGATTGTTACCAAT
The DNA here is from genome assembly GCF_000485575.1 of Poecilia formosa. NCBI lineage: Eukaryota > Metazoa > Chordata > Actinopteri > Cyprinodontiformes > Poeciliidae > Poecilia > Poecilia formosa. The sequence goes on along the minus strand of NW_006799985.1, from coordinate 472,953 downwards.
TATTTTTTTAAAATTTCAAATTTTCTTCATTTTTAAAACAAATGTTGAGATTGTTTAAATAGATGTATTTGACTTGCTTGAGGTTTGTTTGCTTTTCCTACCACATCCTTATTTTATTCAGGCAAAAAAGGATGCAGTAGCCAGCAGTATCTGCAACATAATGGTTTGCATGATTTAAACAATGGTAAAACTGAATGCTAATAATGCAAATAAAATATGAAAACTGATTACATAACTTTTATTTGTAGATTATCTTTTTTTAAGCTAAGTAGTAAATGAAAGTTAGAACAGTCAGCATGGCATACCACAATGTGAAAAAATTCCATTAAATTAAACCCTTATATTTCTTTACAAAATAAATTAATACTAAAGAAAGAATATACTACCAGAACAAGAAAAGCTGATGAATCCCATACAGGGGTATTCCTCCACACATTGGCAAGAGAGATAAGGGCAGAGGGAGAATAAAATTCAAGAAACAAGTCGCTTCAGGTCTGATAATTTCTCTAAGGCCTCATAAACAAAGATGAAAGTGTAGAAGAAAAATAGGCGTGTTTTTTGTCCACAAAACTCTCGTTAGCATTTTGCTTTCAGGAATCACAGAAAAAAAACCCTCAAATGACAAAATTTTTCATGTATAGTCTAATAAAACACAAATTAATTTCACCTACTTTGTTTTGAAAGAAGGTGCTCTCTTACTTTCTGCGAAATCTGTTCACAGTTTAAACTGTATCCCACTAAATGTTTTATTACAACTGTACTTTTACAAATACTTTTACATACATTTATTGTATGTTTGAATTTTCTGGGTTTCTAAGCTGATTTGAAAATATGTAACCAAAGTAACAAAAAATGTATAATTGAACATTTTAGAGTTTTTGAAAGTTTAGCTGTTTTTTATTTATGAATTAATTTTTAACCTGAAAGTTTAGCTGTTTTTTATTTATGAATTAATTTTTAACCTTGGCACCAGTCACGGCCCATCCAGACCTTTTCCATACCTGCTTATCCTTGCAGAGTGGTAGGGAGGGGAGTATGACTGTCCATGCATGAGTTTTCTTTTATCTGTGTTATCTGGGGCTTTTTGTGGAAGGTAGTTTAGGAGTTTCAGCTGTTAGTAATGCTTATAAATGATTTTTGAGCTTTGCATTACAAAAGCAAAAGCTGTGACCTTCTTGGTATGGATTGAATCCCCCATGGCTGCCTCTTGTCATCGTTGTGGCAGGATATGAACTGTTCCCAGACAGGATCTCAATGAGTTAAAGCTGCAGTATGTTGCTTTTGTAAAAATAAAATACATCTTGATTTGCTGGTTTGTTAATGTTCCAAGCCTTACCTGTGGTCATGGGATTTGTATTAGAGCTGAAACGATTCCTCAAATTATTTGAGTACCTCGATTATTAAAATTCCTCGAGGAAAATTCATCTGCCTCTAAGCTTTATTAAATTATGTTTTATTATGTAGCAGTGTGATGTTGAATTGTGAGGTGTTTTGTCAGGATTTGGGGGCAAATAGCGTGGCATATGGTTGGACTACGACAGCATTTCTGCTGTCGGACGCGGTCTCTCTTTCTCTCTCAGCATATTGAGAGAGAGAGAGAGAGAGACCAGTAGCATAGCTCTGAGAGAGAGAAATCTGATTCCTCGATTAATCGTAAAAATACTCTATAGAGTACTCGATTACTAAAATATTCTTTTACAACAGCCCTAATTTGGATTATGACAGAACAGGATCCCGAAGACAAGCGTATAAAATTATGGTGTCTGTGTTCAGTCTTTGACTCGGAGTGAAGAGCTCTGTTATTCAGGAGGACAGGTAAGATTTGAACCTCTTCTTTACATCAAAAAAAAAAAATCGTTGAGGTGATTAGTGTATCTGAATAAGAGCCCCCCCGGAAAGATAACATTTCAGAGTTTTCAGGTACATCCCACACAGAGGAGGAGACCCTGAGGGAAACCCAGCATTCAGGGGAAAGATCCCTTCTGGCTTACGAACAACATGGAGTCCACCAAAAGGAGCTGGAGGGTGTTGGTGGGGAGATGAACATCTTACTCTTCCCTGCAGACCTATTACCTTACAATCTAATCGTAGATAATCCCAAAGGAAAGGTTTATGTCTCTGAAAAGTCTAAAACTTTTCTTTCCTATCAGTTATGCTAGACAAGTTCTGTCAGAGGAATACACAGCAGTATTACACATAAAATCTGTCAGAATGCATCGTCCTGAAACAAATCTTGACTTTGCATAATCTAGTGAGAAAATAAAAGAATGAAAACACAGTGAATATGCTAAAAGACAGTTTTATTAGTAGACACTCATCAACCAGAAATAACCACCTGAAAAAGGTCTTCCTGAAATACACCATTAGATAGGCAGTGTAAAAATAAGGCAAAGGGCTTAAGATAATCAGTTTCACACATTTGCACCAAGAATAGGTTATACATTCACTTGTTACTGTAGTTATGCTCATGATAAATTTGTCCCCAGTTACCTCAACACAACATTGTCACAACACTTTGCAATAACTGCTTTGGCAACAGCTTGGCAAAAAGGACAGTTTACCCAAAACCTCAACAATAGGTAGAACCTGGCAATGAAGCCAAGTACGTCTCAACAAAATGTTCATATAATTAACACCAGTTAAAGTCTGTATTGTTCTGGTGACACTGTTTTCATGGAGCCTGTTATAATGTGTGGCATAGATTTTATGAATTATAATTTATTGTATTCAACAGACAAATTAATTTCCTCATTTTTCATTTTTCAACACAAACATTTCAAGAGAGCAAAAGCGCAAAGCGGAATAATGATTAATTAGGTTCTAATAGGAGCAAAAACATAAATATATTTTAGTTACGTCATATCAAATTGTTACCTTGAAGTTATTGTCTTGTGTGTCAGCAATTTAGTCATTTCCCCCCTCAATTCAACCTGCAAGCTAAAACTAAATCAAAGTAAATGGTAATTTAGAGACCTCAACCTTCATTTCAGCAACTAGTTTCACTAAAGTTCACAGTGAGCCAACAGACTGAACAACTGTAATTTTTTTCACTTAATTTTAAAGCCATGCTTAATTCTACAGTTAAAATGTAATTTAGCAACTGATTACAAAGTGCAAGTATGCATGAGTGAGACTGTTAGTGCACATTTAAGTAGTGTGACCTGCATCAAATAGAGACAAATAACAACAACGACTAAAAGTAAGTCTTATGCTGCGTTCTGTTTGTCTAAGAAGTTGGAGCTTGGATCTGGGAATGATGTCGCACTGATTTGGAAAACCAGCAGGATTTACTAGTTGCTGTGTTGCTACCTACTGTTAGCAATACAAGACAATAACAATGCATTTCTCTCCATCTTAAGTGTTTAAAACCACTAAAAGGAACACGTTTACTAATAGATATCTTACATCACCCTAAGTGCAACTGGTTATAAAGTGTAGAAAGTGTTATCAATAGCATCTGCAGATTTCACAAGCTGTACAAGATACTGAACCTGGTAGGTTACTTGATGATGGCCGACTTTGGAAAATCTGACTTTTGAGTCCAAACAGAACACATTTTTATGTCCTGAAAGTTGCATTCTGTGTGAGGAATATATCGGTGGTGTATTACCATGGACATGATAGTGCAGCTCCAGTGTATTCCAGCAGTGTTTCTATAATATACACTTTCAGAGGGGTGAAAGACGCATTTTTGTGTCGAGGAGCTAAAAACCTCATTCAGTGCCATCCACTAAACACACACAAAACTAATTTGGGGTTACAAAATGTCAGGAGCCAAGATGTGTTATGAGGGGGAATTAAGCTCATCAAGCATCAGAGTTTAAATAATCAAAGAGCTTATTTCCAAACTTTTATATATCCTTTTTTTTTTTTTTTTACAGAATAGGATGCTTTCTTCTCTAAAGGTGCGTTTCCACAATGAGACCCAGAATTATTCCAGAGGGACTTAATTTCCTGGAAACATTTTTTTTTTCATCCTTGCATTTTATGTGCATTTTGTCTGTGGTCACTCACAAACTATGTCCACTGATGCTGAGGCGCAGATATTTGCCCACTTCAACAGGAGATCAGATCGGTTCATATCAGTTAAAACCAAGTACCACCACTTCAAACTTTGTGGAAATGAGAGACTAAAATGGATTTCATGTGAGCTGTGCTGATTCAAATCCGAACAATAAAAGCTATTATTTTTGACAATGACAACAATAACGGATATTGTGATCACTCTTTATATTTCAATTTTAAAGTTATAACTGCAACTTTTACTTTGGCAGATTTTGTTGTGAATCAAAGGAGAGAAAAGGAAAAAGGAAAAAAAAAATCCACTGAATTTTAAAACTTAACGACTCCATTAAGAGGACACAAAGGCTGCACCAGCTTCAATGTTAATGCATCTCAATATATAAATGTGGTATAGTATTGTAACATTGACAGTTAAAATATCTAAAAATCTGCTTTCACACAAATGTTACTCTCCAATTTCCACAGATGGCTGAAAGTAGAAGTCTGTGGTTCATCTAATTTATTCAGCTAACCACCAAGCTTAGATGATTTCATTAATGTGTTTGAATGTTAACATGATTCTCTACAAGAGCGAGGGGACTTTTATGGTTTCAAACACCATTAATAATTACTCTTGTCTCATTATTTCAAATTAACTGTGAAAAGGTTAAGCAGGGATGACTGAAACAGAATGCTGGGATATGTTCAACCTGTAAAAAATATGTTGCACCCACAGCTCAAAGCCCATCAGTTTTTCCCCCCACCTCTATCAGAACAGCTTTTGCATATATTTCTACCTTGGTTATCTGATTTGGCCCTTGTTTCTGAAGTGGAAACCAAGGTAAAAAAAAACCCAACAACTTTGCTTCCTGGAAAAGGTTCCTGCAGTGGAAATGCACCTTAAACCACCAACTGTTACAATTTCACCTGTGCAGAATCTTGTGTGCTCAATTTGTTCCTACGTCTTCAGAAAGGTTTTCTGCTGGTGGATATTCAGCTTTGGAAAGAAACTCTTCAGTGACACAACACTCTACACTAGTATTACTCAAAGAGAGATAAATGACATCAAATAGAGTTAAACGTACTTTCACCAAGAAGCACTAAGTATATCTTTTTTTGTATATATATTCACATGGATTTTAGAAATACATAGAAAAATATATAGTCATCTGAATGCCCATTATACAATTCTACCCAGTAGAGTCAGAAAGAAGCCTGTACAGTAGTGAAGATTACATGTGATACATATAAATAGGGCTACGGACGGCGTGAGATCTGGAAGTGAAAGCTGTTCAGGAGATATTTAGCGCGGCTGATGGTGAAGTCTGGCCACAATCTTTTCCTTGTCCAATATTTCAAGGAACACATTTCTGAAATCAACTGCAACTGTTTTTGTCTGCATAACAACAGCATGCTGCTCACTTCATTTTGAGGGATTTGATTGACTGGCAAGTCAGCACCACCAACATACAGGGATATTGGCAACAACAACTTTTACCTTGCAAATATAGAGATGCCTTGCATTTACGCCAACAACCTCCAGAAACAACCTCTGGTGACGGTGGACCCACAGCACAGTTATGAGTTAGACTACATATATATTATGTTTGTGTTAGAAGTATAAAAATGCTACAATAAGTGCACACAGCTTTCAAGCGGGCAGCATTTGACACATTTTAAAGTTTTTTTTTTTTTTACTCTTAATATTAAGAGTATAAGTTTGTTATAGTTTATATTAGTAAAGTCATTTACACAAATGATCTGCATTAGAACTCATACACAGAGGTATACTGATGGCTGACCTACTGTAAGTCACATAATAAATGGAAAAAAAAAAACATTTCAAATTTCTAAATAAAAGAAGTTGATTTTCAAGAGGCCAATAGGAATGAAACTTTATTTCTCCCCCAAGAATTAAATAGTAGTAATTCAAAGTTACATAGCTTTTTTGACACATTCAAATGTCTCTGCTTGTCAAACTAATTCTAATATCAGAGAAAATATTAACTGAGGAAAAACAAGCCAGAAATAAAGTTGTTCAAACCAACCTGGCCATATGTGAAAAAGTAATTAAAATCCTTTTCAAATCATGAATTAACTGCACAAGTAAGCCAAAAAGCAGCCAACAAGTGTTTGTTATAAATATAATTAATCAGCTGTGGGTGCAGCACAATCAATTCATGATTTAACAAGAGCAGTGATTACTTTTCCGATGAAGGTCCATGTTGGTTTGGATGCCTTTAGAACCTTACTAAATTAAATCCTCATTTAAAAACTGCTTTCTATCTTTTTTAACTCAGGTTCTCTTTATCTGACATTAACACTTGTTTAACCCTTTTCACTGTAAATATTGTTGCCCATCTCTCCCTTACATCTATTACAACGCCGACTTGACTCACGCTAAGATTAAAGTCTATTAACTCTATCACTGTGTTTGTGTTTACACATTTATTTAAATCACTGACTAGTTGGACAATTTAATACAACTTAAATACTAAATATATTTGTGGTGAAAACCCCCCCAAGAAAAATAAGGTTTTGTTAAATCCAAATATTTGGTCTCTGCTTGGGTCCAAAGAACCAAATGATGCGCATGAATTGTTGTTATTTGTGTTAGGATTAAAACCATGGTAGAGATGTAGATGTGGAATGTTACTGATTAAAGATCCATGGCATGTGATAGACTAGTAAAGATCATTAAAAGGCTTGGAGTAGTTGAACATCAGATAGTCCATGTAGTAGAAATCGTACGCTCTCTGTCTCTCCATCAAGCTGACCTGGGAAAAGTATCTTTCCGTGATCTCTTTAGAGGTCCGCACGTCTTTTGGATTCCTGTCTTTAAAACTAGGTAGTTTGAGGCTGTCCGGTGCTCCGATCATTCGCAGCAGGAAGTTGGACTCCTCCCCCATGTTCTCAAACTTGCCGATCAGGTCGTAGTCTATGAGACAAGGGTGGCAAAGCTTGTTCATTTGCTCCCAGTGGATGTCCATTCCCACCGGTCGGTGGCCATCCAGCAAGTACTGCACAAACTCTTTGAATGTGACCCCATTGCCAGTTTTAAGGGCTTCTGCAGATGGGGCCACCCTGTATTTTGATATGATGGGTTTTCCAAACAGATTGTGGTAGTAGTCATTGGGATTCTCAAACTTGTCCCTGTATGCTGACACAACCCTATCCAGGGGCTCACGGACAAACATAAATTTTTTATAGGTTTGGAGACGGTGCATTATTTCTTTTTGGTTGAATCTGTTCAGTGTCTTGAGGTACCCACCATAGTGTACCTGTTCATGATTAAGGCTGTCCGGGTTGGACGCCTTGCCCGACAACACTATAAGGGTCCTCTTCCAGTTGGAGCAGCCTGATTTGGGCACCTCACAATACAATACTTTGTATTTCTCCTCCACATATATGTATTTCACATGATCTGGTGTGATTGTCCTTGAGATGCCGCTTTTATATTTTGCACACATATTCTTCATCACTTGCTTCCGAGCTTCTAAGATACTTGAGAGGTTACTCCGGCTCCCTTCTGCAGAAAAACTAGGAAGAGATGTTAGGGAGACATTTTTGCTGTGGGTGATCTGAGGACTTGTTTTCAGTAGTTTGCGTTGTCTCTTGGTGATTTGAGGGGTGCCTATATCCTGCTCCTGAGAGACAGTGGTAGCTTTCTGTTTGCTCTCCTCAACGTTCGGGTGTTGCATTGGGGAGACGGGGTTGGCTTCTGCAGCTTGGAGGCCCTGATCAAACAATGACAACACAGAAGGAATGAAAAAGCAGCAGACATGTGAGACGAAACAAAAAAATACACTTTGTGCTAAAAATGGGAATAAGCATGCAAGAGTGTGCTTGTCTGAAAAAAAAGGAAGGTTTTATTCTCAAATCGGTCACTTGATGGTGCTGTTTTACCACTGCTTAAGCAAAGGTATAACTTTGTGAACTGCAAATGTCACATAGAGCTCAATGTAATCCGTGACCTATCAATAAACGGAGCTGTAACATCATATAAATGTCTTATAAACACTAAATGGGGAATGTAAATTAGAATCATCTACTGCCTGATTATCATCAGACGACGGCTAAGGCCATCACACATTCTGACATTTTATTTCAATTAAATGCTGTAATGACATCATTAAGCCAATGGACTAGATGTATAATTTTAGTTTTACTACAGACAAGGTGACAGGGCCATCATAAATCTCCGGTGCTCATCTTTCTGACTTAAAAGGCCAGATTCTTTCATCTGCAGGGACATGTAAAGGGAGAAAAATAGGGAGTGTTTCCTCCCTGTCTGTTTAATGTGCAAGTCAAGCTAGACACAGAAAGCTATGGTGCAAAATCCCCTTTCTTTAGGCTTTGCTGTGCTGCAAGTCTCCTTGCTGCTGATGAACACAGCAGAAAAAGGAGAAGGCAAGGGTCAGCTGAGAGCCCGTAACACCTACTTGATGAATCGTCTGCAAGTAAAACATACTTTCTCTCTCTTACTGGTGAACTACCTGAACACTTAACTGCATGTGGCTCAAAGGATCAATCATCATGCCAACCTTTTACTTAATGTGATATCTAATATGTTGTTGTTTTTATTAGAAGAGCAGAGGACAAGTCAGCATATTATGAAACAAGGTTGTTCAAAATGGGGCCCTTGGGATATTTTTGTGTGGCCCCTGACCGCAGTACAAGAATGGCACAAATTAGGCCCACCAGCAAATGGGAATGATGTTTCTTTAGTCAACCATATTTCTTGATGTCTTTTTAAATATTATAGTAAGTAGTTTGACTTTTTACACAACAAACTAAAACAAGAAAAAAAACCCAAAAAGTTGGAAAACAATATGACTTCCTTTTATTAAGCCAAACATCTGCAATACTTAGTTGGATTGAAATAGGTAAAAGCAAGAAGAAATATGAAAATTAAAAATAAAATAATTTTTATGTTCTAAGCTGGAGAAAAATGGCATCCGAATGCTTTTCAACTTACCGATTTTGCAAAAGGTTTGGACAACACTAAAATAAAGAACGCATCTTAAAGACCAAACATGCTTGTTAGAGAATATTAGTGAACAAATACCACGGTGACAACACCTCAGGAAAAAACCTGGAGAAGTTTGTGTTGATAAAAAGTCACAAAAGAACTCAATTTACCAAGTAAACATAGAGATAATAAAGAATAAAATAAGGTTCCAATGAATTTGGTTGACTTTTGCTTTGAATACTGGTTTAATTAATAGTTAATGACTTTAGAGGTGTTCAAATGTGTTGCCCAAATCCAACACATTTTATCGGCCATAATGACAGACAAGCTGGTGCCAAATCACAAAAGCAAGAAGTTCTGTGCAGCAGCCAGATGTATCACAATCTATGTTCATCACAAACACCCTAAACTGACAGTGGAGAAAGGAGGACATATTTATAAAGGGTATCTCAGAAAATAATGTTTTTGTTACTGTCTGTCAGCCTGAGACAGAACGATGAACCTAAACAAAGTAATATTTTCTCAGTTTAAAAACTGACAACAAATCCTCTGTTGATGTGGATCATGCAGAGGCAAAACAATAAAGCACCACACATTGAGAGAACATCTCTGAGCTGAATAAGTTTCACGAGGGAAGAACGACCCTTCCTCCAAAGCACAAGCCTGAACAGCAATCTTGGAAATGTGATTGTGTTTGCTGCTACTTATTAAGTTTTGAGTTGTAATTAAGTTGAGTATTTCTTTTCCCTGAAAAGGATAAACTTTATACTTTAGAGGCTAAATGCAAGCAGTCGACCCAATAGTGCCAAATGTAGCCACTCTATTTCTTTAATGACACTGGTGATTTAGTAAAATCCTATACTTAAAAATAGATGAAGATGGCTGCATGCACCTTTTAAGAAACACAGTTATTAAGGAGAGCAAAGATTTAATTTATCAAAGTAACTATGCAACAATCTAAATATTTAGGGATTAGTTTAAAAGTACAGATCTGTCTGAAAAGTATTTATTGCATCATCTTAAAGACTCTATGTAAAATCAGGAATTGTACTCTCCATAGTTATTGTCGTATTTTTCTGTTTGCTAGAAACATTATAAAACTGATCAAATCCTTTGTGTTGATGCTGCATAGATGAAAGGACTAAAAAAACAACTCCTATTGTGTGAGAAAAAAACTGAAAGAAAGGAACCTGCCTTTGGTAAAGTGGGATTGTCTACTCAGTAAAGCGACTGCAGGGACAGTGTAGGGTCAGCGTCTCGACACAGATGTTATCAGACTCGCTGAGAGGTACAAGGCTGACAATCACTTTTTTTCCCCTCCAATAGATAACAAGTCACAAGAAACCTGCGTGACTGTGTGCTGGGAGAAACAGTCATTACGTACCTCTTTGGACTGCTGTGGGGAGCTCATTCCTGGTGAGACACAAAGAAAAAAAAATGACAAAAATGTCAGATGTTAAGTATTCTTATCCATATGCTAAACAATTAAGAGATGGGCCCAGATACCGGCGTCAAGCTTTACCAAGATTATAAACATTTACATGTACAAAACCTCTAAAATGTTCAGTTATACAGTTTTTTCTGTTATATGTTGCATACAACAATGCAGCATTGTGCACTGCCTGTAAACTGCCTAACTCTTTTTTCCCCCCCTCACTAAATAGAAATACTAATTTCATGGTTTGAAAGTATTTATATTTCCTGAAACCAGGAAGGGGAGAATCATCTATTGCCATTTGAAACTGAAGAAAATTCTGAAACATACTGTAAGTGTCTTTACTTGGAAACCACTTCTAAATTTAAATGGTATTATGTTTTTTTTGTTTTTATAATTATCATTTGTCTTACATTATTACCACTGCAATAATCAATGTGAAAATATTTTTGGAGAAGTGGACATAAATGTACAAAAAACAAGTACAATTATTGTGTTCTTAATGTTACACTACATTTTTATGCATACACAGTGATGTATGATACTTTCATTCATTATTATATTACTGTGAATTTCTCTCACTGGCCCATGCAAAGTTGAGAGTTCATAAACTCCAATAATTAAGTACTTCCCATTACTTCACATCGCTCCTTTTAAATCATATTAAAATATGACAGCCTGATCATTACACAGGTAAAATATAGGTAGCTGAATATGCTGTGTTAGGAATGAACTTGCACAAGCAAGGAAACTTAGTTGTGCTCAATGTGGAGAAAGAAAAATAAAAAATTGAAAAAAGGATAGTGACTGAACGTGGAGAATCGAATGGATTTGTAAGAAAATGGGAAAAGATGTAATTTACTGAACAGAGTGGAGGAAGAGGCAGCTTGATAAATTTCTGGAGGACAGTGGGAGAGCAATGGAGACGTAGAAAAGAGTTTCGTGTTGTTTTTGGGACAGGTGCGATGTGTATTGGCAGATGCGCTGCAGAAGGACAGACGATGTGTTTAGTGGTCCGTCTCCTGCTGGACATCTTCTTTCCTAAGGTTCTCCCATCATGCTGATATGTAATCAAACTGACAGCTCTGAGTGGGGCTGCATGGCTGTTGATTTGGGCAGGGAAGGTGGGGAGGGGGGTTGAAGACACCTCTGCCTGAGTGGCTTGTCACTTCCAATTTGAGGGTGGAAGTGATAGGAACCTGCATGAGGGGGGTTTAGGAGAGGGGGTCTGTTGACGCAGGCCACAAACCTCCCTTAAGTGATGAGATGTGCACAACCCTAACTCAAACTTAGACACGCCTCAGTGGGGTGGGAATAAAATATGTTGCTTTGGTTCAGTGTTGTTTTAGATTACTATGCACCACCAAGCTTGCTGTTGCTGCGTGGCAATGTGTGTTGAGTCTTTGTCTTCATTCTTTTGAACGAGCAGTACAGAAAAAAAAAAGATAAAAAAAGGAGTTGTGGTCTGAGTTGACGGCCTTTGACATCATTGTCTGATCTTGTTTGGATGTGCGGTGTATTATTTAATCGCCGAGCCCTATCTGGCGGTACATGTGGGATGTGAATTTTTCATTTCAATTTACATCGCCACACATGCAATCCATGAATATTTATCACAACCAAGATACCATCGCCTGGGAAGCACATTAGAGAGCAGCGATAGCAGCTTTTTTTTTTTTTTTATGCGTCTGCTGTTATGAACTGATGGAGTCCATTGTAGTCACGAACAGGAACAGCGTTTAAAACATGCATGGGTATTGAACTTGAGCCTGCCATTAGTGGTAATTGAAATCTCCATGGATTTAACTGGTTTTTAATAAAATGTGCTGTGTCTGCTGTGTCTGGCCCCTTTTCCAAGTTTTAAGAGAGATTGGGAATTCTCTTTGATAGTTTCTACAACTTAATCCAAGTATAAACTTTAAAGACTTTAATATTTTTATATAGAAATCATATACATTGCTGTCTGGAAGCTTATGTCCATTTATTTGGGAGATACATGTCATATTGTGGTATTTTAAATAATACATTAGAAATATATTTTCTTATCAGGATGGAATAATAATAATAATAATAATAATAATTATTATTATTATTATTATTAATACTACTAATAATAATACGAATTATTATTATTATTATTATTATTATTATAATATAACAAACCAATTCAATGAATTTGAAAAAGAATGATGTGATTTTCTCCTTTAGTTAGAGATACAGATTTACATCCTCTGGCTCAAACACATACAATTCCCCTATTTTGTGGATGAACTTGCCAAAGCAAGTTGTAGCAAAACCACATGCAAAGCATTGATTGTCATCTTCTGAGTTCTAGCCTAATTCTACTTAAATATTTCACCAGTTCTATCATAAGAATTACTGAAGCTCATTTACATTGGTTGGTTTCAAGTGATTAAACTTGTGGTAAATGTGATAGTAGTCATTCTTCTCCCCCCACCCCCACTTTGTGCCATGCTGGACAAAATGGGTGAGTACATCACAGAAATAGTGTTAAGTTCAAAAGCCCAATGCAAAGCCTCCTCAAAACCTGCATTGTGTCGTTTGGCTAAGATAGTTCAATAATTGTCTTATTTCTCATCAGAAATGTATATGTTATGCTTAAAAGTTAAGCCTGTGTCTGTCTGTGCAGTGTTTACTTTCTATTGTTTTTGTTGGTTATGTAATAAGCCCACCCTCCTGAAAACATCAATAATAATAATGATGATGATTATTATTATTATCCCATGCCCATAATGACATGGATGTCATGGATGTCATTATGACATCCATGCCAATGAGAAGTGAATGTACTTTAAACTTTTGATCTTGATTATAGGATAATGATACCTTAATAATTTACATTTTTAAATCATTCTTATTTTAAAAAGGGAACAAGCTGAATAAAAACGTCTCGAGGAACACAGATTAACACTGGGTCTGCAACTGTTACATTTGTTGCTATACTGTTCAAATCATTTTTGGAAATAAGTCTGACACAGTTGGATTTCATTCGATAAATCAAACCTTGAAAACAGAGCAGTTAATTCTGGCTCTGAAAGACCAGTTCACTCTCAAAACAGGAACCCAAAAGTATATTTCATCAGGTGGATTTGTTTCGTCACAAAGCATGAATGAAGCAGCTAATACAACTACGTAAACTGAATTTCAAGGGGATTTGTAAATATCATTTTTTTCTCTGTGGTATCCACTTGGTGAAGCTAATAGTTTCCGTTTGATTGCAATTTCACACTCACTCAATTCTACTCAGTATAACTATGCTATTGATTTTCACCGCTGTGCAGTGAAAGAGTAATAAATTGTTCAGAAGGGAAACTTTACAGCGAGTGAAACAAAAAAGGTCTATAAATTCACATACACGTATGCAGATGCAAACTATTCTTTTGCTAAAATTATATTGTTCTAACTGAATGCTTTTCGTTATTCTGACATACATGCATGCCAATATAAAAACAACTTGTTAAATAGGAATATTTATCATGATTCAATTAAATTCAAATTGTGTTTAAAGCATGATGGGACTTACTTTCATTTCATTTTCAACTTATCGATACTTAAAAAGGAGCCACATACAAAAATGCAGAAATAGGACTTAATACGACAGATACAAACTTTCAAAAATAATGTTTTCTAACCACACCGGATCAGTTAATATTTAATACCAACAAACTTCAACTTTGTTAAATAATTTTTTTGTCTTTTTATTGGATACCTAAATAAATACCCAATATATTGAGTGGCTCCCATCTTGACTACAAAACTTCATGGAGCCACTCATGTGCTTTACTAATATAAAAGTTCATCTATCAAAACTTTGATTTTATCTCTTGACACTGAGACTTTATTTTGATTTGACTTCTTTTTTTGGCAAAGTGCTTGGAGATTAGGTGCTTTGTGAATTGGCACTATAAAAACAAACTTAATTGAATAGATTTGATAGCTTTGCATTTAATGCAGTTACAAAAAAAAAATCCACATTAAAACAGTTTTTCACTTAATGAATACAAAAATAAATGCTGTTGGTTTTGTTTTCAAAATACTCTGTGAATTTGATGATAGAAGGTGATTAAAAAGCAAATTCAAGTTCTGAGTCATGTCCCACTGTTGCCCTTCAAAACAACCTTGAGCAGCCACTTCTCTTTGCGAGACAAAAGCCTCTGAATATTCATACACAGCCCAGCATTACTGCAAGGATCCACATAAGCAAGGGGCACATCATTAGCGGATCCATTAGCGCTCGTTCCTCTCAAACATCCTTATTCAGCTCCCTTACAGACACATACATCAAACATTATTTTTTTTCCCTGCCACAGCCTCTGAGGAGGAGCAAAGGACAAAAACAATGTGAAATAATGAGCTTGTTAAGAGAAGGCTTGTGACCCCATGTTCGGCGAGAACTTGTTAAATCCTCGTTTTTAAGCAGAGACAGTCCAGGAGGGAGCTAGAAACCAGACAAGGCGTGTCTTCCTCCAGCCCACTATTCAGACTAGGCAGTCATGCTGCGCCACCATAAACCTTTCATTAGTCATTCAGCACACTGAGCGAGCCTGACCCCAACCAGCTGCACTCCCCTTCTCTCCCTGAAACCACCCACACCTGCACTCTGCAAAACCGATCCTCCTCCACTTGACTCTTTGTAGGAATACAAGGCACGGGCGTGCTAGTGAGGTTTATCAGAGGAAAAGCGCTTGAGAGTGAAGGTATTAGGCTTTGAGCTCCGCTCCATTGATGTTTTAAGTTGTTGTGGTAAGAGATAAAACAAGGTTTTAGCTGGTGCTAAATTCCTTTAGGACTGGGCAGGAGAGAGCAGCTGCCGGGGAAAGGGAGGTGACGAGTGGGCAGGCAGTGATTTGAGATTAAAGGAGGCTCTCCAAAGACCAAACGCCGGCCATCTGAAAATTGTTTTGGATCTCATCAGAGGACTAGTGTGTGAAGTCAGGCTCGGAAGGTTTGAGACAATGTTACTGACACAAAATACTAGTTTGGCTCAGAATGAATCAACATGTTTTTAATTGAATCACTGACAATGAGCGGCAAATGAGCCAAAACAAGAAAAACAAAGAAAACGTGGCACCTTTCCAAATCAATCACATATGATTGCTGACTGAAAAACTGACTAAAACAATTACAGGATCCAAGGATTAGATTTGAAAACATCCACATTGCTAAATGCAGCATTTGAATTCTTAAATGCAAATCCCAGGCCATGAAAAGCCTATTTACTGTTGTACTCCTCATACATTAAGTGATCTCTTTGGGTTTAGTGTTTTGATAAATAGATGACAAGGAATTAAAGTAGGTAGTGATGCAGCAGTGCAACTCAACAAAGAGTTGTGACTGACTTAATAGCTGCATTCTTACCTGTTTTTAAATAAAAGTTTTCTTTTTTAATTCTGATATTCTTGAATTTTTATTCAAATTAGTTGAATATGTTTTTCTTGTAATGGTGTTATGTACTGTAGTCTTATTCCTCTTTAGTTGAAACTGAATGGGTTTATCCAAATGTGTGGCTTCCTCTACTCATATCCGGAAAATGAAACATATTTACTGAAAGTTATCTGCTGAATTACCATGTGGTTTTGATATTTTTCACAAATCCAACATTTTGTATATTTGTTTGCCTTGTCTCAGTTAGACCAAATGGTTATGCACCGCGCCGTTTCATGTGCAGAATGAGAGTTTTCTATTTTATGGCTAGAGCCGTTTTTCTTTTTGACTTCCAGCCCCACTGCTGCATTTCCTGCTGCTCACTAATGGAGGCTAATGAAGGTCAGCAATGACTGTGGCCCTTAAAAGCAGATGAATGCAGGCACTATTACAATGACTTCATAATACATTTATAAGCGCTGGAGATGTTTGAAGTGAAAACTTTTTGGAAGACATCATGACGTGGCACGGAAATGCTAACGATGCTGGTAACGTGACGTTTTGTTTCGGCTCTCCTGCCTAAACCACATCATTAAAATTCTACTCCGAACAACACAATTCCTTTTCCTGCAATGCAACAAGAAGAAAGAATGGCCGTGCTTACAAGGACTGAAAGGAGTGGTGAAATGAATAAATATAGAGCGTTCATAAAGCCACATGTGGGCTCCGACCGGGCTCAGGACCACAATTCAAGGTCAGCTTCTTTGGACTGAACGTAAATCACCGGGAATGTACTCTTTCATTAGCGGAGAGAGGGATGAAAAAGACGACACTTCCTCCAAATAACCTACTGTGTTAAATCATTGTCCCATCCATGCACCATAAATAACACATGGTTTGGCTCATGCTTGTCGGTGGAAGAGCAAAGGTTAAAACATACAAACTATCAGTGAGGTGGGAGCTGAGCACAGCAGACGACTATATGGAGTGAAACTGTGAGACCGCACTAAGAAAGAACAGCTGTTCACCACTGCTATTATCACTATATCATCACTCCTAAATGCTACTTTACAGCACTGCATGTAGGAGAATCATGTTGAGAACATATGCAAAAAAAAAAAAAAAAATGCTCAATAGGTTTTTAAAAGAGACCTCATTTCAACATTGATATATGAGTTGACATAAAAACTAAATCTAACCGAATCAGGACACTTCAGGAAAGTATTTATGTATTATGGTCCAGAAGGTGTAGGAAGACTGCCTCGCTGGAGTAACGGCATCCATCTGTAAAGGTTTTCCATATTTAGACTTTACCATATTGAAAACTTCGTTCTCACACAGGTAGCTTGTGCGTCCCAGGGGGGAAAACGATGAACTTGGAAGTTGCTGAAGCTCTTATATGTGGGATCAAATAAGACACTGATTATTGTTATGACAACTCTTTGACAGCAACGTATTCTGCGAGTGGATCCCACTTGGGGAACTTTCAGGGCTGAGAGATGCACAGACTTCTCAGGGCAGATTTCCATGGAAACAGGGAGTCAGAGAGCTGTGCGTGGGGGTGTGGTGGGAGGCGCCTTGTTTTAACACCATGTGAAGGACAGTGAGTGGCAGCCTGCATGATGATGGATGTGTAAACAGATGCTGCCTGTCAGCAGGAGGCTCAGGGTTAAGTGAATTATGTCAGCTGAGACGAGGTGCTATAGGCTCTAATTGGCACAGTTCTGTGTTGGAGGCTGCAGAACTCAAGGCATATAGGTGGAAAATATGCATTGCAGAGCTAGTCTGTGAATGTACTTGACGAAAAGGCTTTTGAAAGCAAAGACACCACTTTACTGGCATATCTGCAACCCTACAAGTCAAGGTTGCACCGTGGTGCAGCTGGTTACAGAAATAAGGTCCATTTTCAGTCCCAACCAGGAGTGTTTTTGCATGGAGGTTGCATGCTCTCTCAGTGTATAAGTGAGTTCTCTCCAGGTTCCTTGAACAGTCCAAAAACATTAACTTTTATATTGATTAAACACTCCAAGTGTGTGAATGCAAGGTTTTGTTTGCTGTGTGTATCAGTGTTGCCCAGTGATGGACTGGCAACCTGGGCCCCGCCTTTCACCCAATCACTGCTGGAGATGGGCACCAGGCCCCCGCTGCAACCCTGGAAGGGTGAGCGGAAACAGAAACCAAAGAATACATTTTGAACTAATGTAATAATAAGATTTCTTATTAATAATAAAATATAAGATTTCTTATTATTACATTACTGCTATATTACTTGTGCCTCTTTAACAAAACTAGAGACTTTCTTTAAGATCCTGCTGAACTGAATTCTCTACTTAGAACTGATTTTATTTGTTCAAATATGGTGTTTATATCACAAAAGTTTCTCTTTGAAAACATTTTTTCCATTAGAAATAATGGAAAATACAATAGTTCATTATGACCCTCCACCCACCTACTCAGCACTCAAAAACAGTCGTTTTCAGCATAAAAGAGTTATTGATTCTATATGTAGCATTAATAGGAGCATTATATGGCAAAAATAACGATCTAATGCTAAAGAATAAGGTCAGTGAACACAGATCCTGAGACGACCACAAGTTTACAACAAAGAAGATGACTAAGATTCTGTTTTTATTTATTTCTTTTTAAATAATTGTAATTGTTAACAGGACAAATAACTTCCACTATGGCAGAAGGGAAAGCATCATGGTGTGATGTCAATATAGAGAAACATACAGTGGGCCCAAATCTTCACCCTACGACATATTTCAGCATTACTCTTACTAATATATTACAAACTGATTCCCTAGAAGTACTGACTTCACTCGCATCACTATCTCTGTATACAATTGAAAACAAAACCCTTTCAAAATTTTAGGAAAATCACAGCCTGGATAGTTTGTCAATCGATTACAGTGGAACACAAACAACTATGAACACACATAAACTCATTCCAAAAGGCATTTCGGAAACACCAATAAATATAACAGTAGTGTTTTTGGACTGTGGGAGGAAGTCAGAGTACCCAGAAAGAACCAACACATGCACAGGGAGAACATGCAAACTGCAGCCAGGAAAACATCAGGCTGGGATTCAGACCCATGACTTTCTCTGTATATTTTTATTCCTCCCTATAGCGTAACAATGTTTCATTTCAAAGTGTCACAGGATGTCACAGGATTTTATTTCCTTCCTGTCCTTATATCGCTCACTCTACCGACAGTACTGGCTGCTAACAACCAAAACATGCTTGACACTAACCGGGACTGTCAGGGGCATCTTTGGTTCATCTGTAAATGAAGTACCACACGCAGCCACAAATCTCCCTCTGATTCCCCAAAGGCGAACGTCAGGTGATAGGAAACAATTTGATTTCACTGCAAGCCCAGCACATTTTGGCTTGCACAGCCGTGCAGCTGATTGCTCTGCCCTGCTCATTTTCCCTTGGCATAACCTCTGTTGCCCTTACATACAGAACACATGAAATTGCAGCAGAGTTACTGTGAACTCTGCTTGTACATTCCTCTCCTTTCCCCCTTTCCTGCTTCTACGGGACAATCATGTCCAGAAGAGCTCGCATCAGCAAAAGCTTTATTTTCTCTATCCCCCACCAAATGTCACATTCAAATATAAATACACAGCGAACGGTACCTCCAAAGGTTTTAAATAAGTGTCCTGCATGTTCAGCTCTTTTAGTGCCCAAACATGTAAATAAAAATCTAAAATGAAAACTGCTGATAAAGCATCTAAATTTGCGCTAAAAAAAAAACAAAACAAAAAAAAACAACCTTTGAAGATCCCTAAATCAAGATCATGCAATTGAGAATCAAGTCTGCTTTAAAACTGTTCAGCTGTTATCACCGGCCATGAATTACCTTTGGATTGAGAGCAGCCTGGTGACCTTTACTGCACAAATGTTGACTTTGCCTGATATTTCAAACAAATAAAAAGAACCCCATTGATACTTCCCAGTGCTGTACTTCATTTTTTTATTTTTTTATTTTCAAAGAGCCACTCAAAGCGTTGTGTACTGGCTTTGTTCAAAAGGGATTGAATAAATTGTTTGATGACCTCTTTTATGTCTTTTCCCCTCACCCAACTTTTTCTTTCATTTCTTCTAGATTAAAGTCAGGACCAAATCCTTTTATCATGACCCGCTGGCACACTGGTGGCAAGCCGAGGTGTTGTGATCAGATGGTGCTATGTCTTCGTTAAGTCCCGGTGCTCCCCTGTTCACCTCCATTTGCAGTGAGATTGGGAACTGAAATTGGCCCTGTCACTGTTTACGTTGGCCTCTCATTTGAGTTAACTTCACGTCCCTCCAGACACCCCCTGTTTTCCTGTCAGAACACTGCTGATTACAGCTGGGACTGATGAGTCCAGACATGTGAGTAAAGCACAGGGAGCGTGGCTGAATGCTAAGTAAATAGTTAGGCGATTGCTTCAACATGCTGCGACACCTGGAGCATCTCCTTTCATTATAAACCTCTGGTTTACAGCAGTGCATTACAGTCACAGCGGAAAGAGGGCGAGAACTCAACATTACGTTTGAAACAAATAAAACAACCATCTTTAAACTAAAGGCAATAGTTGCGCTGTTCAGTATCGTAACATTTGTAATTCAAATGAGATGCAAAGTAAGACTTTACGCATGTCTTGGTTCTGATGTTTTGATCTTCTGGAGCCATGAATTTTACTAGCTCAAATATAATTCAATAGATCAGAATATGCATTGTGAACTTTAACTTTTCAATATAGCTGGAAGTTAATATGAAAATATATTCAGCTACTCGATGCCAAGATGGATTTGTAAACAAGATAAACATGATCTAAAAGCACGACATGTTAATAAAGAAGTGTATTCCCCCAGCCTATGCAAAAGCATGGTGACACGTGTTATATGTTAACATTAATAAGAAATCAGAAAAAATGTCATTAAAAGCCAAAGTAATTCAATGAAAAATAAAAAAGCTAAAAAGTTAAAAAGAAAAAGAAAATATTTAACACAAAAATGAGCTACAAAAAAGCATCTAAACCAGAAATGCATTTGTATTTAAAAAATACACACACATTTTTGTATTACTTTTTGGGGGTTCAAATTAATATATCCAGTCCAAAGTAAAGGTCAATAAAAAGGTTTCTCGTTATCACAGTAAAAGATAAGACATTCTCAAGCCTGTTGTTGTAATGGCTTTGGTTGAAAATGCATTTCTTAACTTCTAGATGCTCCACTGAGTACAGCTGGAGTCACATTCTGGAAATAGAAACAACATGGACTGACTATAAACCAGCAACAACCAAGTGCTCTTTGCAAAATTAAAAAAAAAAAAAAATTGAAACAGAAGAGTTTCCTAAGAGCCAATGATGACTCAGAGAGAGCTTCAGCAAGAGTCTGAATTAGAAAATCTGCTTTTATTTTCTTACTTAGTAATGCACTTAACCACATGATCTTCAAACACACTTAGTGTGCTCATTCAAAACTGCTGCTGCAATGAAAAAAAAAAGCAATCTGTTGAGGTGCATCTGAAGCTTACTGCAGAACATTTGGTCAGCTCAGTAGAACACTGAGTCTGGTCAGATGAAGTAAAAACTGAACTGTAAATTTCATTCCACACAATGTGTTTGGATGAGGAATGGAGCTGCATATCACCACAAAACTCCCAAAGCAACAGTAAAACTTGGAAGTGAGAGCAATGTGGTCAGAGGCTATTTTGTAGCTTAAGGTACTGACTGATTTCACTTAACTGATGGAGGATGAATGCAGTAATGCTCCAGGAGCGTCTTTCTTAGAATCCACAGATGAAATAGGGACACATTTTCTACCAGGAGAATTTTGCCGAACACCTAGTTAAAGAAAGATATTAAAGCTACCGAGTATGGTTTAGTCACTCACCAAACCTAAATGAACCTAACTGAAAATCGGAAAGAATTGGAAAGAACTTAAAGTCAGTTTAAAGAAGAAATCTGAACGTTTAAGGTTTTAAGGCATTCCAGATTTTGATTAAAGAGTCAAAATGTCACCTGAGCTATGCAAGAGAGCTTTTTTCACGGGAGATATTAAAGTTTGCTTTACAAAAAAAAGGTCTTTTGCACTTCAGTAAACTTGCTGAATATTACAATTTGCTTTCATGTTTTTTGTACGTGTGGATTTCATTAAATTTGTTGACTGAATTAAATCAAAAGCATATTCAGCACATTCAGTACATATTTTGTATAATTGGTTGATATTTGATAAAACATAAATGTTTTCTAATATAAAGTTAAAATACAAACAAAATTAATAACATTGTAAACAGAAAAAATCTTGAAACCCTAAAGTTTCATGACATAATAGGATTTATCATGAAGCTTGCATAAAATTATCCTATGAGTTCTAGCCACTCTTCAGCCTGATTTACACTTAAGGTTCATTTAAAGCATTATATAATTGTAATAAGTTGGATCTACTGGTGCATTTTAGCATTTTAAAAAGAGATGCGTTTGTTCGCTGGTCAACTTTCGGGACACAGAGCCGATCATATCCCAGTCAGTCTTGTCAAGGAGCAGACATTTAGAGGAAAACCAGAGGTTCATAATCCTGTATGAAAATGTGATCGGTGTGTAACCCTTCCCCAGCATCACAACTTCACAGTAAAAGCTGATTGCGGTTTCACGGATGTGTAAATGGCTCAGATTGATTAACTGTCATGAGCTGAGCTCATATTATGTGTTGGGAATAACATGAGCAGAAATAGCCGGATCAGTTCAGCTAACTGCCTCCGAGCGAAGCTTCTTTTTCTTCTTTTTTTTTTTTTTTGTGAGTGGCCTTGAAGCTTTACATCCTTACTATTCCTGCCAGCTCAACTCAGTGGCTCCAGCTGCCACACAAGCAGGACCACTCGAGACTTGATAGCAGCTTCTTATTAGCCTCAAGCCCTTTTCTGTTTTGCTCTGACTTGCCTCTGGTCTCGCCTCTGTTTTTCTCTCCATCCCTTCCATTATCATTTTTCCCCCTCCAGATGCTGGCCCTATACTCTATCCTTCTCAAAGCATCTTATCTTCTCTCTCTTTATTTCTGACTCTACACCAGTACATCACTTCTGGCCTCCAAATTCCAACCTATAATTTTTTTTCTTGCTTGTACGTCTGCCCTCCGTGTCACTTGGCAACACGATAATTACCAAAAGAACAAAAAACTGCAAGACGCGACACCACAAAACACCCAAAGCATTTATAACACAATTCCTTTTGGAATATTTTTAGCATGTTTCTGTTCAAGCGTGGTAACAATAGAAATAATGATAAAACTTTTATTTTTATTAAACTTTTCTAAAGAGCTTTAGTCCCATAGTGCTTTGTGCTGCTGAGCTCTGACACACACAGAGAAATGTGTGTGAACTTCTAAACGCAGCAGCACTTACTCAGCCCCAGTGCAGCTCTGCACTAATGAGGAGACGGCGTGCGTGTGTGCGGGCGCGTGCTCCACTGCGAATGTTGCAAAAAGGGTGCCACTGTGACTGACACCGCTTTATTCCTGAAATAACTCACGCACACATCAGGTGGCTGTTGCCCCAAGGTCTCAAGAGCAGAAGTGTCATTTAAGAAACACAGCTTGTTTTTTTGCTGAAGCTTACATGCAGCTGTCTGCCAGCGTGTTGCTGGGCTCTTTGAAGGGAAACAAGCGAATGAGTGACGGGAGAAGGGTTGGGAAGATTTCGGAAAGTCCATGTGATGCAAAACTTGCAACACTGGTTCCTCATCAGTGCATGTTTCCATGCAAAAGTTTTAACAACACGTTGCTTCTTTTGAGAACAAAGAGACCCCTTTAATCCTCTAGCACACTGAGGATTTTGAGTCGAGTGACATTCCAGATTGCTTTACGATTTAGTTTTTAAAAGTACAGAGATGACATATGATACCTTCCTGTCATGAGGTTGACTCATACATGCAATGATGCTTTCAAATGTTATCACTTGACAACTTCAAAGTCCAACATGTTTCATTAGGGTTTTATATGATAAACCAACTGGAAAGTGGAAAGAAATGTAGAATTTTTGTTTTTTTTCTAAATAGAAATCTAAAGAATATGACATGCACATTTATTCAGCTCTTTACTTTGCCACCGGGAAATAAGATGCAGTGCAACCAAGAAGACACCTAATTAGTCCAGCTGTGTTTTAATTTAATATTGGGGTAAATAAAACTACTCTATAACAGTCTCAGAGGTTATTAGAGAACATTAGTGAAGAACCAGCATTAAAATAACTAAGGAACACAGCAGAAAAGACCAGGAAAATAATATGGAGAAGTTTAAAGCAAAGATAGGTTGAAAAAAAAAATTCCAGGTTCTCTTGTGCAACACTTTTCAGAGCTTTGTCTGGAGAATGTGTGACCCCAACAACTAGAGTTGTTCATAAATCTGACCTTTAGGTAAAAATAGCAATGAAGTCATTGTTGAAGTAAAGTAATAAATCCTGTTTACTGTTTGCCACAAGTTATGTTGGGGACACAGAAAACGTGTGAAGGTTGTCTGGTTTGACTAAAATGAATGACATTTCTAGCCATTGCGAAACATGCTGTCGGGATGTTTTTCTTCAGTATGGACATAGAAGCTGGCCTAAGGTGAAAGGAAGATGGCTGGAGGTAAATATAGAGCAACCTGTAAAAACCCCCACAACTTATTAAAGGCTGCAAAAGACTTGAGATTTGGTTTAAGTTCAACAGAGAAAACACTTCCAGAGCGCCACTGAAATGGTTTAGAAATAGAAATTTGTTGGAATCATCCTTCCAAAGTTTGGACTGAAAACAAATCAAGATTCTGATTTTAAAATTGATGCTCATCAATGCCCTTCTTCTCTGACAGACCTTGAGCTAGTTTGTAGAAAAACAAGCAAAATGTGTGTTGCTTAGACGTGCAATGGTGGCAGAGACATCGCAGATATAAAAGTTGTCTACTGAGTATTGAGGAAGGTTTGACCTCAAATGCAGTTCACACTTTTTGTAGCTTATTTTATTTATTTAAAAAAACTCTTGAAAATCACATCTTTTTTACATGTTTGTTGGTCTGTCTCGATAAAAAAAATGTAACATGAATTCAGTTTGTGAGGAATTTTGTTTCCTCTTCTGTGTTAAATGCCTGGACATGTTAAGCTAAACTCCTGCTTGAATATAAGCTGAAAATAGGATCCTGGTCTGAGACTGTGTGACTACCCAGCCTTAGCATTTAGAAAGCTCATTGAGCTCCGAGCCCTCCCTCGTTCTGCTATCTCAGGCTCTTTTCTTCTCCCTGTCAGTGAAAATGCCAGTGAGGTGCAGTGGAAGCCATGCTCTGCTTCCAGCGCTGGTAATTTGACAGCGAGCAGAGAGGGTACAGAATAATTGGAATAGCATTTATATGACACTGACAAAGAGAGCTGAACATTTAATATGTCCAACTGGAGCAGGAGGAAATCGACAGGCTCCTGGAGCAGATTCCACAAGTTGTCAAGGCAAAAAAAAAAAAAAAAAAAAGGTCGGTTAATCAGACAAAATAGACGTAGCCTTTTGTCATTGCTGTTTGTGTCTCTGTCTCTGCAAGAAAGAGAACAAACCTGATGATCTGATGTCTAATAAACAGCCAATGATCAGAGCTGGAGAGTGCTGATGGTTTTGTTGGGACTGAATTCGCTGTAACGGACTTTTCTAGACATTCTGGGAGGACATGCAGTCACGATGCATGTTAATTAACTTTTACACATTTAGTCTCATTGCAACCACAAACTAATGTATTTCATTAAAATCAAACGCGATATTGGGATCTCAGATTTTAACACAACAATGAAGGGAAATTTGAAAAGTAGGGATCTGCACCCAGGCTTCTTTACTTCAATATCCCAATTAAAATAAAGTAAATCAACACTCTGTCTATAAAAAATCAGCTCCATTCACAAACCAATCAACTATAACTTATTGCTGTTAAAGAAATTTGACCCATTTCAAGACACTTCCCCTGATATGTTTATTTACTGGGGAGTTTGTCCTGTAACTGGCGGGTTTGCGGTTTTGTGCTCTGACCTTACTGATTGTTATTTGGAGAAACACCATTTATCCTTTTTCCCCATTACTCAGTTATACACTGCTTTTCATTGGTCGACTAATCCCAATAAAATACATTGAAGTTTGTGGTTGCAGTGTGACTAAATGTGAAAAAAGTTCCCTGGGCATGGTTACTTTAACAAGGCGCTGTGTTTAATGATTAGCTTGAAGGACAGCTGGGAAGTCATCAGGCAGATGAGAGTATGATCCAACTACTGAGCACAGCCTGTGTGACAGTGCTAGCTGGCCAGTGAGAATGACTCTTCATCCCTCTTGCTCTGTTCTCATACTGGCTGCTGCTGCCAGTCTGAGAATAGAAGGGCAGCACAGTGTAATGAGCAGGATTACCAAGGGAGACTCGCCGGAATGGTACGGTATCAAAGGAAATCCACTCAGTGCAGGATATTCAGACAGCGCTCCCATTCTTTTATTCATTGCCTGCATGCCCAGAGTGACTCAGCTCACTCTCCTGCTGTCAAATCCTGTCATTATCCATTAGTGTGTTTCTGCCTCACTGGGGACCGCCTACTGCTGCTGCCGCTGCCATGTGTGAGTAGCTGCACTCATATCTGAGTGTATTTCTGTGTACTCTAAGAACAGCTGCACGTGGAAGCGGGACATGTACGTATGGGTAACTTTGTTTGGCTGGCAAGCTCCTGGTGGCGGGCTGGTTTTCTGCCACTGCTGTTGTTGCCTTGGTGACGCAATGTTAACCGCAGTGAGTTAGATGAGTAGTAACAGAGCCTTGATTAGGGCCATTCAGCAAGACAGATAAGACAAATTACTCGCAGGGAGTGGAGAGAATGAGTGCCTATTATGTAAGAGTCAGCGGTGTAATGGCATGTTTAGTTTTTCTCTTTTGAAATTCTGATTCCAAATGACCATAAATTATTATTTGCTCTTTCATTTTTGACCCCACAATGCTGTGGCTCTAATTTGTATGTCAATAGGTAATTAATTCATTCAAACTGTGGAAAATTACAGGTTCTGTATGTTGTACCATTGCTCCAGCCTGGGAGAAGAATGATCTACATAAGGTCCGAATTATTACTTTAATACTGATAAACAAACACGCAAACATTTGATGGAAATTCCTTGCATTTACTTCTATGTTAACCCAATCTTACTGATTGGAAAACATATTCGAGATTGAGAGTTACTTAAGACATGTCTTCTTTTTCTGTCTAATCAGCTTAAAGAAGAAACACAATTTCCTGAATGGAACCAAAAAGATTGATGAGGGAATGAAAAGGAAACCAAACAGAGTTGCTGTAGAATAGTAATAAAAGCTTGATTAAATGACACATTTATTAAGTAAATGTAACAAAAGGTCAGCGACAGTGATGTTTTGATTGACTTTAAATTAAAAAGAGAAAAAATTCTAAACACTTTATCTTCTAAGGGACTTTATTGGCCTTAGGCAACAAATCAACATTTGGCCTGTCACATCACCAATGCATCTATTTTAACAATGCAAGCCTTGCATTTTATCAGCAAATCCGGCAGGAATGTTCTCTTCAATAAAATACCTTGGTATGGTGAGCACTTGACAATTGTAAAGATCGAAACAAAGTTAAGATAAATGGTGTCTCGACTAAAAATAAAATATTTATGCTACTAAAGACAATAATCCCAATACATTTTTCTTTCTTTCTCTCCCTTTTACTAATGTGCAACACACCAATGTGTGGCTCTGTGCACCGCAAATAAGAGCGATTAAGAATAAACAATCAATAACAGAATTAAACTCTGCATTTTCTGAGAACATCAAACCTCACAAGCATGTTTTATGGTAGATATTATGACATGTAAAAATGATAAAATCTTCATAAATAATAATAATAATAATAATGAAGATTTCTTCCTCAGACATAGAATTAAAGCTGTAATTAAATTAATTAACTTCATTAGTATAATTATAACCTGCAAAAAAAAAAAAAAAAAAAAAACTTGAGAAAAAAAGGAAATTTTCTCAAAGACTTATGACAAACTACTTCTACGTGATGATGCAAGTATATGACCATGCACATGTTTTTTCAGGACAGTAAAGGTGCTGCTCCTCTGTTCTCTTTGCTTCTCAGCTGCTTTTCCCTGAGGAGGTTCAGCCAGCAGGTCAGAACTACCGGGCTCATAGAGGTTCAAGAAGCAGACAGAAAAAGGGGAGAAGGAGGCATGCATAAAAGAAATCGTGACTCTGACAGTCATCGAAAAAAGAAAGAATATCAGTTATTTTAAAGGAAAAAAAAATATTTAAATGAATAAAATACTGCTCAAATTAATAGACTATATATTAGACTAATTTTGAAGAAAAAGACAAATACATGGAACGGTACTAAATACAATTAAAGGCAGCAAATTTCTTCAGGACTTGTGCCAGTATTATCTGGCTGGGACAACAGGGTCTGGTGTTCAGCCTACCGACGGTTCTCCAGGATCACCCTGATGACTCAAACGATCGCAGAACAAAATCTAAAGCTTTGCAGGCCTCATGTGCCCCAGTTAAGGTCGGCATGCTTCAGCAATAAGGAAGAGAGGCAAAAACAGCATCCACAGGAAGCTTACAAAAGGATCGAAAAACAAAATAATAATTAAAAAAAACAACAAAAAAAACAACAAACAAACATCTGAATCTCAATCCCAAAGACAGGTGAGAAAATAATCTGTGGACTGATGTGACAAAAGTAAAACTTTTGGAAAGTTATACATGTTGTGTAAAAGAAAGACTGTATTCTCTAAAAAGTACATCTTATCAACATTCAGACATGGCGATGATGAGCTGAGCCTGCTTTAGAAGGACAAACTGCGTCAGTTGGCAGAACTATTATTGCTACTTTATAACAGGAAATGCAGCTTGTGACCTTAGGCTCTAGCCCTCTTGGGTTATGAAGTAAATATTTAAAAGCTCACCAGCAAGACCAGTGGTGAATGGCTTAAAAAAAAAGAACAAAACAAGGTTTCGTAGTGTCCTAGTGGACTAGATGCTATTGAGATGCTGCAGCATGACCTCAGTGGGTCCTTCATGCTCCAATGTGGCTGAATTATAAGAATATTTTTGTCTGATTATAAAAATTGTTTCATTATCTGAAAGATTTCACACAAGCAAAAACAGATGCATGTGAGAAAGTTTACTCAAAGCTTTTTATGAAGCTGAAGGGAAAAGAAAAGATTAAAAAAGTTGTGGATCGTATATTCTCTATTGACAATTCCACAATATTTATATTTCCTCTGACTCTTGTAAGTATAGTCTAATCCCTCACCATCCAATATTATTATATCACCAAACTATACCAGCAGCTATATTCAGATTATTCAGTAAAACACGGCCAAATGCCATCACTTTAAATCCTCTGTTGTAGTTAAATAACATTTGTCCTTTTCCACCTTGTGAATCAGCGCCTCACATCTTTCTATATCACATTTCTCCAAATGGGCACACACCTGTTACCAAACTCAATATGAGTGACAACACACGAGGGCATAATGAGTTTGGGATCCATCGAGGCAGGAACATAAGCCTAACCGGCAGACGAAGCCCTCTAATGCGGTTTGTTTCGTTCATTCAATTGTGCTGCAAAGTGCATCGGCGGCAAACCACAAGTAGCGCAGGCTTTTTATGTCTGCGTGGAGCATTTTCTCCAATGTCACCAACTCAGTGCGCCGAAAGGTAATTAATGGGGCCTTATACTTTTATGTCCATTTCATGCATAAATGGCAAGAAATTATTTTTGAACTGAATCTATTGGCAAAAAACTTGAGACAATAATAAAGACGTCTCATATCTCTCATGTAATCTCATTAAATCTCATTTGAGGGGGACAAATTAAGAAGTGAATCACGGTAATGATAACCTCATACAAGAAGTGTGTCTCTGGTTTTGATCTGATTCATTCTTTTTCTTCACCTCTAGCTTGTGAAAAGCAGAAGGGAAAAACAAAATGGAGCCACATCTGATAACTGTAATTCACTGCACTGGTTTCCTCGGTATTTCAAAATGTCGTGTTTGAAATTCAAACTGTGTTCTTCTTATTTCAAAGTGACGCTAAAGAATGCATTTTAGACCTTCTCAGAAATCTAATCTGAAATCATTTTAAACAAGGATTAATTTCTATTCTTTTCATTTCTGCACATTTAAAGTGGTTCATATTTTCATAAAATGCTATTGGTGGAAGTCAAGCCCTTTTTTCCATGTATGGAAATAATCATAATGTTCCTCATGATGGTTTTTCTTATGTGTTTTCAGTTCAGTTTTCTCTCGACATGACAATGTTCCAATAATTTCTTTAAAACTCTTTAAGACCCAAAGAGTTCTTCACATGTGTCCTTAGGTGGACAATGTGCATGTTGATTAAAAATAATAAGATATTACAAAAAGTATTTGATTTTTCATTACACTGAGCCGGTGTTCAGTGTAATGAAAGCAAAAATTGCCTTGTGTTTGACTCATTCTCCTGTCCTCAGTCCCCTCATTCAGCCGTTTGCCCTCAATTTTTCACATCTTGTCTTCTATCTCATTTCAAACTGCATATCTAGCGACAAGTTGTTTTACAAAAACAACTAAAATACTGCAAAGAAATTGTTTAAAAGTTAACAATAGACTAAAGAAAACATAAAACTCTAATAGTGTTTGAGTACATCTAAGGCTCCCACAACAAATAAGATTGCAGGTATCTAATATTCTGCTTTATTTTGTCGTGGAAACTCGAGTGGCAAATCCTCCTTAATCTCAGCATCTGTAGCTACCTCCACGTCCATTGATCCCCCAGCATCCTCCTCTTCGTGGTTACTACATGGCATTTAGATGACTTAGATACAAACTACCATCCTATCTGTCGGTCTTTTTTCATGTGCAGCACTGATGAGTAGCTTTTCTCGCTTAGGTAAACTATACATGTTTTTTGTCCAGAGTTTTGCCAGTTGGACAAACATTTCAAGAGGTTGAGCTATTTCAAGAGGTACTGAACCGTTTGAATGTGTTTGTCTGATGAAGGTCTCTGACCAAAATGTTAAATATTAAAAGCTTGCAAGTTTGACAGTGTGCAGGTTTCTCTCTTTTTTATGGCTTTTGGGGTTTGGCTTTTTTATGCACCTGTCCCAGTTATATACCTGAAAGGTTTGTTTGAAGTGAATATGTAAGCATATCAATAAAAACAGCTTTTGA
Organism: Poecilia formosa; assembly: GCF_000485575.1. Lineage (NCBI taxonomy): Eukaryota > Metazoa > Chordata > Actinopteri > Cyprinodontiformes > Poeciliidae > Poecilia > Poecilia formosa. The sequence continues at coordinate 441,951 of NW_006799985.1, read as the reverse complement.
ATATTTGTCCACCCTTCATGCCACTATTACACATGAAGTTGTTAGAGAACTGACTAGAATAGAAATTGTTACATTGCTTTCACTTTACCAATGGGAAATACAACTGAAGCTAGCTCCAGGTCAGGTACATTTAGATTGATGTTTTGTATCATGTTAGCAGATACATCTTTGGATCCAAATATTCCACTTTGACACAAACCCCGGTGTCCAGTCATGCTGATGAAATGATGCAGATTCCCCAGCACTGTTGCTCTTTGCTCTTTTGAGAGTTGCTCATCTAAAAAGGTCATTTTTTTTACTCCTGTCAGAGCAACACTGGACTGTCAAAAAAAAGAAAAAGTCAGATTAGTTACCTCACCCTCCTACTGTGACCATCTGGAGTCATAGCAGCTGGTTTCTGTTGCACTGTTTGTTGTGCTGCAATATTAAAACAGTTCCTACAGCCGCCGCTTGTTGATGGATTGACAGCTCTGATGCTGTTTGAGAAAAAGGTTCAACTGATGAGGGCTCTGGCTGAGGGGGAGTGTGGCTGGCAGTGTGCCGGCTCTATGGGGGATCCATGTTGTTGAATGGGACTCCTCTTTGAGCTCAGCTACTTGCTCAGGGGCTGACAATGGACTGTTACAAACGCAACACTTCTCCAGCCTGTGCAATGTCGACAGCCAGAGCAGAAGGCGGTTTGCGTATGGGCTGCAGAGTGTAAACAAAAGAAGGGAGGCAAACAAAGAGTTTAGGAGGCAGAGAGAGATGTTGAGCTGTGGAAGAAAGTAAGTGAAAAACGACACCAAGGGGCAGGGAGAGAGAGAGAGAGAAACAGAGAAAACAAGAAAGGAGACAGAGAGAGACAAAACGCAACGAAGCACGGAAACAGAACACCGCTGGAGCTCTGGAGTACAATATCTGACCCAAATATGACAATAAAATGAGATGAAACCCTCTCACTGAAGTACAGTCACTCATTTAGATCACGGAGTACCCGGTAACCACATGGTGATGTGCTCTCTGTCTTATTTATTTATTTATCGTCTTATGGCGAGACCAGGTGGAAATCTGTTTGAGCTGGAGGGGGTCCGGGCTCATTCTGTCGGGTCAAATGTAATGTGTACTCTCAGAACCGCCTGCTTCCCAGAATAGAACAGCATCTGTTCTGAGACAGTCGGTTTAGTAACCAGAAAAATATCAAGACACTATGGTGCAGTGAATCTGGCATATCATATCCTCTGGATTCTATTTAAATCATATACCACAAGGGTATTATGCTGACCGATCAGCTTTTATGGCATCATCTTTACAGGGGAGTGCAATATTATGTTTCTGTAAGTATAGCAAGTACTAAAGGTATTCACAGTGTCACATTTTTTTTTCCAAAGTTAAAGTAAATTGATTTCCTTCTGAATCTTTTGTTCAGAAAAGTAACTGAAACGATGGCAAGTAAAAGAGTCCAAAGTGTGGTCTAATGAGAAGCAGGTAGCTTAACTCAACTTAAAAAAAAATGACGTTTTTGAGGTGTTTTATTTCTGTCATCTCTTTGGTTGTCCCCCGCCATCCGTTCATGTCGGTAATCACATCGTTATATGGCTAGAAAAGTTAATGCTAAAAATGTATAAACATTTTAATAACATGCTGTGAAATCTTCCAGAAGAAACAGCAGACAACAGCTGAAAAATAATAATTATGGCTGAAGCTATTATGGAATTCACTTGAGTGCAAAAAACTTAAGTGAATTCAATAGGAATAAAAAATGACAAAATATTTTATGGTGGCCATTTCATTGCTGTTCAAGTTCAAAATATAAAATATCTAAACTAATTAAAACTAACCTAATTTATTATTCACAGTTTGATATGTGTGAATTGTTTTATTCTTTTTGTAAAGCAAAACAATCCAGTTTATTGGTAACCTAAAATGCACCAAACAGCCTTTTATCTTTTCAATTAGAATCCAGAATCCATTTTTATTGTAATCAGCAAAAACCTGATTCTAAAAATGTGATTATGCAGAGGCATGTATGCATATATAGTATTAAAAAAAATTGTGAAACCTTCACTCATACCAAAGTGATCCTGAGTTACAGCCTTATTCTCTCATTTGATGTTTTTAACATAAAATCAATTACGCTGGAAGCATTGTGTGCCAGTGTTGAACTGGTTGAGGAAAATGTATTAGGCATCAGAAAGTAATTAATCTGTTTTGCAACCCAGCGTAGCAACAAAGCTGTCTACAACGACTGGAAGAGAACCACAAGATAGAGATGACATCAGCTACCAGGAGGATGAGCTGTCAATCCACCGACTGCCTGAGCAACACCTGAGAGCGAGAAAGAAACAGATGATTGCACAGCGAGAAAAAAAAGAAAGAATGAAAAGGCAGTGAACCGGGCATCCCACCTATAATGACGGCCCACAAACCTACATTGAAGTCTAGATCAGGCCTGCATCATGTCAGCGCAGCATTATTAATGGCAGACACTTAAAACCTAATTACAAGCTCGGCTCTTGGGCTCGGCTGATGGCTCAGAGAGTTCAGTCAGGCAGAGTCTGGGCAGGTTAATGAAAAAATGACATGCTTAGTCAGACCACGAAAAATAATATTGAGCTATTTTAACTCCGCACAGAAAAATTGAGACTTTACAAAGGTGTAAAAGTGCCTTATGTATGAAGAATAATGGCTGCGAAGTTACAATAATGGCTGTCAGACACAGGCGATGAACAGGTTAGATTACGACCTGATGTGATAATGTTATTCCCTGTGGCCAATTTTTTACATTCAAAGGAACTTAAATAACTGAAATAAGACTTGGGCATTGACTTAATGTCTGCCATTAATCTTCACAATGCTTCAACAGAATGTGAGCAAGACATTTTTATATTTTTTAGTGTCCTGTGAGAGGGTCATCCAAAAACATAGAGTTCACTTTACCTGGTAACAATATACTTTCTTAGGCTACACATTTTACACTATTTAGAGTAAGACAATTTTCTTTGTTTATATTGCCACTCTGCACCTAAGTGGAATCAAAGCCATTTTCAGGTAGCATTTGCACATATGTTTATTGTTGTGTTTAAGGAAAAAAAAATGTTCCAGCATCACAAAGCAGAAGCTAAATTTACTCTTTTCTATTGTACCTCTGTACTTTACTTCAGCATCTAAGGTAATGCATAGAAAAGCAGAATTTTCCTGTTGTTGCTGAAAGGTATTGTTCAGTAAAACCTTCGTCTGACTTTAATTTTCCCATCTCCATTCAATGCATTCACACAATCCCATTTTTCTCCACTGGTGACCCTTGGCAACCACATCTCTCCTCAACTCCAGCAACATGGAGAGGGTCTTAAAGCTGGAAAAACATAATAATAAAATGCTTCACAAGCAGTCAGCAAAGAGACAGGAAGTTTGGAGTGTTATTTGAGCTAGGTTGCACTCTTCATCCCCCAACGTGCGGTGTAGTAATTGTGCCGTCTGCCAGCATGGAACAAGTGCCTCCTGTTGAGTGCCTCCATCATTTTGAAGGTTATGGCACTTTGATGTAACACGAGCTGTTTCATTAGATAATACCATATCCACTCTCCATTTAAGGTGGCTTTCTGGTGAATGTCTCAAGTGACAATAATATCACCGGTTGAGGGTCTTAGGTGCTGCAATTATCACAATAAGATTATCCATTAGCGCAATTGTGAGGCAATGACTGTTTTTAAAAAGTGATCTGAAGTCGTCAGTGAGCTTTTTGAAGGCGTGGGAGATTGTTCAGTGGTCCTGAGCCGTACAGAGGCAGTATTATATGTACATCAACAATACAGTTTAGCTTTGTTGAGAAACTGCAAACAGCTCTGAATTAGACTAAATACGGTATATAATTATTCAATTTGTTGATTTGTATCATTTGTACTTATTGACACTGCTGAATATCCAAACCGTTCAAATAGACTCAGACTGTCAGTCCACAGCTTTCATCAAATGGTGCTAATTTGGAAATTGAAAACAAGTGTCAAAATTATATTTCAAAGTAAATGGTAAAGAACTAGCAGGAGTGAAAAATGTTTTAAGAAATGACCATATTGTACAGATCAGTTGGCCACAACAGCTGCTGACATATTAAATTTTGTGCTCCATAAAAATAAGTAAGACTGTTTCATTCACATACTTAAATCAAACTTGTAACAGAATATGCATACAGTCATACAGCAGCAACATAAGGCAGACCTGGTGGAGACCCATTGATGAACTTCAAACTGTGCATCAGGAGTGGGAAGAAAGCAGACAGAGAGACTTTGAGAATGGCATGGTTGTTGGTGCCAGACAGGTTGTTCTAAGTCTTTCAGAGGCTGCTGATCTAGTGGGATTTCACACAGCCATCTCTCAGATATGTAGGAAATGATAAAAAAAAAAAAAAAAGAAGAAAATACGAGGCTTATACCACAGAATATTTCAACATTTCCTAAAAGAAATCCATAGTTTCCAGACTTAGCTAATCATTAAATCATATAGATTATAGTATCAGATGAACAGGAAGGTGAAACTGGAACATTGTTTAACTAAGGCAGCACAATGCCTTAGTTAAAACACAACATTCTGACCAGCACACATCATTATCCACTATTCATGTTTTTTTTTTTAAACAAAATCACTTGTGAATAACTTTAACTTTGTATATTTGCAATTTATTCCTCATATACTTATTTTTCATAGCCAAAAAGCATTGCCCATAACAGATATTTAATAGCTTTCTAAATATTTTAAAATATGATGGAAAGCAACAATACAACAGGTTTCACTGTATCAGTGCTAAAGGTGCAGCATCCAACACCTGCAGGAGAGACTGGTCCAGTGCCCCTTTTACAAGTTTTCCATATTAACACCAACGTGATCCTGCTGCGCAGAACGGCATGAATGATTTGGCCTCACTAAACAATTTAAAAACCTAAAGTAAACTAATTACTGCTAATACCCCACGTTTACATTTACTGTGCATATGGTGGCATGCAGAGGTTTATAATCCACACCCAGCAAAGATTAAGGGTAACTCAACATTTGCTAATTAGCCTTAATTGCGAATGAAACCTGGAAGGCATCATTCATTACAGCCAAGTATCCGGTGGAGCTTTATGCAAATGATACAGGCCGGTGACATTTAGGCAATGCAGAGAGAACCTCCTGGGTTATTTCACATATTTTCAAGTATATTTGAAGTATTTTACTCTTTGGAGTCACTTTGTGTTTTTTTATGAAATAACAAAAAGGAGCCTTTGATGTTATGTCTCCAAATTTGCAGCAGAAATAGTCAGAGACCTGAACTGGCATGCATCAGTAAAGCCAATATTGGTTGACAATGTCACTGTTTGACCATCTGCCTCTGGAATGTGGACACACTGTGCTACAAAAAAAAGCATTTGCCATTTTTTTTTCTCACTTTAATATTTCTGAAAATAAAGCACATTTTAGTATCAGAGAATCTAAGTGAATCCAAAAAATAAATGCTTTTTCAGAGAAAAAGCTAATTCCTGTATGAAAAATAATCAGTAATGTAGAATCAAATGGAAACCATCTGTCTAGAGGCTAATGTTGGCTAACATAACTCAGTATGCAGTCCTTCATATTTAGTGAGAGCCATTGTCAAACGACAAGTGGAACAATGATGAAGCTTCCCAGAAGTGGGTGGCATACCAAAAATTACTCCAGAACGCATACAGGTCGCATTTACTGGCAGTGTGAACGGCCCCGGCAAAAAAATCGGAATTGCCAAAAAATCGGAATTGGGTCACTTCAGGCTGCAGTGTGAACGCACCCCAAGATCGCCTTGACGACATATCTGAAAGGTCACAACAACCCCAGAACAAGCCTGCCTTACTTCAGTTTACATGATTCATGATTTAACAATAAGAAAGAGTCTGGACAAAAATGGCATTCATGTGATACAAAATGGGGTTCAATTGCTGACCCCCCAAAAATCCATAGGCCCCAACCACATAATATGCCAAAGTCACAGACTATCCCCAAATCTTTTGTGAAAACGTTCAACAAACTCACATTTTTAAAGATATGCCTTCTGTTACATTTGATTATCACACCATTTTAGAAAAAAAACATAATATCTAGGTTTAAACATGAAGGAGGAAGTGTTTTGGTCTTTTGTTTATGGCTGCAGACAGCTGGCCAAATTTTAAGGAACAACAGTTTCTGCTTCCTAGCGAAAAATATTTAAGGAGAATGTCGATCACCAAACACACATTAGTTAAGCAACAGGACAGTAATCTAAACGACATCAGCAACCCACATATTAATGTCATAAAAATAACAAAACTGAGATTTTGCCATCGCCCAGACTTACATCTGGTTGAGATGCAGTGACTTAACCTTAAACAGGCCATTCATGCTCAAAAACCCTCCAGTTTGTTTGAATTAAAACATTTCCGAAACTAATACCTGAAAAATTCCCTCACAAAGATGTAAATGTATCTTTGCCAGGTACTGCAAACGTAGTTCTTGTTGCCAGCCGGTAATAGATTTAGGGGCCATTTCTTTTATATATGTAGCCCGATTGTAACGTACCTCTTTTTCCATTAATAAATGAAGTCAAACTTTGTCAAAGTCATCCTCGTCTGACATAAAATTTGTGAGGAGCAAATGCCGTCTCGCAGCAGTACATATTTTGAAAGTGCTCACTGGGGAGATGTTACTTGTTCAGTGTAAATTAATACTTTTGATATAATAAAAGCAAAACGTAGTCTTACAGGGGCACAGGCAGTGTCATGATCAAAAGACAGAGAGCACACTTTAAGCCTCTTCATTTTCCCTTTGTCTGATGAAATGTGAGACAGATAAGGGGATAATATTACTATTGGCAACCTGTCTCAGAGCAAATGGACAGCTTCTGATGTTTGTGGTTTTGAACAAAAATGAATCACTTTATCTTTTTAGGAGTGTGGGCAGTAGGAACCCCAGGAACCATCTTTGTGTCTCCAGTGTTACATTTTCATTACAGTGATTTAGTGGACGTGTTCGCTCAGAGGCGCTCCCAGTGACTACAGCTATGAAATAAGCTTCAATTCCAACATCAGCAGCATCAGAGCCTTGTGTGCCAAAGTAAGAGTTCAGAGACTGCAAGAAGCAGCCAGAGGGAGCTGTGCAGGGAGAAGTGACATGGATGAGTTAGTGGAGGCTGATGACTGGGCAGGAGGAAGCTCTTTGGATGTTTCCATCCCCATTCAAATGGCAATAAGTGAAAACCTAATCCCATAACAGTCCAATAAAGTACCGTTATGGGCCTACAGCTTCTCTTCCGTGGGACCCTTTTGATGAGCTGCTAACGTCCATGCTCGGATCAGAGAAATATGGGAGGGGAAAAAAGCCACCTCCATATTGCATTGTGCGTGCCACAGTGATTGAATCCCACCACAACAAGTAAAAGCAATAAAAATCAGCAGGAGTGATGCCAAGACAAGGATCACAACCCTCTCCGAGTCTATATCCTGCATCTCCGAGTGCTGGAAAAGGTCAGCTCTGTTTTCTCCGGAGGCGGTTAGAACTGGATCCAATCCAAGGCAACTGGCTTGGAGAGAGCCAGTGGAAGGGCGATTCATCCTGACCTGGCATCAGCCTTCTCTGTGTGGGTGCCATTCACAGTCTTAGGTCATCTGCCCTTCAATATGTGTGTGTTTGTGTCTGCCCGCCTGCCTTAACAACCCTTATAAATGTACTGTTTAATATGCACACAAATGCACATGCACGCTCGCGCAAAGGAAGCCATCTGTTGAGATGAGTCATTGGAGTAATAAATCTGGCTTCACCTCCTCCCACAGTGGCCATCTTTTTCTAAATTTCTTTAAAAAAAAACAAAAACCATTCATATCACATTGATAGTGCACGAAAATGGGAGAAGCAAAGAAAAGAAGGAAGAATGTTTGCAAATTGGATCATTGCCATGGATTCAGCTGATGGGTCTTTGGGTGATATTGCAATTTCACCAGAGGACAGGATTTATGGCGTCGCTCTTTTACATTCCCATCGCTGGAGACTTTCAAGAAGAGGTGCACACTGCGGTACAGAAGGATAACTGCCTCCCACACAGATTTTCTTTAACGACGAGCTGAAATGCCTTCAAATATTCATAAACATTCCGATAAAGAAAAGTTGGAGTCATTACTACACCACTACACGGAGGACTCTAATGACTGTGAGGATGAAAGGCGGAAAGATGGTTGGTAGCTGAGCCTTTTTTCTGGAATGATATCAACTGTTTAAAATGAAGAAGGCTCCAGTAAGTATATATGCGTTGGGAAAAAAGAAAAAAAAAAATCCCTTTTAATTTGATTTTTTTAGTTCTAATTTTATGAGCAACTGAGTTTTGGATTTTCTTTAGCAGCAAGCCATAATCGTCTAAATTAAAAGAAAATGTTTAAATGCATCTCTGTGTATATTGAATCCACATAATATGTCAGCTTCACATTTTAATTTAATTCTTTACATAATTACTTTTTTTCGATGATCCTCTAATTTCTTGAGATGTGCCTGGCACTATTAAAGTCATTGCTCAACAGAGCGAGATTTTTATTTGGTTCTTTGTGTCCTTCTGCCTCCCACACAGGCTGTGAATGATAATGAAGCAGCAGGTGTAATGCTTGGAAATATTTCTGTCACTCCTCTGAAAAAGTCTCTTCTTACTCAAAACTTACAGCTATCCAAATAAGTCAGTGTCTACAAAAAAAAAAAAAATCAAACACACTACATTCGGTGATATCTTAAGCCACGTTTCTCCACGTGTTTAAACAAAATGCAGCAATAGCCATGCATTTGTAATCACTCTCTGGATAATTGAAGTCAAAGCACTTTATTCTGAGGCAAAAATGGAATGTACCAGTGAACACGGTCACGGAGCAGAAAATTAGACAATAATACCAGGATATTAGAGCGAAATTGAATTCTCAGAGAGGCATACACAGCCATATGAACACACTCTCTGTCAAACTCACAATGGAAGGTCATAGAGTTAAAACATCTAACATAGAGAACTTGTCTTCTTTTAGGAGTGGAATGCGGGGGATCTTCTCTGCACAGGTGAATTTTTGAAACTGCAGAGAGAAAATATTAGCATTAGACTGACAGCGGTGGCTGTGATTGTATGCAGACAGAGAGCGGCTTTGTGATCTTTGTGTCTGGGGTTTTTAAGCGAAGACTACTGTCAGTTCTAAGGCATTCTGAGGGTCCCGTGAGGAGCCGAGCCATGGAAAGCCATGGTTCATTTACCCTCTGTCACGCAGGAACCCACGCTAGATCTGATATACAGAGCAGCGTTTCAGAACTCCTTGTGTACTCCAGTAGCATGCAATTTATTTGACACCACAGCTAATCTGAATGCTCCATCTTATTCTACGAGTGTTATCTGTGAAAGCACCGCATCTGTTCTTAGCTGCGACGCGTTAACGCCCTGTGCACACGATAAATTGCCACCTCCTGCGAGCGGGAGATAGATTGCAGCTCTTTCATGGTGAGAAGATCACCTATATTACCAAAGCAAAAGGCCACCGTCATATAGAATGAACCCAGCCGCCCATAGAAGAGGAGCTGAGTCCAGAGGGAGAGAGCTGCGCATGCCTTAAGGAAGAAAATAATATACGACTCAGTGGTTGTTCACAAAAAATTTCCCATTAGAATTTGAAATGAGATTTTCTTGGTTGTTTTGTATACAAAAACTGGCATTCACATAAATTTACACATTAAACCACGTTGTATGAAAAGGCTTGACCTAAATGTAATAAGTGTGTATCCCAAAGAAAAAAAAAAAAGTTGAGTAAAAAAGTAAGAGGCAACACAAAGATTAATTTAAAATGGAACTGAATCAAAATGTGTTGTAAGATGAGCCTTTTAAACAACTTTAAAACCTGCCACTGTCATTTTGGTCATTCTTAGCCGTCTGCTTCAGCTAAATGTGTTTTAAAATGAACCTCAGGGACATAAATAGAGACTTTGATTCCACACTGGGAAATATGTCATCTTAAAAAAAAAAAAGATGATGAAACCAGAAGTTGACATACATTGAATAAAACGACACATGCAGCTTTTATTTCTCTGAGGTTAAATCCGACCAAATATTTCTTTTTTAAGGCCAGTTAGAATTATAAGCAATATTTTTATTTAGTAAATGCAATAATAATAAGAGATTGAATCCTTCAGAGATTTATTGACGTATTTCTTCAAAATCAGAAGTTTACAAACCAAATTATTCCTATCTCATTACCTTTATGAATGTGCTACGCCGAAGAGAGGTGGCAAATGACATTTTAGTCAGCTAAATACTGGGAGATTTTTTGAAAAAGGAAATTACACTCCAGAGCAGGTTTCATTTCATAACAACAATGACCCTTAACATACAGCCAGAGCAATAATGAGTGTTGATTCAGTGGTGCTAAAGAAAAATGCATGCAACATTTTTCAAATTTGTAAAATTAATTATCTCCTCTTTTCTTTCCAGTTCCCAGTTATACATTACTTTGTAATATATAAACCTCTCATAAACCTCCAACAAAATGCACTGACCTTTGTGGTATAAGATAACAAAATGTGAATATGCTCAGAAAACATAAATACATTTGCAAGAGGAAAATCTATGAAAAAGTGACACATTACAAAAGCATTTACTTTCTACCTTCTTTAGGCATAAATTATTTCCTGCCAAAGTAAAAAGGGAACAAATCCTGCAGTGGATTAACTTTAAATTACAAAATTTGTCTTTAGGATAATTTTCATTTTGACTATTAAGCTGTGGCCAATTAGACATGATGAGAGCTTGGCCAATTCTTCTTTACAAAATCGCCCCAGTTCACTGAGGTTTACCGGAGGTTTTAAATCACAGCTCTTTCAGAACTATGGATTTGAGCCTTTTTGGGCACCCTGACATTTGTTCTACACCTTTTGGATCTTGAATCTGGCCTGAAGCACCACACCTCTCAAACTACACTACTCAACAGGGCAAGATGACACAAGATTCTGACATCTCACCAGATGGACATTTGCAACATTGAACACCCTTATTGTGTGTGAGGTGAACAAATATATGTAAAAAAAAAAAAAATCAGAATTAAAACAGGAAAATAGATTTTTCCCGTAATTTTACATTAATTCCAGCTGCAAATGGCAAGACAAAATTTAGCGTGCAGTGTGTGCTCTCATGTGTCTGCTTGCTGTTGTGCATGCAGGGCGGCTGTGCAGTCTGAGAGGTAAAGCCTGTGATATTGGGCAGCAGCCCTCCAGCTTTCAGCCCCGTGCTGTGTAAACAGTCAGAGCAGTGGGACAGACAGAGATTGCCACCACCTGCGGCTCTGCTGGGAGCTGCTGCAGAATGAGAGTTGAGTAAAGAAAAAAAAAAGTGGGGGAGGAGACGAGGTATTGGAGAGGAGCTGAGTGGAGGGAGGTGAAGAAGGAGCGCATAATTACATGGCAGAGTTGCACCTCATCTCAGCTTACTCCAAGATCCCCTTTTCTTCGTTCCCACAGGGTGCACACACACACACACGCACACACGTACACACACACTCCACCTCCTTTATGTCTTCATTTGAGACAAAACAATCCATCAGACAAAGGTCAGACTACCACACACACACACACACACAATTGTGAGAGGGACACACACGCACACAGACAAGACAAAAGGAGCATCAGGAAAACCAAGGAACAGAAGAAAACAATGTTTCTATCATTTCTCAAAATTAGCAGTGGATATTTTTTTCCCTCCGTTGATCCAGTATAAATTCAATAATGTAAAAACACTAGTACTCCAACCTTAATATATAAATATTGCTATTTTAGCTCAGAGATTCTTAGGAAAAACATCAAAATATGAACAGAAGGAGCCTTGCAGGGAGAAGAGCAGTGAGAAGGCCCTGCTAAATGAAAGTGCTGCGGGGGTGTTTGTGTCAGGCTCGGGCCCGCCACCCGCAGACCTGCCCAGGCGAAGCTGGCTCTGACTCGTCCCTTTGAAAAACCAGCTTGGCTCATGCACAAGTCTCCCCAATCGATGGATGCTATCTTACTAGACAAATGAAATAAGACTCGACTGTTTCGAGAACAAAAATTGATTCTATTTGTGAGGGATTTCCCAAAGCTGTTCACGCAATACTGATGGAAATGTCGATTTAAGCCTACAGAGAAGCAGAACGAAGCAGGAGGGAGACCTTAAAAATCATAGGACCAGCGATGCTACAAACATATGAAGATATCACACAAAATGCTAAAAAGTAAAAGGTTTAGTCTATATGGTATTGTTGCACTGTGGTGTTTGCCTTTATTTTGGTTTACGAGGACTGCTTTCACGGTCTTGTTTGTCGAGAGAGACTGAATTTTGACTGTTTTTAGTTCTTCCTGTTCCTAGCTGCTGTATAGTGAGGGAGATATTTATATAAAATGTGCGTTTGATTTATTCCAGACAAGTATGGCAGCTTTGGGAGAGAGTCTGTGTCACTTTGTACGAGAGGAAGAACTGGGTTATTCATCGTTTCTTTGTATTGTCAAAGATAAATAAACAACCAAGAGAAGAACAACGCTGGTCAATAGTGTCGTTTTTCTCCTTCAAACAATTTTTTTTTAAACTGTATTTTTTATCAGATCATAGTTTGATGGCACATGTGACCAGACAGGAGTCACTATCAGTGTTGCTCCAGGGTCCTAGCAAATTTGCAGGACATATTCAAATATGATACTATGGCAGAACTGAGGAAAGTGTGATAGAAATTCAAAACAGACCACAATGAATAATTAAAAATAAAACATATAAATAAAATAAATCAATGTTGGACAATGTACCCTCTGGAACCACCTAATGGCACCACTGATGGATAGCGTCCAACATATTACATCACTGGCAAGACAACATTGTACATGCAAGGCAATTTTAATCAAAACTGTGGAAAAAATAATAATTTTTAATCAGATAAGCATGAAAAACCAGAGCAGATTATGATTCTTGTCTTTTCATTTTTTACAGGTGTATTTTTTTTAAAGTAAAGTTATTTTCTTTTGTTCACCATCTTGTTAGCTTCAAGTCCAAAAAGTAATTTGTCAGGTTTTTCAGAATGCACACAGACCTGTTAAAAATAAACAGTGCTTTATATTGAGAACATATTGCACTGTGAAACAGCTTTTACAGATGTGAACGAAAGACTGTCGGCTCCACCTTATGCAGACATTGGCCTCTGTACAGATTGGGGGAAGGGTTCTCATACTGAAATGCTGGCTGCTCTGTTTAAGTTAAATAAGACAAGCTCAATATCAAAATGTCATTTTACGGAGCTCTGGTGCAGCAGAAACCAATAAATAATGTTCAAAATGACACAAAGCAATCCTACATTTTTTATTATGAATATCCAAAGCTATATCTTGTTATTAAAATCCTTCTGTCCGCAGACAGTGCTTCATATTCCTGTGATAGCCAGTTTAATATCCTCATATTTTAATATCCACAGTAGGACTCATTTTATCAAACTGCCTGAAATGACTCCCCACAACTTAAAGTCAGCAACAGCCAGTATAGATGTATTGCATTAAGTGACACTCCTGAATAATAATTTCGGGGCAATAACACAAGGATAGGATCTCAGTCTGTTTCTCTTTATCCACAAGAATGGTTCATTTTTCATGCTAGCAATGACAAAGAATGACTTTTCAAAACTGTCCAAGATGAAGGGAAAGCTGATGATTTTGCGCCTAATCAGAAGTATTTGACTATGCAATCTTTATTTATCCTTTCTTGTTAAAAGTGCATCTTCACTCTTTAAATGTGTCTGATTTAGGATTAAGGGATTTGTATTGATTTCAACAGTTTGAAGTAAGAGTTTGGACACGCTCGTGCATTTTTAAAAGGTAAGTTTGTTAGAAGGCACCTAATGCGTCTTTATATTTCCTCACACAAAACACAAAAGTCGTGTGCATTTTGTTTAGCTAATCTTACAAGGCATTCCTTAACTAACATTTATTTCACCATCTTTATCGTTTGTGCCATTTTTTCCACTTCAGAACTGTCCCCTCCATGAACTGCAGGACAATCTACAGGGAAAAAGACCATATCCTTTCACTATTACTTCAAAGACTCTCACTAAGTTTGAGTTGCTTACCACCTTATTTTAATGAACATTACTTCTCCCAGCCAGCCTCTAACCTCAAAGATGATGTTTTCGACTCTCGTTTCATCTTGCACAGAAAGACTGCCTTTCAGTTTTTTTTCGTTTGAAAAAAATCTAAAAAGTCCTCAAAGTGTGGTTGTGTTATAAAACTTATGACCCCTCAAACTCAAACACACATAGAGAATGCATTTACTTTGTTGCCAAACTAAAAGTCCAGTCAGTGGCCACATGTTTTCCTATGGACAACTTTCCTCTCAACAAAATTGATAGAGTGTTGCCGAGCAATGCTATTTTGAAAGATTTCATGACACAAAAGTTCCATAGTAAGCACAACCCTTTCTTCTGATGCCCCTCTTCTGATGCCCCTAAGTAAAATCCAGTGCAACTTTTTTGCCTTCTGAAGTCACCCACTTAATACAGCGGCTCCACCTCCAGGCCATGCAGTTGTTTTGTGAAAGCCTCTGAGGTTTGTTAGAGGGCATCATAAAGGCAAAAAAAAACAAACAAAAAAAAACAAAACAAAAAAAACATTCCAGGCAGATCGGAAATGAGGTTGTTCAAAGGATTAACAAGCAAGTGTTTAGGTTGCATATGGAAAAGGGATTAGCATACTATCAAATCATGGCCGTTCACCTAAACAGACAGGACGGACAAAGACAGTTTTAGCATGAGAAGGAGCCAAGAGGCTCTGGATGAGCTGCAGAGATCAAAATCTCAGGTAGAAGAATCTATCAACAGGAGAGCTATTAGCCATTCACCCCACAGAACTGGCTTTTACAGAAGCGTAGCAGAAGATTAAAGCAAGTAGAAGACGGGGCTCTACTCAGATCAGGCCAAAACTCCCCTTTTGTCAGACAGAAAAGCTGTTCAGAATTTAGAGAGAAATGCATGAAGCAAAACACAGATCAGTCATGGAAGAACATCCTTTAGGAGCTGCAAAAGACTTGAGAACGAAGTGGTGATTCACCGTGCAGCCAGATAATAGTTGTAATCCCACAACTACAA
Source organism: Poecilia formosa (assembly GCF_000485575.1). Classification (NCBI taxonomy): domain Eukaryota; kingdom Metazoa; phylum Chordata; class Actinopteri; order Cyprinodontiformes; family Poeciliidae; genus Poecilia; species Poecilia formosa. The sequence continues at coordinate 426,838 of NW_006799985.1, read as the reverse complement.
TGGAATAGCAAAGCCCGTCCATGTGGTAAAATGATCCAGTCCAACTTCAGACGTAATGCTACTCAAGATTCTGTAGTAAGACTTGAAAATGGATGTTAATGCTTAATGTTTTTCACCTATTCTGAGGAAGCTTGAACTATTTCTCAAACAGAATAATCACGATTTCAGTCTCTAGATTTGCAAGCCCGGTAAAGTTATACATTAAAACAATTGCAGCTGCTATTAAAGCAAAAGATGGTTCAGCAAACCTTTTGCTGATTAGAAACTGATTATTTAGATTTCACCTTGTATTTCACAACTACAAACAAGGCTACAGGTAGTTTGTGTTGGTCTAACAGATTTAAAATTAAAGAGTAATCCAGGCTTCTTACTTCTTTGACACTCAATGAGTGCATAAATTAATCCCAATGAAGGAAGATATGATGAAAAAAAGCAAATGTCTGAAAGACCTCAGAAGTTTTGCGTGCCACTAAGAAACCCCCATCAAAGATACTTAATGATTTTCTCCATTAATTTCAAAGGAACAGACAATCTGGAGAATGGTCTAAATTGTGACAGAACAGCTGGGTAGAAACTAGGGTTTTTAATCAAAGGCTACAATATTGCATGTGTCCAGTCATTTGGAGCAACAGCCGAGGACAGACTCCTCTTAACAGCAAAAACACACGGCCCCAAAGTAGAAATTACCTCTCGGTCTCGGTGCATTTATAGGAGAATCTGAGAATTTAAGATAATCAAGAGACTCATTCAAACAGTTAAAGGTCACTGACTTGAACTGGTGAAAAGCAGCAGAGCGGAAAATTAAGACAGGTGGGACAAAGGCAGGAGGAGATATCTGAGCTCAAACTTTTGCCACTTTATACCTAAAAAAGTTCAGAATTTCTTCAAGTATCTCAAAGGAAGGCTGAATGCATGCAGTTTGTGGAATATTGGAAACACTATGAACATTATACAAGATTTGTCAGTTTGACAAAATGATAGTGAACACATTTTTTTTTTCTTTAGCAACTTTCACAGCTGCATTACAATAATGGCAAAAGTCCCTTAAATTTTGGAATAACACTTGAAGCTCCTCCCTCCTCATACTAATGGTATGAACTGATTCATTCACAACTCTGGCTTAGTTTCAGGCAACCTGAGTTTCAGTGGTTTCACACAGTTGATTAAAGTCTGTCAGGTGGAATGAAACCAAGAGCTAAAGTAATTTGTATTCTGACATACAATCTAAGCCATGACACATTTTTGATTGAAAAGGACGTGCAACCTGTCCAGAATTTACCCCGATTTTCACCCAACGATGGCTGGAAATAACCACCAACCCCCAAGACCCTGCATGGATGAGCAGGTTTAGGTAATGGATGGATGGATAAATCTACTAGTTTTCCTTTTCTTTGGGACATTTCCAAATCAAATTAGGGCACAGACCTTTGGAGAAACAGAGGAGGTAGAATTTTTATCGAGTTAATCTTCTTTTTTCCATCTTCTTTTTATCATCAGAAGTTGTTTGTTTGTGTCTGTCACTTTTTGCTTTCCACCTTTTAAAACTCCTTCACCTTTACTTTATAGAGACATGTATGAAGTATTAAATCAGCAACTTTTTTCTATTAAATGTATCATTTTGAAACCAGAAAAACATTCCTACCAACTTAGACATTTTTTTGCCCTTGATCTACTTTATTGCAGTAATCCACAAATCAAATTAACTTCATTTCACTTTTTAAGGTGTTTTAATTGCATCATATTATCAATGTTTAATGAAGCTATAAAACAAAATTGAAATCCCATAGAACTTCTTGGTATAATTTATAAATCTCCACACTCCTTTGTCTTCTGACACGGACCTCGGAGCCTCAGCACACAATCAGAAGATTTATGGGAAAGATGATTTGGAAAGTATGCATCAATTATTGATGAGAAGAGACTAGATATAACCTTAAGGTCATGAAAACAGAGTTGGTGCAAATCTATACTTTAACATATCTCTGAGTGCATTATATAAGTAGATTGGTTTTGAACATTGTCATGTTTTAGTAAAGTAGAAGGTAAGAATAAAGGCAATCCAACACAATGAAGGTAAAAAAAAAAAAACTATGAAATTGTTCAAAATTCATTAATTATAATAAGTGTAGGAAAATGTTTTTATATCGTTGTTGATGTTCTATAAAACCCATGTTTTTTCTGGACTTTTTTTTAATTGCACATTTACATAGTGCAATAAGTCAAGCCTGCTATTCTGCTGAGGTTATATTTTGCATGGATTTAACACCTGCTAAAAACATGAATTTTTTTTAAATCCCCATTTGTAAGCCTTGAAAATAAAAAATAAAAACATATATATATATATATATAAGCATTTAAACTATAAGCAGATTACTACAATTAAATTGCAGCACATGTGACAAATCACAAATGTGAAATTTCATACAAAGAAAACAAAAACAAAGTTTCACCAGTCATTTTTTTCACAACCCAAAAACTAAAAAGAAACGCGTGGTCTCATTGTCTTGCTGAAAATCATGTGAAATTTGAATTTTCAAATTCACTCATTTACGCGAATCCTTCTTCTCTTTCCTTCATCAGCATGTTGGAAGATGACTATGGCATATTTTATTAGCCAAAGTAAGGAAATGTTGGTATAAAGCGAGAAATCAAAGGTGGCCAGCGTGTTGTCATTCAGCAGTGTTTCTCATATCAAGATACGGAGCAGCGTTTTATCCTCACAGGGCAACTAGCAGACAGGATTACTCATTAGATCACACAGGAGGACACTAAGCAGCTCTCCACACTGACGGGCCAATAAGGCGTTCAGTGAAGCAAGCTGGGTGCCACTCAACTCACATCACACACGCTGCCCAACACTGTCAGTCCATTATTGGGAGACAGCAGCATGTTCGGTGATTAGGCTGGGTAATGGGGAGTGACTGCCTCTAGAGGCTCTGGTTATCTGGAGCAGCGTCTGGATAACTTGCTAACAAACCAATGCCCTGTGGTTCCTGCACATACGCAATGAACAGCTTTCCAGAGAGCCACTTGTATTTGTTCCATTCCCACATGAAGACGTGCGTTGTGCTGTTTCACATTCAAAGGTGGTTGATGGGATTAGAATAAAGCCGTGATTCATTTCCTGACTTTTGGCACAGCCACTTCACAGTCTCTGGGGGAATACAAAGCCTGAATTATACTGGAGATGCTTACAGAAGGCAGCTGTTAATGAAATAAGAGCTTCTCTGAACTTATGTGCCCTTTACGTTTCAGCTGAGGCTGTTTGCAGATGTGATGTCTAGGCTTCTTCTATTATCTAACCAAGGTTTATGCACAACATTATTTTATTTTTCCTTCAGGATATACAAACCATTTCTATAAAAACATAACTTAACAACTGTAAAAAAAAAAAAAACAAAACAAAAAAAAACATAGTTCACATTTTTGTACTGCTTTTTAAATCTTTAGCTTGATGTTCAAATGTAGTTTTGAAAGAATTTGTCCATAGAACAATATTTTAATTTCAAGTGGTTTCATTAACTGTTCCTAAAATGCTTTTAGCTCCTTTGAAATGTTTTTATTTTTTTGCATATAATGCTCAACAAACTGAGCAAAGTTCCAACATTCCTACGTTGGGTTTATCCTAAGTTTCAATATATGTATATTGTATTGTAATATATCATCTATGTTCTAATTTAGTATCCCTAATAAATAACATTATTAGTGTCCCTAATAAACCGTCCAGAGGAAGAAGAATGTGAAGGTTTTATTTTAATTTATTGATGAGCAACACATGCAACAAATTGACAGTTTCTTCTTAATTACATTTTAGACAAATAAAACTAAACTTTGCAGGTGCTTTGAAATCTCTTAAAAGTTAGTTTATCAAATTCCTGAACATGTCAGAATGTTCTGTCACTGCTGAGATTCACCAAGCGTTTTAACATAGAGATAATTCTCCTTTGTAATTGTCATGAGTTTCCAATTTGTAATGGTAATTTAGTCCTAACAAGTCAATTAAGGCTTAACGAGCAAATGTGGTTCAGAGACACACAGTGACTGGATGCCAAAAATATTTTTAGACAAGTTTTTACCCCAAAAAAGCAGTGAAATACAATTAGTTTAGCCAAAATATATGCAAATTATTCATTATGTTTTATTTTGTATTTGGTGTGAACTGAAAGTAGAGATGCAGTTTATGTCAGACTGTGTCATTTCTAAGACAAAAACCGCATGATTTTTTTTTTTTTTTACAAATAGTCACAAAATTCTATTCAACACAACATCAAAGAACACTGATGTTTTGTGCCTTTGCCTCAAATGTTCAATGTACCAGCACATTCTCTACTTTGATAGCGTGCTGACAAGTCCTTTGAGAGTCTGCCTCCTTCGAGGTCCTGCCTTCTGTTCCCTCGTACTGTTTGTTTCCCAATCCAGGCCCAACTGTGGGCTGCCAGGCACTCCTCCCTCCTCACTCTCTCCTGCAGTAGTTCCTCCGTGCTGGATGCAGGCCCAGCTCTCCCAAGCTTAAATAATGCGTGCTTCTCTCTTCCATCCCTGCGTCTGAACAGGGAGCAGTCGCTACACCTGGAGACCTAAGAGTCCTTTCAGCCGGTTCCATCCAGGCGAACTGCATCCTCATCTCCTGCTTTATTTACCATCCTCCTGAATTATTCAGGACAATTTAGCCCCGCTTCAGTCAGCTGGAGAAAATGACAAGCTGTATTATAAGTCAGGATGCCCTTAAAAACCTGATGAATAATACACTGTAAGAGGAATTAATCTCTTTAAATAAACATTTGGGTGATTCATTGGGAGGCAGCACTGTGGGCCAGAAAAAAACAAAAAAAACAAAACAAAACAAACATGTCTGACAGAGGCTGCTCTCCTTATCGTGTTTGCATGAAGGGGGAGAGCCTGAGGAGCTGCATTGTTTGGTCAGAGGGGAAGCTAATATCCTTGTGTATGACAGTGAATCAAGCTGCAAGCTGAAAAGTACGACTTTGTACTTTTTTTTTTTTATTACTTTGTGTGTGTAAGCCTCTTTGGTGACTAATATGGCATTACGTATACATTCTAACAGAAAGAGCTTGTTTTTTTGTTTTTTTTGGATTCGTGAGCGCTATAGTGCCAGTTCGGAGTTAGTTAGGAATGCATGCAGTGGGATTAGATGTATAATTCAACCTCTTTCATTTTATTATTTCAGGTAAAAGATGAATTCTTTATTACATGCCCTGCAGCTCTGAGACGCAAGTCTCCTCCCCAAATAGCTAAAAGGTACTGCGTGGTCCCATTTCCCTAAAACCTGTCTCTCAGGGAGGCTGTTAAAGAGACAGCACTCTCCATCTGTCACTCAGCTGAAGCAGAGCTGAAAAATTCCTCAGCTGTGATTGCGGCCTGATAAATATGTCTTCAGCTGCCCATCTTTTCCTTAGCTGCCATCCAATTTATTTAGCCTGTAATTGATTACTTGCTCTTCCACGCCATGTGAGTTTAATATTACAGTTAGGGATTGTGTCAAGCACGCAGTAAAACCCCTATTCACTTTACATTAACCTAGAGCTGTGACTTGGAAACAGATTTCGGGAAGCTGAAATGCTGCTGACCTCATTTCTCCACTTCACAGTTGAGTTTTAAACCTGTGCTTCCACAGTCAACACCGCTGATACCAAACCTAACATTATCATCATATTTGGCATGGTGACATTTGCAGTGTCCCTCGTAAACCCAAACTCACACTACTGCTGATTGTGTTATGTTTGGTTTAGTTAGGAAAACCCTTGAAATAGCCAACCTTCAAACATTGCTGGTCAATAATTGCTTATATTGATCTTCTGACAAGATGTTTGTTTGAATAAGAATAAGTTATTCCAATCTAACTGAAGCAAAATGAGACAAAACGTCACCTTGCATGTTTCAAAATATCCTTTTCAAAATATTTTATCTCCTTTTTACTCTGTCTATATCTGTGGTATTTAATTGTTAATTTTAAAAAAGGGAAAAGGGCAGAATAAAAACCTTTAGGTGGGATGCTTATACCCACTTCAGACATAAAACTCTGAAACATTTCTACATCTTGTAAAACCATGAATTATTTGATGTACCTCCAGTTCTACTTGCCCAAATTCAGCCCTATTATGGCTTATAAGCCCAGACAGAGGTGAGGAAGTCCAGCTGTTATGCAGGATTATGCAATAGGCCACATGTAGAAGACCTACTGCTTTAGTCTTTCTTTTTATGAGACAATGAAAGACGAGCTCATATTGGGCAGGCAAAATGCAAAATATCCAATCAAAGGGCAGAGAGTCAGGAAGCAACAAGCTGAACCTCCGAACAATACAGAATGATAATTTTCCACATAAGTATAAAGGGCTGAGTTGGTAAAAAAGGACAAAATGAAATTCTGAGGTGCTTTGTGCATAGGAAAAATAGGATTTGCTGCACTGCATACATCAAAGTAATCTCTGTAAGAAAAGAAATATGATTGATGCAACCTTCTCGGCTCTCTGTAGCTTGGGAAAAAAAAAACTCCTTGTGCTTTACACAACTGAGATAAGCTCTATGCTACATTTAAAAAAAAAGTATTTTCCTTTGTCAGAAACAGGTGGCAAACTTTTCTCTGAACTCAATTTCCATTCCCCTCAAATTTCCTCCTTTCATACTTTCACAAACACCCTGAAGAGTTAAGACATTGTGTGTTTCAGCGCTAAAGCTTTTGCTGTTGTGTGCTGATGCAGAGCTTTTGATCTAATTTATAAATAAGTAATGGATGATTAAAGAACTGAAAGACGTCACATGTACTTTAAGTTCCCTGTGAGTTTCTAGTACAGCTTTTGACACAAGGCCCAATGTTAATACCTACATTGAAGCAGATTGAAGGAAAAGAAAATCTAATGAAATTACTTAAATATTTCTGTGACTTAGAGCACATAATTAAATAATGTAAGCTGAAAAATCATCAACTATATTCAGTAATATTTTTTTTAAGTTGCTACTTGTGCTTTAATCTTCTCACCTTGCTTTTCCGCTGCTAAGCTGCAAATGCTTGTGCAGTGTACTAGAAGATTTTCTTCAAAACCACCTGTTTTTCCCTCTGCTTTCACTGTGTGTTGGTATCTTTTATGCCTTGTACTAAATTAATACGGCTCCCACTGCACACCGGCGTCTGTCGGTGGGAGGCTGCTTGGCCGCTGTATTTAAAAGTGAGTGAATGCAGGCCAGAGCCACCTGCCAACAGATAGCAGTTATAAAATGCACCCACTTTGATTAAAAAGTTTGCCACTGAAAATCTATAAATCCTCCGTGTTTACCTGAACACTGCCAGCAAACACCATATGCCACAGAAAATGTTTCTTCAAAGCTCTGAAGAAAAAGTAAAGTGTGATGAAGACTGAAAAAAATTAAGAAAGAATAAAATCATTTGAAAGCAGAGCTATATTCTTATATTTAAGGTTTAAGCCAAAATGATTTGAATGTTTTCTTGTAGCAATAAGAGCCTATTCTAGTAATCAGTCTTTGATTAGACATAAACCAAGGTAAGAATGGCTTTCACACGTATTTGCACCATTTGGACTTTCCACATTTTGCATGGGAATTAAATACAACAGATAAGATTAAAAGAAGGTATTGAGTATTTGTAAAGTGAAAGGAAAATGACACATGGTTATGTAAACTCTTTACAAAGAAGAATCTGAAAAAGGTGAAAATAATTTGTATTCAGATACTTTTAGTCTGATTTCAATAAATAAAACGGTGCAATGATTTACCTTTAGTAGGTACCTAAATGGTTAATAGATGCAACTTCATCTCAGGGAAAATTTTGCTCTGCTAAGCTTGCAGAGGTTTGTTAGAGCAAATTAGTGTATTGTAAGAAAACCTGGCAACAGAGGAAACAGTTCAAAGATAAAATTGCGTAAGTAAGTATGTAGGAATGAAGGGAGGAACATGCAAAAAATGTTTGTGTTAAAGTTCAAAGCAGGGTCAGAACATAAAACAATGTTTCAAGTTGAGTATCTCACAGAAATCTGATCAATGCATCACCTGAAAATGGAAAATGTATGGGACAACTGAAAACTTGTCATTAGCACTTAGGACCGGGACAAGAGAGCATAAATCACCAGGAGTAAATAGTAAATAAGTACATTTCTATGGCATGTTACATACATTTTTACCTTCCCATGTTTTTAAGTGATGTTTTGACATTTTAATACTGTTAAATTGTGATATTGTTACAGCATTTCTGCTTAGATACAGTATTCTGTCAAACATGGCAGCTTATACTCCATACACAAGTCCAATTCTGTTCTGCTACCACCTCTGACTCAGAGGTGTAATAATTACGTCTCAGGAATTGGCATGTGTGGGACTTCAGAAGTCATTTGAACGTGTTGATTTCTTTTTCTAAAAAAAATTTTTTTTTTTAAATGCTGGATAGCTCTCTTGGTTTTCGCTGGCATTGCTACACTAATGAGATCTCATTAGCTGCAATGGCAGCTTAGCATTAGCATCATTTAAAGGTCATAAGGCTTCTACTGAGAGGACGCCCCCCAAGGCTGTTTAGGTGAACAGACTTAAAATAAGAATGAAATAGAAAACGGGTGTTTGTGGAAAAAAAAAAAATAGAAGGATGGTGGAGGAACATATCACTTGATTTTTCAACTTTTTAAAGAAAAATAATTTAACTTTAAAACATTCTGAGATAATCAATAACAATAAACTATGTGTTACATAGGGAATGAAGTTGTTTTTTTATCAATGTAAAAAAGTAAAGAATTTCTTTGTAGCCTGCATTAAAAGTAGAAATAAAAAAAGGAAATGTAATGCAAAACAGGATCAACATAAACAGTGTGAAGGACTAAAGGGAGATTTTGGTTGCATGGTGTTTGGTAAAATAGTAGCAAATCAAATGAACAAATAATTTATACAAATAAATAGTATAAATACTTTTATATTTATGGGGCCATAAAAATAAAATGATCAATTAATTAATTTATGTGATAAACATAAACATTTACATATAATTATCAACTTAATATGTGACACCTAAGGGGAAAAGAGATTTAAGAATAAATATATATAGTTCTTGTAGGGTGTGTAACAGTGATATATATATATATATATATATATATATATATATATATATATATATATATATATATATGATAAGTTATTTTATAGAGGTCTACATTGCTGTGCAAACTGCGTAACAGTGATATGAACGTTGTGTTTGTATAAAGGCAAATAAGTTTTTAATTAGAGACGATTATATTTTATGATGTATTATTTGGATTAGTTAAATGAGTTATAGGATTTAGTATCTTATCTCTCCTTTTAAAACAGAGAAGTGATTTTTATTTTTATTCATATTTCATGTGTTCTTTCAACCATATAATCTCAGCTATGAAGCAGCATAACTTTGTTGTAGATGAATATAATATTTAGCTGCACGATTGCAATTTTTTGCTTATTAACAGGAAATTGTTTAAATGCTTAAAGGTTTTGTTCATTCATTTGTTTACTCAGTGCAAAAACATGAATTTGTTGAAATAAAAAGAGAAGTTTTGACAATATAGCTTATCTTTGTTTGCAAACTGACATTAAGACACCAATAACACCTTATAAATGTTTCCTTTAAGAAATGTTCTTGAAGTCAACAGTAGTCCAGACACAGGAAACTACACCAGCTTTAAAAAGTAGAATTGTCAGTTTGGAAATTTTCATCTTTGCAGTTTCACTGAATCCTGGTTCACAAACATTGGGCCAATTTCATAAAAGTGTTTCCGACAGTGAACACAGAGCCCCATGCACAAGGTGTTTATTTATATGAAAACAGATGAAGCACCTGTCTCTGCTGAAGGCATTTGGCTGAAACAACAAAAGAAATCCCTGAACCGGGTTTCCAATCGAAATGGAAATGAACCCTCCAAGACGTGTATGATGTGCACAGCAGTGGGGCTTGAGAATCAGAAGAGATTATGAGGGTTGCCTCCCTTATCATCCTGTGTTTACAAGAAGAGAGGGACTCATCTAGTGTGCTGTCAGTGGAGACGCATGAAAACTGACAGAGCAGATAGACGATAGAGCTTTTCACTCATGGGTCTCAATTTATCCAGAAATCATAGACAAGTACTCACCACTGAAGGATAATAAAAGTTCTAGCAATACATACAAACCTCGATAGCATTGCTTATTTCATAACTAGAGCTCTTTGTACAACGGGCATAATTTGTCAACAAACTCAAGTAAGGCACTTTATTTCACCACTCAGGAAATGTCACAAAGACTTCCAGCTGACCTTTGGAGGAATTTTCTCCTCACTGTTTGTCCCTACGGGTTTCTTCCTCTCTGGGAACAAAACCTCTGTCGCATATTCACTAAATTATGTTTCAAATTCTTTGCCTCCTGTGTGCTTTCCTGACAGATCGGTTAAACTGGAGAAGCTTTGACCTGACCCATTAGTGACTTCCAAAGGCCTATTGCTGTAGTTTATGTCCGTTATGCCTGACGTTAATGTAATTACAGAGGCGTGAGCTGAAAAGGGCACTTTGGCCCTCAGGGCAGATTGTCCTCATAACCACCCTGATAGTTGTCTGTCTAATGGCATAGAGACATGGCAAGGAGCTCATGGGTAACATGCCCTGGTGTGACAAGAGACAAGCACAGGCATGTGTTCATGGTAAATTTTGGTTTATTAACCTTTAGCTAATAGCAGGCATGCAGGTAATGAGGGCACTGAGTGGTGGTGGAAAACAGCGAAGATAAAACATCTCAATCTGCTTAGAATGTTAGTCATTTTCTTTGTAGGGATTTGGTTTCATTATTTATTTTTTACTTGATTTATCTTAAAATCTACATCCATTGATGCAAATTAGTATTACCATATTTTATGTTTTGGATGCAGCAGATTTTAAAGTACACAGTGAGGTATGTTGTTGGGTGATGCGGTAGCCATATTGTACACTGAACATGATTTAATGCATGCAATGTGTTGCATATATGAATGGATTATACAGAATGGAAAAATATTTGGTATATTAGGGTTAGGATTTATTAAGCCTTAGCTTTTCCCCACTCATTTTAGAACAGAATATGCACCGTTTATTTCCAAGTTTGATTATTAATCATATTTTTTATTTTCTTCTTTATTTAATTTTTTCAGTTGATTTATTTTATATATATAAATCGTTGATCACCATAGCCATGGCTGTATGTTTGTTGTAGTTGTCCTGCTGGAAGATAAACATCTGCCGAAGTCTTCTGCGGCTTTTAATAGGTTTTCCTTTAGGATCGCCTGCATCTAGCTCAATCCATCTTCGCATTAACTCTAACCAGCCTCAAGACTATATTGCACTGATTCATCAAACTTTCAATCAAACCAACAGTACAACCAAAGAGGTAAATAAAGAGATTACTGAGGTCAATAGCATTGTAACCATCTGTCAGTATGGAAAGGTTAGGTAATATTTTAGGAACCATCATAAGAACCGAAGCTAAGAGGTTCACTTTAGGTCAGGAGAGACAAATAATCTAAATAGACTTTTATAGTTTGTAAAAACTTTCAAGTTCTTATTTTTATTAGTCTTAAGATCCAAATTTGAAACTGATTATGAAACAATTTCATAAGACAAGGACATGAATCAAAAGCACTTCTGCAGAGTGTGATTTTCACAAACTGATCAGTAGTATCTCATTGCAATGATACTGCTTTGGCTTAGATGGCTTTCAACCGCAGTATCATCATGCATGGAGTTATCTATTGAAGAATAACAATAAAAACACAGTGATGAAATAAAATTCCCAGCTTTTGTCTTTCACTATGATGAATAATTGGGTAGATAGATTGCGGTGTTTAGAAAACAAAGATTGCTTTGGAGTGATAGATTTAAAAGTTTCTGCTTTCTGAACATTTAACTTTTTGTTCATTCTAGTCGCCTCCAAAAATTAAGTCATTTTCTGGTTGTTGGTATTTACATTTCATTCAGCTTGTGCAGAAGCAAACCATCTACTTTATACCACCCCACGTTCTACCTGAACACAACCATCTTTTTTTTGTGTGCTCAGTAATGGCCTGAACATCTTTGAACAATCTTAGAACAATTAATGGACTGTAGTTTATAGTCATTGTAGGTAATGAATTAAAGCATTGATGACTGTTTCTAAACTAAGGTAGGACTGTCCCAAATGCCTGTCTTGTCAAGGTAAGTGAACTTTCTTGAGTGCAGAGGGAACTTCTCATTAAATTACTTGTTGCTCCTAATGGGTCATTGCTCCCACATCTGGGCAGCACTTGCATTAATTCTCCAGGATATGTTTACAGGTGCAGTATGGTGTCTTGGGGTTGATATGCTTCTTCCATGATATGAAAAATCAACATAAGATCCACAGCAGCCTGGTGATCAGATTGCATAAGTTATAGTATCGGATGTGTATGAAGGTCTTACTGAAAGTTGTATGCATTTCTTACATATTTTACTAAATTCAAGGCAAATACACAAGTGTGATGGGGGTATATTTATTCCAGGCCCTCTGCTTCAATAACTTTACACCAGCTGTTATGACATCATATTTCACAAGGTTTGTGATAACCAAGATTTTGTCCACTTTAAATCATAATTGGATTTGCTATAATCCTCTTCAGACTGCTTATTACCAGTATTTGGTAGAGGAAGGTCAGACTCTCATTGCTCTGCTACATTCTCTGCATGGCAATTCTACCATTTATAATTACCTTCTGGGTTGCTTAGAAAGTTTTGAATCTGTTGTGTCAATAATACAGGAGACTCTGATCTGTCTCTATTCTTGCCTTTCAGACGGCCACTCTCACCAACTCTTCCCGAGTCAAAACCAATTTTAGACTTTAGTAAGGGCAACCATTATATATGTTGAATTTGGAGTTGTTGATCCCCACAGCTATTAGGTTTACACCTGAACAACAGAATACCAGGGTAAGAACCAATATCAGTATTGGGTCACTGTTTCATTTTAATATTTTAATTAAGGATTTTTCTCTTGACTGCTTTATTTGATTTGAATTAAAGTGATTATTGTATTACAGTCATAGTATATTGTATTTATTTATGTATTTCTGAAATGTTGATGTTATCTTGATCAAAACTTTCAGGCAGAAGCACAAAGGCCTTTAGCTGTTTCACAAAGAAAAAAAGAGCACATATTTAAACACTGCAAATATGTCTAGTTAAATTTGTCTTTCAAAACAAATGATAATCAGTGTTTTTATTTCTACTTTAAATACTTCCTGTACGCAGCTTTCGTTAATTAGGTAAAGGTAAACTTGTGAGTACATCAGTAGTAGTAAGGATGAGGTCTGTAAAAGTGTCCTGCTTTTTATTAATTTGTTATTCATCAAAAAGACCTTTTCAATGTTGCCAAAGAGATGGGTGCTGTTTCAAACTAAGCCGACTGCCATTTCAACCTCAACTGTAGAAAATGGATGGGTATTTTCTATAATAGCTTCATAATTAGTGTGAAGGGCAATCTGCAGCTCTATTAGATCTCTCACATTCATTACTCAAGTCAAAACCAGCATTTCAATTTTAGCCCATTACAGAGCCATACTGGAAAATTTGTAAATCTGCCTTTTTAAGAGGATCTTGGTTTCAAACAGATGCATTATAATTCTGAAGCAGGAGAGGGTTTTTTTCCCCTCAGTAATCTAGAATAGTTTTAACTTCCTCTGAGTTCTTTTCCACTTTCTTACAAAACCGCCAATGAATGTTAAATATTTCAGACAGTGTCTGTTGGGGTTAGAAAGGAATCAGTGACTGGTAATTAAACTGCATTTTCATAAAAGGCTCAAGCCAAGCATATCCCGAAGAGGACAAGCCTCATGCAATGCAAATAAACTCCAATGAGAGCTCTTCAGTTCATTGGAGCAATTCAGCACAGAGCCAAGATCTTATTTATAGTGTGTGAATTGGAGGTAGAGCAACTTTTTTTCTCAGTCTGCAATCCAAAGTAGCAAGTACATGTGAATACATCTTTGAGTTCATCATGTAAGGTCACTGCAACAAACTAAGTTGTGCAATAAATTTAAATACAAATTCATACCACAAGAGAGTCTAGCCATGACTTGGTCCAAGCTGGAGTACAAGTCATGAAATTCTTCAAAATTTGTAGAGGCAAGGTCTTCTTTTCTTTAAAAAAAAACACTAATGCAGAATCTCACCTTCTTGCATTACCACAATGCCTCTATTTCCATTGGCACTTACTTCCAGTCAGCAGTGGAGAAATATTCCACTGCTGACTGGTATCTATAAAATAGGTATCTATAAAATATGATACCTGTAATGTCTTCAGTCTTTGTCTATTCCCTTTATGTAAACAAATGCAATATAGTATGTCTACATTTGTCAAGTTAACAGCCTCCAGGCCTACAGCAGATGTTGGCACTTGTTCTTTTTTTCTGTTAAGTGAGAGCGTAATATTAACAAATAGGATGCATTAGAATAAAGACAACTCAACCTTTCAATGGTTTCAGGGCCTCAATTGTTGCTTTCATTGTTCATGCTTGCCATAAAGAATTCATAATGACACAATAAAGCAGATTGGGAAACATACTAATAGATATTGCAATTGTAGTTGTAACAGTAAAATATTTTCAAATTCAGAAATGCAACGTTGTCTGTCAATACCTCATTACAGTATTCAATATAGGCTTTGTGTTTTAGGGAGCATTGTGGGGCAGTGCTGGCCCTCCTGTTGAGCTTATCTTACCACTTCTCAGCAGTAGATTTGCTGCTGTTTCAACAAACTGACTGATGCCACCACAGGGTTAAAGTAAGGTCTTCAGGAGCACCTGGAGTTTTAAGAATCTTAAGTCTTTAGGGCTCAAGTCCTATTTAATAGTCTTGAGACTTTGTTTTTGTAATATGAATGTGATTAGAGTCTACATTGCATGTTCTAGCCTTGGTAACGCAGTTGAAACTCAAGATGCCTTGAGCTACATAGTACTGTGAACAGGAGGAAATCTGAGAAACATACTTAACCATTTATTCTGTGGGAAATGGATAATATTTTATCTCCACCTAATTCTTCAAGGTCTCCTCTTCAGGCAAAAGTTGGAATATTGCATGTCAGTGTTGCTCAGTGTCGCCTTGACGATCCATGATTCATTGCTGAGTCGTGCAACATCAGCTGTGAGGCTTATTCAACTGTTCCTGAAAGTGATTGAGCCAAGTAAAGTGTTAAGTTTTTGCCTCATTAATATACACAGTTAGAGAAAGAAAAAAAAAGAAGTGGGTGGAACATCAGGAGGTGAGGTCCAAAGGGTTACTATGAGTGGGTGGAAAGTGAGATGTTTACTGTTTCTTAAGCAGGCCTAGAGAAGAAAATATCTTCAGTTTTCCAGCGGTACTATAACGGTCCAGGTGCGGAGCGTGTCTGTCCTTCTCCCAGTGGCTAAATATTGACTGTGCTTAATAGCAGCAGATGGGCTGAATGGTGAAGGCAGGCTGTGCTGGAAGGATGGAGTGAGCGTATGAGTGACATCTGGTCCTTCCTGTGCCCAGTGGACCTGGTTGCTACATCAAGCTGCCTCATTAAACTAGCTGGGGCTTTAGGAGCATTCTGCCACTCAAGCCATTGCTCTGGTGCTCCCCATCAAATCCCTCATTTGCCAGAGCCAACACTGAAGCAGGGCATAAAATGTGGTGTTGGCAACTTTTGCACATCCTCCTTTTTCTCAGCATTCTGCAGGGGTCACTTACTCTCACTTTAGGTGACTTCTTTCTGCCAAGCGTGAATTATGCTGTATTGGATTTCCAAAATGCCCCTCAAATGAACGTCACCTTATATCTGGCTCTCAGCACAGCGTGCTGGCCAGTGGGACGTGGCTTTTCAAGAGACA
Organism: Poecilia formosa; assembly: GCF_000485575.1. Classification (NCBI taxonomy): domain Eukaryota; kingdom Metazoa; phylum Chordata; class Actinopteri; order Cyprinodontiformes; family Poeciliidae; genus Poecilia; species Poecilia formosa. The sequence continues at coordinate 410,991 of NW_006799985.1, read as the reverse complement.
CTAAAAGTAGAAGAGGCCCTGCTTGCAAATTTAAACATGGGGAACCTCAGTCAGTTCTCACACAAGTCTGCAGTAGAGAAAGTTTAAAAGGTAAATCTTTACAATACATGAGCTGAAAACATGACATTATTGCATACATATTAAGAGTCAAAAGTTTCATTTTAATTTAATTGTACTGCAAACTATGTGCAATGACATTAAATCTAATCTCATCTCACCTCATCTCACCTAATGTCAAGTGTATGATGGATCCTGGACTGATTTTGTACACATGACTGAGTGATTAAAATAACTTTTTAATCACATGATCAAAGAGTTATTTTAATCAAGATAACATGGCTGCTTATGGAAGCAGTCATGATTTATTGAGTCCTTTTGCTCCAAAGATAATCTCAAAAGAACAAAGTGAATGAGCCCAAGCAGGGAGTAACCAGTGAGGAGATCACTGGTTGTTTGTCTGTTGTTTGTGAGCACAAAGTTTATTGTGCAAGAAAATGCTTTCTATAACAGGGTTTATCAATAATAATGTACTTTCAGAGAGCGAGTGCAAAACATCTATTGAACAACAGATTGCTTGCAGATTTTGCTATCTATAGAGCACATTGCTATAAGGTAAACTGTGGTATTGAAGTGTTTGCTTTCTAATTCAAATATTAAGGATTTGATCCTGAGCATCACAAGGTATCAAACTAGCAAGAAGATTCAGTGTCCACATTTCTAGTGATTTGCTCATAGTAGATGAGAGCGTATGTGAGTGTGTAAAGGGAAAAAAAGGCGATGTAAAGCACTTTGTAGAACCTTGTTAGGCTTAAAAGGAGCATTTTCAACCATTAGAAGACTGAGAAGGGAATTCACATCAGTGCAATCTGAGCCGTTTTAGCTGCTGGTGGAAGCCACTGGGCTGGGTGTCCGTTCAGCAGCCAAACTTGCGTCTCCTCACTCCTGTAATCATCATTATGCAGCATCTCTTATCACAGTGGGTTCTTATGACTACCCCAACATGCTTAAAAGCAAGCTGCCATATTATAAATCTTACAATCTACAACCGAAGAATCACTCCTCATCCTGGGTCTCTATTACAGAGAGCTTTTGCAGATGTAAGGACCAGAATCTTCCTCCCTGTGGCACCTTAGGCCTATTATGCAGTCCAAATTACCCAGGGAACTAAGGGTAAAATGAAAAAAGGAAACCATAAAGATAGATAAGCTAGCTGGATGCAAATTTTGCTTAAATATTCAAACCTTTCCCACTGGAACATTAGGGGACTTAAAAGGACTGCTGATCTGTGATGAGGTCCAATATTCCAGAAATCAAGCCTTAATTATGAATACAATTGGAAAGATTCTACTTTACTTTTGCCTTACAGCGAAATAAATCAAATCACCAGTCTGTGACAGAGTAAGTGGAAAACTTGTCACATTTTCTCATTTAGACTCAAAGCTTCAATCACAGAACTAAACTCCTAATCCAATGAAAAAGTGTAATCTAGAGTGGGTGAAGGCACACAGAAACAAACAAATCAATACAATTCAATAGGTCTAACATAAAATCCTACCCTTTATAAGTGTATTTTTTTCCAAGAGTATGTCAGAGTTCAGAAAACTTGAATTCTTTTTTTTCTTTTTTTTAGTATTTTTATGCTTTATTCTAGTGGTTAGAAAGATTGCCTTTCAACAATTTTGTTCCTATCATTTTTATGAGTACGCGAGATCCATGATTTGTTTTTGATTTGCTGTCTCCTTTTAAATATAATTTGCCTACCTTTATACTAATGCAAGGAAAACAGTCAATACTGTTAGTTTATCTCCTGAAACATGATGACATGTTTCTGGATCCCAGTCGCTATAATGAATGCTCCCTCCTGCTCTCTGCAAACAACAACATAAAGTCTCACAAAGACAAGAAATGTTTTATTTGGAGTTTCTAAAGTGCTATCTGTGCAAAAAGGTTTACATTGCCTGACCCAGGCTAGCTAATGCAAATTTATACCCTTTAAGCTTTTAGACATTTTCTCTTATTACAACCATAAACTTCAATGCAAGCTGCTAGGATTTTATGTGATAGACCAACATACAGTAGCACATATTTGTGAAGTGAAATGCAAATATTCTCTTATATTAATGCCTAATATTTTAAGCTCTATTCACCTTTGACCAGCCGTCATGTCTCTGCTGAGGCTACGGTATCCCCCCAGCATGCTGCTGCCACCACCATGGGTCACTGTGAGAATGTGCAGTGTTTGTTTTGCAGGTATGCTAAAAAACGTTTAATTTTGGTTCCATCTGACCCAAAAATTGGAAATCCTCAGCACGTTTCCTGTTTCCTCTAATTGGCTTGTCAAACTGTGTCTGAGACTACTTTTTAAATGCAATGGACTTCTTTTGTGCCACTCTTCCACAAAGACCAGAATTGTAGACTGCATAACTTATAGCTTTCTTGGCAACAGAAAGCTATATGTCCCTCTAAGCTATGAGTCTCTACAGCTTCTCTAGCCAACTTCTCTGATTGATGATCCCCTTGCATGGCCTTGTGTAACTAGATGAACCAACATATCGTTGGAAGTCTGCAGTTGAGCCATGCTTTTTCCATTTTTGTTTTATTTCCAAAGCTTTGAGTTTGTTTGACCTAATTATGCTCTAAACTTCTCCACAGCTTTGTCCCTAACCTGACTGTTTAGTTTCTCACTAATGTTTCCGAACAAACCTCTGAGAGTTTCATAAAACTGTATTCATAATGACTCTGTTTAATGGGGTCTTGTGGAAGCATTTTTTGTACTTCGATTTATATTAAGTGATCTCAGTAAAGGGAGACTTGATGCATATGCATGCCATGTCTGATTTTATTGGGGAGAGAGGTAAGCTATAAACCATCCAAATATGTTCTACTACATATTTGTCTGTGATGTATGATCCCAGTAAAATCCATTGAGGTTCATGGTTATGACTAATACAAATGGAGTAGTAACACTTTTAAAAACAGTATGACTGAATGACTTATGTCTTGGTCAAAATAATGGTATTTTACAGTAAACTGTAATAGTGTAACATTATTATTATTATTAAAAAAAACTAAACCTCAAAATATTAGTTTAAAAATCTTTGTTTTGGCATTATATTGATTTAATTTGACACTGTTGCAGCAGCCCTTGTGCAGCTGCTGACTAAATATACGCCCTACTCCCAGGTGATAAGAAACGTCTGGGAACTATATTAACAGAGAGAGGGTTACTGCCTGATGGAATATTGATAAAATGTATTTTGTTTGCTTCTCATTGCTCAGAGAGCTGACGCCGGCTCACTGCACTAAATCATAAAGCCCAGTTGGGCGCACAGCAGAGTCAATAACCAGTTCTTTCTCTATTCTTGGAACACTCAGCTTCCAGGAGGGCCTCCATTGAAGCAGCAGGGGTGTTAAAATACAGAGAACAATTCGTTTCCCTTTAAACCTATACTGGACAAAAATGTGCAAAAATACTTTGCAGTCCATTCAAAGAGAAACATTCTTGTGATTAGCAGACACCTGCAACTTCTCATTAGGATTTATAAATACATTTTTTTTATTATATTGAAGTGAATTAAATGTACAATTTTAGACATTAAGTTGCTATTTACTTATAGGCCACGGTTCACCCCAGGTCGAGGGTCAGACTCTGCCTCCAGCTGAGGACATCATGTAGATCGATATCTTGTTCTTGAGTGACTGAAGGATGGGGTGGAAGGTGGACAGGCACAGTGGGGCCTCTACTGCATCAATGAGTGTGGTGCTCTTAAACAAAAGTTGATTTAACAGTTTCTCAATGTTTATAGAAACAATGCACATATTGATTATGTGTACCATAATCAATATTAGAGGTGGTCAAAAGAAATAACTTTTTTTTTTTGGTGGCAACTTTTTTTTGTTTCGGTTATGTCATTTAAGTTAATAAAAGTTAATAAATGAAATACTAGGTTTGACAAACTTTCTCGAAATGATTCCCTGTGGTAAAGCAACATCTTCAATGTTCAAGCTCATCTAAAAACATGTTGAGGAAATTCTATTTTGTAGTACATCTAATTTTGTCATCATCATCATCATCATCATCAAAGTGTGTGTGTTACTTTTAAGGGATTCTTAGCCTGAATAGTGAATCTATACATAGGGATTAAGGACATATCTGTAATTGATGTCAAAGTATAATTTTGTATTAGAATTAATTGATTGTCTGGGATCTGCCTCCAAGCTTTTAGTCAATAAAAAATACATAGGCTAATCTATCAATTTCTTTTAGCTCATTGAGTGGATCTTTTGTTTATGTTATAGTGTCACATGTAGTAAGGTGATGCTTGATTAAGATTTCTCTATTGCATCGTATCTATGGTACTGAAATGAAAGGCAGATACCCAGCACTGGTGGGGATATTACTTTACTTTTTTTTTTTTTTAGAAAACAAGGATCAGCTTTAAACCGCTGCCAAACAGAAGTGTCAAAATAAAATGTTAGTCAAGCTGCAGAAAATCCTTTGTCCCAACACCTACAGTTACACTCAGAAGTCTTTCTCTGCTGCTTTCACCCTAATACCACCTTTTAAAGAATGTTTTCAATCTTGCTTTCTGATGTGTTTACACTTCTATAGAACCGGGACGAACACAATGCAAACACCACTGGCTTTCTGAACCGATCCATTCTCTGACATGCATTGCCTACGTGTGTTCATGCATTAACAGGCACATATCACATCTGCAAAAAAAACAAAAAAACTGCAGATATATGCTCTAAATCTCAGCCATTTGACAGTTATTGTAAATGCTTGTGGTTCTCCTTGTGGGCTACTGACATGTATCTTCAGAGTAAATGAAATGTTTTCCTCTGCATGGTGACAGGTGGGTTGAACAGCCATGCTGGAGCTCTGGCAGCCTGTGCAGCAGCAGCAGCATTGAAGCTGAGAAAAGGAGATGGCCTTGCCAGGGGTTGTGATGACGCCAAGAGCTGTGATATCATTACAAAACAATCTTTCCGCTATGAATTATACACTAGCTCTTTAAAACTTAACATAGGTATCTCTAAGTGGTGGGTACCTGAGTGTATTACTTCCTTAATGGGTATGATTGATTTTATAACACAGTATCTGAGAAAGAAAAAAAATTAAAAATTGGCAGAAAACCCAGAGGAATCCTTACTGCTGGTCAGTATTGTTCAAGAAGTGGGTGTTTATTAACCACAGATAAGTGTTGCTTAGAAAAATGTTAATGCATGTGCTAAATGAATAACTGCTTTTGTGCATCATCAGTCACAACAGGTCATCAGTGCCTTGACGCCTAGAAATTTTTAAACTGCTAAGATTATAATTATTTGAGAAACTCATCATTTTTCCTGACAAACAAAGCGTAAGAGAGGAGCTCAATCGATGTGTTATCCGCAGCACCCTGGCTGTCGGGCTCGGTGTTGAGACCGTATCTCGAGGGACGAAGGGCAATGGAGCTGTGATGTGTTTATTTATAGAGTACAACAAGCCTAATTGGTAAATTGGTCTAATGATTGATTTGCGATCGAGTTTGGTGTCGTCTGTCTTGAGTCTACAGTGAGGGATGTCTTGAAATAGCAGGGTTGACAGCAAGGAGAAAGAAGAGCCAATACTTTTCCCTGAGTGCAGGATCATTTGATTAACTGTCCGAAGTCTCCCTGAGAGTTTGGCCCACAATAAGCAATTAGACAAACCAAGGTTACGACCCAGTCTGGCTGTCACCAGGCTGAATTAAAGCCCTGTGAGGGGGTCTGTGTATTTTGGCACCTGCTGAATTTCACTTCAGATATCTAAGATTTCTTTGCATAACTTTAAATCTAAACCATTCTATTTATGTGTAAAGATTTGAGCTTTTTTAAATTTGTTTTTAAATAAATAAATGACAACCTGATGATTCCTATGTGTCATACAGAAAGAGTTAATATTAAAGCAGAAATATCCAAGCCGTCGCAAAAGTATTAAAAACCTTAAGTATAAATTATTATGTATTTTATCGGGATTTTTATGATACAAAAGTAAGAGGAATAAAGGAATAAAGAATAAAAAGTATGCCATACGTTAAACAAATTCCAGTGCAGACAATTTTATTTACAAGTCACACAATAAGCAAACATGGTCTAACGTTGGTACTTTCATTTTAGATTAAATCCAGCTGTTAATGTCTCCGTTAACATTAATAAACAAACTGCATTAAAAAGGACAAGTACTGCAGCAGACAGAGTAGACCAATGCTAAACCTTTAGGTTTAGATATTAAACTATATCCCGGAGGAACAATAACACCAAACACCAGCCAGAACTCACCATCTAATGGTAACATGTGGTGGATTCAGCATCATGCTGTAAGTAAGCAGACTCAGAATATGGGACAATCCTGGAAGGTAACATGTTGGAGGCTACAAAAGACTTGAAACTTATCCAAAGGTTCATCTTTCAGCAGGAAAATGACCCTAAACATACAGCTGATGCTCGGGCTACACAATATTAGAAGACCTTAATTAAAATGACAATAATATTGGTAATTACTGTGAGGACAATATCAGGTGTGATATAGTTCTGTTTTCTTCATTCCTGTCTTTGTAGTTTGTGCTTCCTACTCTAAGTGACCTGTGGCATTTTTGGAAATGTCATTTGTGTCCAGTGAGAGATCTTGCTGCCAGGAGACTCTGTCTTCTTGGCTAAATATTGAATTAACAAAAAAAATAAAACTTCAAAACTCTTGAAATATATTAGTCATCAATTATTGCACTCCAAACAATCCTTTGCAATATGAATGTTGGGTAAGATTATGCTGAGTTGATGATATACAGGCAATATATTGTGCAACCTTAGCCAGAGGTAAAATGAAATGGTTTCAATCACAACTTATTCCTGTGTTAGAATGGCCCAGTCAACTCCAGATCCATTTAAATCTTTCCGCTTCCTGCCAAAAGCACTAAAGCACAGGGAATTGTGCGTAAATACAACCAAAACAAATGTGTGAGTCTAGATCTATTGGGAGAAATGACTTGTGTTGAGCCCATTGTTGAAGAGTGTTTGTCCTACAATTGCCAAAATCTGACACCATTCCGTTTTTGTTTTCATTTTGTGAAGAAGGAAGTTACGCTCAGTGTCTTGTTCAGGGGATTTTGGGGCACTTTGAGTTTGTTTTGGGGCAGCGCCATGACAGGCAAGGGGATAACCAGGTTGCTCATAGGTTTTGGTACATTTGACACAATTCAGAGTGCAAGCAAACTGCACCAGCTGAAAATGCAACAAATGCTGTAATTTTGGTCCCCATTCAAACCAAGTTTGCTAGACTAACAGGCATGTGTAACGGAGGCTCTTGATCCAGTCTGTGTGAGTTTTAACTATTTTGCAAAGACAAATGGGCAAAAATGCCTGATTAGCAAACCCGATAAAGATTAAGGTGACTCAAACAGACTCAAGGTGGCAGCGTAAACATTGTCTCTTGCCCTTCTAATTTATGGCTAGTCCTTAATTTGCGATGATCTATCACATAAAATCCCCCCAAAATATATTAAAGTGTGTAGTTGTGATGTGATAAAACGTGAAAACGTTTACAATATGAATGCTTTTCGCTAGGCACTGCAAGTTTGCTGTTTACCGTAACAATTCCACAAATAAGTATTCCAGCTAATGACAGAAAGCAGCACATTACGAGATTTGATATTCACAAAATATTCAAGAGTGTATGCAGAGCGGCGTTCCACCTCATGCTGAGGCCTTAGCTCAGGGCCCTATCTGTTTCCTTGCTGCAGGTTTGAAATTCAATTACCTGCTGCCCTGGGAAGCTGCTCGCTGGAAGCAAATCATGGATCTGAGGTAAGGTTTAATGGATTTGAAATATAATTTAGCTCTGGCTTGGCTCCTTGGAGACAGGTCACCATTACCTATAACCACATTAGAGGTAATCAAAGATTCTCCTGAATTCGTTACATTGGCTTCCAGCTTGCTTGAAAAGTGTTCCATTTTTTTTGTCTACCTGCGATGCATTTAAAAAGGGAAAGTTATGTGCAGGCACAAATTGTGGATGTAGTGTAGATTTATTGCCAGAGACAGCATTTTTTCTCCTTTGTAGAAGCGTTTCTCAGAGACTCTTTACTCTAACTATTAATGTGGATAATTGCAGCATGCCTTTACCAAGTGTTTTATAACAGAAAGACCTTCAATGGAGCTCATATGAAACGGCAAACATACAAACAGGCTTCCCACTGCTCTTTACCTCTAATTACAGACCGTGTCTTGCTGCTTGGCCCATCTTGCAAAGAAACCTTTTCCCAGACACCCTCCTCAGACACCTGTTATTAATTCTCCCCTGTTTAATCAGAGACCTGGGAGGTATCAGCCGCTGCTCAGGCTGCAAGGATGACAAATGAATCGCCGACTTAGAAAAATGGACCCAGATTAATCCTCCACCTGAAATTTGTGTTCACATCCATGCATTGTTCTTATTCTGGGATAATGGATGGCATGGAGGGGCTTTCAGGGCGCTCCCACAGAATTCCAATAAATAGTTAATGTTGCAAAAAGTCTCCTAAAGTGTTGGCAGTTTGGAAGTTCTTCATCTTGCTAGCTCGGTATGGAAGAAAAACTGACCTGTATTGTTGACAAAATACAAATATGTCAGTTTTAGAGCATTTATGGCTTTCTTTTGTACATAAATACACGTCACTGTAATAAGATTTCCAACCCGTTTGCTTTGGTGTCTGTCCTCCATCAGAAAATCCACCTGGACATGTCACTGCTGCCACCTCTAATATGATCATTCATTCATGGTGCATGTGAGGATCAGGCAGCATTATAGATATGCTCCAACATTACCATAAAAAGATGTTGAGGGCTTTACATTTAATTAATTTTGGCTTGTGTTAAACAAACCATAAAATTCTTTTTTTATTAGTTTAGAAAAAAAAAACTTTAGAGTGATCAGCCATGAGTTAGTTCACTTGTTCTCTAATAGCCATCTTTTGCACTTCATTTATATCTTCTCCCATCAGTTTTCTTAATTCATTAATCAGCTCATTAGTATTACCAGGCGAAGAAATTACTTCTCTGACTGCATAAAGATGAAGCATGTGAACAGCCTGAGTGAGCCCCAAAAAATCTTGCAGTGGAATAAAAAAAAGTTTTCTACGGTGGAAAAGTGCATTTAGTCAGAATTGCGTCAGGAAAAAGGAGCAGTATCCCGGGTGAAGTGCTGAATTGTAGCGCTTTCAAGAACCAGAGAAGGACAGATGTTTTTCTCTTGTCAGCTGGTATTCATGGCTAGTCAGAGCGGCTTGTGACTTTGTTCTGTTGAACTGTGATGGGTTGATTCCATTTCCAACTCTCCTATGGGTTTAAACAAGTTTTGTAAAACGACGCTGTCAACACTTGTGCTTTTGAGAAACTTTGATCAATAAAAATAAACTCAGTGGTGTCAAACTCATTTTCCTCAAAGTAGAATATGCTGACAAATCTGCCCACTGATAAACAGTTATTGTATGAATAAATAGCTGTCTTAAATTTAAGTAAATATTAAACCGCTTTACAATTTGGCAGTATACACATAAAAACTGCTTTGATTTGAATGATTAAAGAATATTTAATCACACAATTTGTGGGAAAGCAATGTTGCCAAATACTAAAGGACTGTGTCTGATTTAGTATAAGAAAGTGATGAGCAAACTGAAAATAGTAATTTATTATAATGTACATAAACATGCAGTTTCAACTGGAATTTTTCAATTAACTGAAAAACCTACAGAGGGTAAAAAAATATCTTAGATTCAATGCCAGTATAAAAGTGAAGTAAATCATCTCTCAGCTTAACTAATTTCATTACTAATATTTAGGATAAATATTTAAGATGCAGACTTTGTTAATGTTAGGAAATACTTTAATAAAAATGCTATTTAGACCAGCAGCTACTGCCTGTGTGTGTGTGTGTTTGTACGTGGTTTTTCGGAAAGCTGTTGATTATTAACTGCTTTACAGCTCTGCCACATTTGTGTTAATGCATAAGTGAAATCTCCTATGTGGATCCTGCTGTTTAACATCAAACCATGATCAAGTAAATGACTTCATACAGTATCACCCAGCGACCTTCTCTCACTGTAGTACAGCCAGCGCAGTGTGCTCGGTTTTAGATGTTCTGTATGCTTAAGACCTTAGCTGCACAAGTCATGGCATTGATTGAAGTTTGAAGCCTGCTTTCTAGGATTTATGCCCATTATGCACAATTTATTAGTGAACATAATATTGTAAGAGGGTTAGGGTGCTTTAGAAAAGAAGTGGATGTAAAGAAAGGCCCTAGAGGCTATAAAAAGAGAAAGTGTTGTGTTTCTGATGCTGCAACCATCACAGGCAGGCTTGTGTTTCAAAAAATCAAAAAATGACATGCAACCGTCTGTCTGCTCCTGCTCACCTGATTCAATAGTGGCACAGAATTGGATTTCTTCTCCTTAAAGCTATCAGCCTTTGATGTGACACAGTGACCGTGAGAGTGAGTCAGTGGGTGCAAGAATGAACAGAAACCCTCCGATGCTGCAGGTCTCTGAGGTCTCAGCCGCTCCTCTGTGTTTTGCTGGACTTCTGACATATGCTCAAGGCACAAATCAAAGCCTGCAGCCTCCTCTCTAAGCTGAAAACTATTATCAGGGTAACTGAAGCTCATGGTAATTAGCTAATTATTATTTTTTTCTTTCTTAATGAGCTTGAGGGATAACTTGCTTTTAAGCATCTGCTTGAAACGCGATAATACCCTGCATTAGGAATGAACTTGACTTTTCTTTCTAATGAGTTTGACGTCGCCAAAAACTATATTTAATGAACAGTGCCTAAGAATGGAAACCGTGGACAGATATAGGCAAGAGTAAAGAGAATAAGAAGAGAGGAGTATGAGCATAGAGTAAATAGATGGAGGGAGGATTTTGAGTGACTTCAAAGCCAGCAGTTTCATCAGAGCCATCCTTATTGCGAGGATCCAGCCCACGGTAAGGTGATAATCAGGCCGCTCTGCGCTGCATCCACGAAGTTTGTGGATAATCACGACGGACCAGTGGGCTGATGAGTAAGACCTGTGTGCTTGTCTATCCTTCGGCTATTTGATCACTGTGGGTGGACAGTGCTGAAGCAGAGCAAGAGAAACAATCAATGCAAGAGAAACATATTCATACAAAGGTGGCAAAACAACTGAAAATCTGTGAACAGAAAAGCAAAAACGCCTTTTATTCCCTCACTGAAGGGACATTAACAATATAGCCAAAGACGTTTACTACTTTATATTAAGTGTCAAACATAAAAAAAAGATCTATTGGACTCTGTTGCTGTGATACAAGCAAAACCTAGAGCAGATGAATGGCATTATTTTTACACTCATCAAACTGTCCAAAAGCTTCTCACACACCCACACACACCTAGCTGCAGCTATGGTCAGTCAAAAACTACCGGAGCAGATTTTTTCTTTTGTTGGACTTATGTGATTTTGCTAGCAGAAAAGAAATGCTGTAATGATTTGTGAGAACTTCTTCCTATACTGCATACATACATGTACCATGTCACCAAAGTCACCCACACAGGCACAAAGCAGGGGCAGCCCTGTTTTATTGTTTTATTTGGGTTTTCTGCGGTAGCCCAACATAAACTAGTGGAAAGAACTTAAAGCAACTACCATGTTTTGCCAAAGATACACATTTAGATTTAAATCTGGACCCACAGGATGATTCTGTGGGTCCACAAATACTATTTTACAGTTTAATTTTGTACCCAGAGACACTCACACAACTGTGTCCCCGGGAGAGACCAAAAAAAAAAATAATCAAAAAACAAAAAAACAATTATCATTCATTAAGAGAAAATAACAGGATGTAATGTTGTACAACTCGTTATTTAAAAGGAGCATTCGGTTTTAATGTCTGAACAGTCAAGTACGCAGAGCACTATGACAGCATGAATGCACCGGCACCATGTTTGTCACAGCATATATGTTGTGATGATTATTTCAAAAATTAATTTTATCTAAGAAAGAGAGGTCACCCACCCCAACAGCAGGCCAGAATGTGGTGCGGAGTTGTTGTTCATGAAAGAGAAAGTGGAAGGACAGGTTCAGGGTTGGAAACGTAACATGTCTCACTTGAAAGGATGTTCAAGTGAGACGAATCAAAATAAACTGGTCTGCAAATGCAACATCACAGATACTGCACGTTCATCAAGTGGAACTATGTTGCCACTCAGAATTCAACCTTGTAGATTCACCAGAGTCACCCAGGGTTTTGGTTAGACATTGCATCACAGTCACCGCAGACGCATTTTTGTGAAATTATTTCAGCTACCAAAGATTTTATGACAGTAATTATCCCGTCATAAAATGGGGATATGAGAAAATTATAGGAGAATAAACAATGTGGGCAATTGCAGAATTCAAAGTCAGTACAAAGACACAAAGATCTTAACTGCAAGACCTGCATGCCATAAAACACCTAATGACTCGCAGATTTGTTGATGAGCTTTGCACAGCAACACATCTAAGCGGCTAGTACATCTCAAAACAATGTTCAGTACTGGGTGTAAGTTTTATATTTCTTGCCAGTCATCTCAGAAAGTGAAACTGTAATTTCACTGAGAATCGATGAAATTTAAAGCTTTTTTTTTTTTTTTTGCAATTTAAATGATTATGGCTTACAGGTAAAGAAAACCCCAAATTAAGTGTCTGAGAAAATTATATTACATTAGACAAATCAAAGATGGATGTTTTAAACACAAAATGTCAGGCTGTTGTATATTAGTCATTTCTATGACCCCAGTACTTGGTTGGACCTCCTGTTGCATGAATCGGAAGTTTAGGAAACCTTTGCAGGTTTTTTGACTTAATGAGCTGATAGGGTGTGACACCATGACTTTTCATTAATGACCTTTTTCACGATATTTTAATTTTCTAAGACACTGAATGTTAGGTTTCATCATGTGTAGGTATTGAATATAGCACTATGAGTGATAATTTTACAGGGTTAGGGTGACGAGTTTCACTTCCAATGATTACTGGCCAAAAAGTAATGCATTTATAGGGAATATTAACGTTTTTTGAGGTGTAATAGTATAATGCACACTTTGGGTTGTTATTAATCGAATGATTATGCAACACACCGTGGTATAGCTCATATTTTAGAAATATCCACAGAGGGCGGAGTCAACTCGAAAAAACAACCAAGACAAACTATTAGCACAAGTGGGAAAACCCACTCATCCATGTAATGTTCTGAAATCCTCTCAACAGACTGGTGCAATCTTTTATGTTGTGTTCATTGTCATCTTTTAATCCACTTTTTTCATCTCCTTCTTGTTGCACTGCTTGACCCCCTTTCCCCCCAACCCCAAGATGAAAGCTATGATATTAATTTATTTATTTGAGTCTAAAGTGTATTCTGTGGCCCAAAATACCCAGACCATTGCTTAGAGATGCTTAGCGGTGAAATAGAGCTTAAAGCCATTTCTGTCTTTAATGGTATTTTTGCTGATTTGACATCTCTGGCAAATAAAATAAATCATCTAGTAGTAGCTGCAGATATATTCCAGACTCCAGTGGTTCTCTATAAAATCTGTCAGACTGCAACTAGCAAAAAATGGTGCAGACAGGGAAGTATGTTTAAAGAATGGGACATTGCAGAACTGGTTAAGAAGAAGTGGCACTACTGAGAATAAGTGTAAAAACTACACTGTCAGGGGAGAGATTATGTCTTCATCATCAGTTCAGAGTTCATCTATATTACTTTAGAGCTCAGCTGTGTCTTTGACAATAAAAAATGGCATTCACTGCACTCTTTGGATATTTAACAAACTACGCCTGCTTTCTGCTTCTATTTAATCCATATGGATTTGTGAACCTACTGCTGTTTTTAAAAGCTTTTTCTTAGATCATTTGTCTTGCCACACTAAAGTTTCCATTAAAGCACTGAAAGAGCACTATTCCATCATTCTGGTAAGTAAAACCTTTCTTGACCTTCCTCAGCTAGTCGACTTGCTTCATCTAAAAGAATGTTCTGATGATTTGAAAGCTCAAAAAAATGGTTTTAGAATCGTGGATGATTTTTATCTGACTTGTATTGTATACAGGGTCACAGCAAGACTTAGGTTGTGACTCCAGACTGATGGGGTCACTAAGAAGCACGGCAGCAAGCAGACAGGAGGAAATATTGTTTGCTGAGTATGTTGGAATATCTCTATTGAAAAGTTTTATAAAATTTGTAAGAAGTTGTTCACCTGAAATATACTATCAATTTTTACTGCTATTATGGATTATATAGTTTAGTTTTATGGTTGATGAGTATTTATTTAGTTTTAGAACCAATCTGGTTTTGAGACTGAGACTGAATCAGAGAGTCCTGCAAACTGAAAGGTGGAGCCTTCAAAGCTTTTTTTCCCCCTTAACTTCTATTTTGGAAGTCTGTTCTGGAACAAGCATCAGCATCATACTTCCTGTTATGAAATGTGCATGAATTAATATAACGACTCTGCTTGTGAGACTTTTATTTGGAAGTAAAAAAGGAAGAAATGCTTTGTTTTGATGTTTTCTAGTTGAATCAACATTTCAGGTACCCGTTATCATAGTTATGCTGTATGAAGCTAACAATGCTAAAGATAGCATCTGCTTCATATTGGTGCTAGAGATACACTGAAGGGCTACTTGACCATTTTAAGTAGTCAGGACAACATTGGATAATTTTTAATCAAAAATCTTGAAAATGTGTAAAATGCGTCTTGAGCGGAATGGTGTTGTGATGGCATGGTGAAAGGGTAGCGTCTGAAAGGGTAGGAGGTTTTTATAGAGACATAGGAAATCTCTACTAATGCTGCTGAATAATATCTATCAATGCACCAAAATGAAAATGTGGGCCGATGTTAATACCTGATGTAAATATTGCCAGTATGGACAATAACTGATATTTACCGATATTGTTTGTATCATATCGCTGCCCTTTTGACACCTTGAAAAAAATGACCACACCACTTGCTACAACACTGCTTCTCTGCTTCAGTCAAACTCCCCATAATCTCTTGCTGCAGGTCTGGCACTGTCACATAACCAAACAAATACAACATAGCCAACAGCCTAGACTCCCCCTCCAGAAACAATTGGCAACAAGATGGAAATAAATATTGGTTGCTAATATCTGCCCAAAGTTATGGGGTTGCGTAACTTTGGGCCGATACCGATGTTAGTGCGGAAATATTATGCATTCCGAATAAAACCCTCACATGATTTAAACTTACATTTTTTCTTGAAAAAAACACTACTAACTGGACTTTTCTCTTTTTTTTACTTTAATAATGTTTCACTAAATCACTTAGCTAACTGTTCAATGAAAAAAGAACCAATTTAAAATTAGAGGTGTAATTGTTTTCAATAAGTTTTCTTTTCACACTTTTATTGAACTCTTGTTCTTCCTGGCAGCAATAATAAAGTCAGGCCCCATCAAATCTTTCCACTGGGACTTAAGAAAAACTGATTGAAAATGGTATCTAAAACTTGCAAAGATTTTTGTCATAAAAAACGTATCCTCAAAGGCAGTGTGGGCTAGTTTGGCTCCAAATTACCAGTTTATACTTCACCACACACAGAGTTCAAAATACATCCCCAATTCTCTGCACGTGCATAAGTGTATTTGTACACATGTACCAGAGGCAGAGGTAGAGCATGCACACAGGCTTGGCTCTTCAGTAAGGTGGGATGGGTAAGAGCAGGATTATACTCTGGTCTTTCTGCATGACTCTGAGCCGTGGGAGGCTGACCCTGATAAATCACCGGCTGTGAGGCAGTGTGGCCGTATTTCGCAGAGACAGCCTCGTGTTGAGGGGTTCAATTTATGTGGGAAGACTGAGTGTGAGATGGGAGCAAAGCAGGCGGACCGCGCTTAGCAGCCAGTCTCAGCAGAGCAGCGGCAACAAACAAGACAGACACATCTCTCATGTAACTGAGTGATCTCGACAATACACTGGCAGCTGATGTGTCATGTTGCTGCCCTGCAAAAATCAAGAGTGTTGTCATGAATGCAAAAAACAAGCTGTGGGTGGATGCTCGGAGATATGCGGTGAGTTGGAATTCAAAGGAATACCGGACTAAGGCTTTTCCCTGCTGAGTTTTTGATTTTTATCAGACTTAAAGTAAATCACGGAAGAAAAATAGAACTATTTCAACATGCTTTCATTTTCTGTAGCAGGATGGTGCACAATCTGTACCACCACCCAGAGAATTACCCTTGTAGGCACCCCATGTATAAGGAATCGTTTTTATACAGCTATGGATGATAGACTGTTTTGGTTGTAGAAAAGAGGTGTTATTTTCTAGAACAAGACGTCTCGGTTGTAACATGGATTATCATACAAATCAGACACTCACACCCAGGTGTATTATTTTCTTAGCATTTTGATATGAATACAATGTTACATTTTATACAAGGTAAACCATTTGTTTCTTTTAGCAGTTAGCCGTCTCCCGTGAGGGAAGCGTATTGAAGCTAATTGGTTTAACTCGGTGTATTTGAATGGTAAAAACTTTTGGAATAGTTCATAACAGATGTTGTGATGTCTCATGATGTTTTCTACATTTCATTTTCCAACATGCTGACAGACCTCTGCAACTGTGATTTCCTCCAGTCAAATGTTCATCACTCTCTAAGTTTCCCCATAACAAATAGTCATTTAATTTATTTATTTTTTTTTTTTGATGCAGCAGTGCATAAACACATTCATTACACATCCTTTGCAACTACCACAAAAGTAGAAAATAACTCAGTTAAAAAAAAAAAAAAAAAGTCCTCCTCCACCAAGCCAAATTCCTCCCGGGGAAAACAATAGCCTTCATATCTTCAAACAAATGCAAGTATGCAAGCGCTGCTGAAATGTTTTCTGCTGTGCTGCACTGTGCATAGGGATGTAGTTTGCATATCTATTACTCGCTTTCTCTCTGTGAACAAGTAACCTTGTGGAACTCATCCGAAATTTGCCTTATTTTTGCTCTGAAATCAATATTCAGCTTGTTGCTGTTACCAAGTCAGCCTGCGACAGCTTGCCTCCGGGCCCTGAAATTATCAGTTTTTGTATTGAAATACTTTCCGTGATAATAAGTGACTAAACTATGTACTTGTGGCCAGCTTTGTTTCGCTTCCCTTTTCAAGCAAGGCTTGTCTGTGTGATAAATTTTCAAACTTTGATGTGCTGGGCAAATTACATGTTGGACCTAAAAATTGTTGGGCTTTTGTAACAATGCAAACAAGATATGTTTGGGCAACAGAATAGCATTTGTGCTTACCTGTCAAGTGTCCACAATGCAGCACATAAAAAAGAGATAGAGGAACAAGAAGAAAAAATATTAGTCATGGATTTTGAAACTGATATGTTTCAAAAACACAAAGTGCTCTTTGAGGATGATTTATATTTGTTTACAATTTTGCACAAACCACAGGGAAATAAAAGTCCACACAACATTTCTAGTGACTGAAACACATAATGAAGTCAAAGGAATTATCACTTTCATGGTTCTTGTTGAAAATAGCAGCCCTGTAAACTAACATAAGATGTTGCTGCAAAAAGATGAAGCAAGTTAGAGCATTTTCAAGACAAATATGTGTTTATAAAGTCTTCTCAGTCAGTCTACTGCATGATCTACCCTGGACATTGACTAATTAATACAAATGTTGACTGTATCTATATGAAAGTAAAGAATAATGCCCTGGCATCAATATTCGTAAGTCAATAAATGTTCTATCTTATATTCCTGAACACTGGTGTATATTTTCCGTAGGTTCATAAACTGTATGAAAAGACGTGGCTCTAGTAAACACTCCAGCATCACTTTCTATGCATCTAATACTGTTTGGATCTTATATCAAATGTACACTACCAGGCAGGGATGAATTATTTTTAAACATCAGAAGAAAAAAAAAATCACATTTCAGATACATAACACTGAGTTGTCGGAGCCACCCAACAATAATGTCACAAAATTTCAAGGTGACCTATGCAGACAGGCTGTCTGTGCTGATGATGATTCATTCATCTTGGCATGCTGAATACTTTAAATGGCTGTCATAGTGAACTTGGCCCTACCTTCTGAGTAATTCAGCTATTATTTATTTGAACACTTGAGGGAACTCAGAAACTCCAAAACTTTTGATCAGTGTGGCATAAAATGGGACTTCATACCACAACAAAGTCACCTTACCAACCCTATGTACTCCTACCACTGTAGAAGTTGTTGCATTTACTTTACTTCAATGACGTTATTTTGCACATTTAATATGGGACATTTGTACAATCAGACTTTTAAACCTTTAAAGTAAACTGATTAGGAGAAATCACCAACCAGCACACAGAAAACATCTATTATCCAAATACATGCACATCCCCAGACATAATGCTAAAAGTTTGACTTTAGTGGGATATTTATTCTGTTTCAAGATTAGCCCAAACACAGATTAAAGTCAGGGTTAATTTATCTGATTATTCCTAAAACCTTTTCAACCATTTTTAGAAATTGGAAAGCAAAATCTGATGAGATGCTCATAAAATGTGGCTTTACAATGCTCATTGCATGTTTGCATTATATAGTTAACGGTGAACATTTTCTGATAAATCAGCAAAAATGAAATCACACCATAACACAAATAACTTTGCAGGATTTACATTGCGGTGCTGTGTAGAATGCAGCCTGGCAAAACTCCTTTCTTTCTCACTGGTTAAAATATGAGAATGTGGAACTGCTTCTAATCCTTTCTGTCTATCTGCTCTCCACCGTCTCCGTTTCTACTAATGCATACCTGTGTGAGCCAAGGAAGACAAGCTCCAGCAGAACAAGAAAAATGCATAAAAATCACTGTACACACAACGTTGCACTCATGCACAATCCATTCAGTGTCGAGCTGTTGGATACGGAAGAAGGTTAGGAGCAGTTCAACCTTGCTTGTGATGAGGAAAAAAAAAAACATCTCAAGGGCCTATCTTTGCATATTCTGTCTCCCCTGTCTAAGAAACTCTGAGCTTTCTAAATTAATGCAAGAGTTTTTTGTTTTTTTTTCTATGTTTGTATCTTGTATCCCTCCATTTTTGCCTAAAGTCATTAGCCCTGGGGCCCCAATGAGGATGGCCCCTGGCCCTTGGCTCCTCTAGCCACCTGCAGTGAAAAGCTGGCTTTAAGACCTCGCCAAAGGAAACTCAGACCAAAATCAATGTGGGAAATGTGAGGGGGCGTTACTTATTTTCAAATGAGGCGAGTGAAGTTGCAATTAAAATTTGCTCTCTCTTGTCAAAGCAAAACTGTGAACGAGTACCGTAAGAAGGAAATTATCATTTTAGTACAGCTTTCCCTGTCATTATCTTATTTAGTCTTGACAACCTGTGTTGCTGCTCCCTAATAAATTGTCAGTGATTTAATTAATTATACAATAGTACTGAATAAAACATTAGGAAAATTATTTTTTATTAAATTAACTCTTCACCTTGGCAATTATTCTCCATTTAATTTTCCATAGCCTCTTTAAATAATGAAAATTACAGTAGCTGCAATTGAAGGTTAGAGCATATAAAGCACATATCCCTCCATGAAACATTATGCTAATGACAGTGGATGATTTTATAATGAGCCTTCCTTCTTGGTACTCTTTAAATGGAGGAATAATTTTTTGGCACAGCAGTGGAAGCGACAAAAAGCTGAGCTTCAAAGTAAAATGCTTTCAGGCAAGAACATTGTCTTACATTGTTAATATTGTAGGGAAACCTTAGGTGGGGTTGCTCCTCATTAAGTGTGCTTTAGAAATAAAGTCGTCTGTGTGTGTTCATTGGAATCAAGTTGTAATTTTATCTGGAGGTGAAATAGTTAAAAGTCTTTAGTAAATATTCAGAAAATAAATTCATAGAACCAGTATTATGACAACACGACGAAATCCCGTAAAGTATGGTGCATCAAATAGAATTGCTCAATATAATAAGTATAGTAAAACTTAACATGAACTAAGCGATTGATTCTTGCTAAAATCTCTGCTCATGTTCCAGATGAGTCACGACGGCACAACATTGTGACGGAAATTTAACTTTAAATTTAAATTTAAAATATCGGAAATTTAACCGCAATATATAAAATACACATAAAATAAAACTAACTATCAAACAGGTAACTAATTGGTGCATTTTCTTTATGACAGATAAAAATACCACAGTAAATATAAACTAACTAAATAGTGCACTTTATAGAATATTACTATCACATGTGTATAATTGTCTTGTGTACATTGATTTCACTACTTGCTTGTTTAAAATTATGTTTCTTTAACACAATTTAAATGCACAAATAGAAACTTTTCCTTATTTGAAAACACCTTTCTTTTTTTACTGAAAACATACAAACCTATTAAGTGCAATAATCCCTCTATATTTCATAAACATTTATTTTGGATAAAATTCTAAGGTTGCATAATATCTCCGAATAAACAAATGCTCACAAAGAGCAGCTGTTTGTGTGTCACTAAGATTTGCCCATGTTGAGAGGACAAACAACTTATCCTGTCTGCAGTGAAAGAGGAAGCAGGGGAAAATCCCGCAGAGTTGAAATGTATGGGGCAATGTAATGGGGAGAAATGCCATTAGCGGCAGCAGTGGAGATGAAATACAACACTGAGTTGGAAAAAAAGGAAGTAGTTGTAAAGACTAGACGTAGCAGAATGTTATGAAAAATAGCATGCAAATGTTAATGGCAATATGTACTCCATGTAATTCACCACTTTTGAATATGTACTATCAATAATGAGCATTATAAGACAAGACATGGAGATGATATTGGAAGTATATTTCTTATGTTGGTTTAGAGGCATGCTTCCACTGCCACTTTTGTCTTGCGAAAAGTAAAGTATTAATTAACACATACATTTGTTTTAAATATATACGATATTTAAATCAAATAAGTAAAATTACAAAAACATCTTTGATACCTCAGTTACATTTAGAAATATTAATATGTACTGCAAAATTGCAATTTATTTAAGCATCAGGAATCATATTTAGTTTGCTGTGTTAAAAGCACACTGACCACTGCTCAGGTGAAAGAAGATTTGAGACCTACTACTGACAATCACCTCACAAATCACCACTTAAAAATATACAAAACAACCATCTATTAACAAGGACATCTATTAACTTCTTTATTTCACTTTGTCTTTAATAATTGATTATTTATTCGTTATAGAGCATATTAGACCCAATCAACATATTTTAGAGACAGAAAATCTAAAACTTAAATAAACATAAATGGGCTTTAAAGCTGGTTTACAATGTGGAGAAGGAGTTTTAGAAACAACATTTTGTGACTCAAAAGGTCCTTTTCAATAGCATCCACTAAAACATAAAGGCTCAACCTTTGTGTTGTCTGGAACTGCACCAACTGGAAATGTGAATATATCAAACGAATGTGCTACCGCGTATGGGCTGCAGAGAAAAAGGATGGTGTGACTGTGACTGCTTTTGCTACAGAAAGCATCTATGAATGAAATGTCGGTAAACTTGGTGGAAATAAACACAGGAAATGGATGGATGTATCCTTCTTCAATAAAAACAGCCTCTCTGGTGGAAACACCTTTTTTCCCCCTGGATAGAGAACTATTAAAATCAAGAAACAACCCGAGGGAGGAGGACACAATACAATTCATGCCAGATAGCTCAAAGAGGAAGTCACCAGCCAAACCAGTGATGCAACTCTGGGTGTTATTTTTGAACTAAAAAAATAATTAGGCAGGAATTTTTTTTTACTGATGATTAGTTGCAGCATTCTTTATTTTGTCTGAGCCAAATGAAGAAAGAACAGACTGCTAGAGCAATTCTTTTTTACTACATCTAGAGTATTAGATTAGTATAAACCAGACCTTTGTACTATGCTTTGCTTTCTACAGATGGTCTGCAACAACTATTCCCCACTGCAATGAGAGGAGTGCGGAGTCGAATGAGACAGCTTAGTTCACTTCCTCTGCTGGGTAAACTACTTAGACTACAGTTCTGAAACATCTCAGAAAATTGACGTCATCATTCACAACTTCTTCTTTTCGCCTATTGGCCGGTTGAAATTCAACCAAAGAAATCAGGCTCCACTGGAGGACTGAAGGTATGTGGGAATAAATTCAAATTACAAAGGAAGGTAATTGCCAAGCTAGCACAGCAATAGCTTGAAGTAACTTTTATGTTCAAACAAGTAAAAAAAAAAAAGTGGGACTGAGCATCAGAGTTACAATGCTGGAGAGAATTGGAGCAGAAATTAAAATGCCAACCTGAGTGTTGCTACAGTTCTAGTGTTAATACATTTGAACCCATCTGTTTGATGGCTGGTTCTTTAAATCCCTCTGCTACTCCGCTCTCAGTCAACATTTCTAATGTCTTCCCTCTTAGTA
Organism: Poecilia formosa; assembly: GCF_000485575.1. Lineage (NCBI taxonomy): Eukaryota > Metazoa > Chordata > Actinopteri > Cyprinodontiformes > Poeciliidae > Poecilia > Poecilia formosa. Next base: position 388,588 of record NW_006799985.1, on the reverse strand, counting down.
GATGAATCCCTATAAATTTTCCGAGATCAGAGCTGCCTTAAAATAACTGTTGGCAAATATGTAGGTTATTGCATGTAATAATGGCCTTAAGCTGTAGGAAGTTGCACAGATTTTACTTCATGTGTTGTCAGACATGCTGTCAATTACATGGTGGATTACATTGGGCTGCTGACTACGATGGTAAAAATAATATTACAGGGATAAATGTGGCTGTGCTACAAAAATGTCCATCAAATAACAAAATGTTAGAAAGCTGAGGCAAGCTCTACCTTTACAGTGGTATTGAATGGATCACAATCGCCAGTACTGACACTTTCCTAATGGGATATGAATTCTGAGTACTTAAATGCAAGAAAAAAGAAAAAAAAAAATCTACCATTTCTGCAATGCCAATTAGTTCTCCAGCTTTTTGATAACATCATATAAATATTTCTTTGAATCCCTGACACTTCTGTTTGAGGGTCATTCTGTAAATCCAAGAAAGAAAATGGAAAATCCAAGCTACACCGAATTAATGGTACAAAAAGTCTAGAATACATTTTATCTGACCTTACAGGGTAAGCGACAACATTTATTGCTTTTTTAAAGCCTATTAAATATTACTTTTATTTTCCATTTAAAGTCGAACCACTCGTTTCTCTTTGACCAGCCTAATGCTGCTTACTTTTATTTTTTCTACCTTCTCTGAGTTTCCACCAACTCAGCTAATTCTGTTATTTCTCACAGGTAATGCAGTGGTAATTATTAGAGTCAATATGTTTTTGCAACTTATGCTCAGCACAATTTTAATCTGGCAGTCTTAGTTTGGTGTGCAAAAAGCTAAATTGGCTGAGGGAGAATGTGGGCTCATGTAATGAACTTTCAGATGTGGTCTCAGCAGACATACAAAAACAAACACAGAGACACACATTGACGGTGCACACTGTTGCCGTTTGTTTGGTTTCATTAGGGTTGCCAGAGTCTGACAGGTTGAAAGAATTTTTTGAAATGCCAGAAAAAGTTAAGCTCTTTGCCTGATGTGGAGCACAGATGTTTTCATTTAAGCTGGTTAATTGGACCAGTCTGTTGTGTACCTTTATCACAGCAGACATTTTGACTTGTTGTGGCTGCTAACAAGGAGATGGAACTGTTGTGGATGATGACTTAGATCAAACCCTGTGAACAAATATGCATTTCTATACGAAAAAACTAAAGGTTTATATCAGTGGTGTGTAACTCCAGTGCTCAGTTCTATTGTCCTGCAACTTTTAGATGCATCCCCACTCCAGCACACCTGAACCAAAGGGCTGGATTACCTCCTTGGTATGCCAGCTAGTTTTAAAAAGGCTTTGTCATTAGTGATGTATTTGACATGGGTGTGTTGGAGCAGATTTAAATCCAAAAGTGGCAAGACAGTGGAAGACAGTGGAAGACTGTAAGGTCTTACCACTGTAAGGTAAGTCGTAACTTAAGTGGCTAGCCACATTTTTGGCAATCCTTATTAATTATTCTGTTATTGCAGTATAATAACCTCACACTGTATAAAAACTCTTTAATTTGTGCATGCTTATTCAGGAAGGGAAGAAAAAAAAAACGATACTAAGAAGCAATTGCTTTCTGTACATAATTCCTGGTAGCAAGAGAAGAACAAGTGTTTTACCACCACACACAGTGGGCATGATGCGAAGGCTTGTCCATGCATTTCAGGAAAAAAACTCCATGCAGAAAAGTCCCAGACCAGCTAGTAAGACAAGGACCTTCTTGCTGCAAGACAACAGAACTGCAAACGTAGGTCAACTTCACATAAACCAGTGAGGCTCAAGAAATTAGTGTTAGCTCTGCCCATAATCTCGTCTCGATGTAGATAGGTGAGATAAAATAAAATCATGGTGGTGCTAACAGAGCAGAAACCATGAAATAATAAAATACATAATCAATTAATTACATGCATCAGGTACTGTCAGTTTGCATTTTAATGTTTTCATGACATATTTAATGCAATCATGTAATTTACATCTAATGAGTTACTTCCCAACCGTTTTACATGCGTTTATCAGAGGAGTCCATAAATGTGCCAAACACTTAATATTCCACTTTAAATAAACTTTCTAGCTATTATTATTATGTAAATACTACACAGCCAAACAAAACACTCATTATTAGTTTGTTTCATCAATCATTTGCCTTCAAGCAGCATCATTGCTTTGGAAGTTGTGGAGATGAAACTCAATTAAATATGTGGTCAAAATTACTAAACTGAACTAGATTTTACCTTTAATTAAAAGGTATTCATGTGTTAACTTTCAATTAAGTTAATAAAATCTGCAACTCTTAAAAAAAATGACTGCGAATAATATATTTTTGGGGCGTGTTGCATGTTCACTCGAGCTCTGATTTTTACCAGCCTACTGTAACTGTGAGGAAGCCTTCATGTAACAGCTGAACTGGGAAGGGCACAAGCGTGGCTCATTATGGGAATGTTGTTACGCTCCAGATCAGTCAGAAAAAATAATTAGGAGTTATATTATGCGATGTCATATATTGTGAGAGACAGAAGCCATCCAGTTGGGATCGATTGTACTCACTTTGCTCAGGCAAAAGTAATAAACATAATTATGCTTTTTTATTTATTATTTCTCTTTGAATTGGAGGCACACAGTGTGACTGAGCAGGATGTGTATGCACACTGAAGCAGAACGTCTTGCCAATTACCACAAATCATAGTCAGCTGATTTCCTACCTCTTTTAATAAGATTCAAAATTTTCGACTGCTTGTCATCGTCGAGCACGACCCTTTGAACACTTCCATCTAATGTCAGGCTCATTAGAATATAAATTGGTTCATGATTACTACCTGTAACTTTGCAACTGGACGGTCGGATAATGATTTGGCCAGAGCCAGTGGAAGATTAAAGGACAACATGACCCATTGCCAACAGAAATATTGTTACAATTATCACTAATACAACTCCATGATAATCATAGTTCTTTTTTCCAATCATATTGACTCTACTCTTGACAATAATAAAAATGAATACAGAAAATTCTTGCCACAACAGTCTTGATGTAGAATTAATGTAGTAAATACAAACTCCCTTTAGAAACCTATCACCATTACGTCTTCTGGTGTTGGGGGGAAATGTTATTTGCTGGAGGATATGTGCTAAAATTACATGCCGAGACCAGTGGAGGTAACTAAAATCTTCTTAAATATTAGGTGCTCAGTTTACCCCTCTGTACTGTAAAATGGTTGGACCTCAAGTTCTTCAGTGGAGGGCAGCAAATTACCATCTTCCAACAAATGAGAAGTTCCCCAAACAAGAGCAATAAACTCTACTCACAAAAGTACTCAGATCTTACAAAGCAAATGTTTTCTCCTGAATTTCCACACTTTTCCACATAAAAAAAAAAAACCTTGTCTGTGGCAAAATACTGGGCTCTGTTCTAGGCAAAAGGTCTTTCTGAACTTTGTAAAGCAAATATGTGCTACAGAAGATAATTTGCTATTTTTGTAGCAAACGTCTGCATTACAAGGAAGACCGTTAAAGATTATGTAAAGATTATATCACAGACTATTTCAGGTACACTGAACCTTTACTAAATATGACAACAACAGTGTGGGTTTAACAGTGTCTTTCTACATTTTTAGATTTATCTATTTGAAAAATGCACAGTGTTGTCAAAAAGTATTTGCCACCCTACAGTTTTGTACTGTTTTTGCTTTATTATAAACATATCAAATAATCCAAATTTTGATAACAGAAACACATTACACACACTATACTGTGTTCATATGACAATTTCATTTATTGCGGGGGATAACTAATATATTCTCCTTATTAAATTATGATTAACTGATTAAACTGTGTTCAGTTTCCACATCCAGTTCTGAATGATACCTGATGTGCAAAATCAATAAATTCCTTAATCAAAACTTGAAGCAGTGTAAAAGACATTAACAACAAAATATTGAAGCGGGAAAATTCCTCTGGAATGTAACAAAATAACCTAGATATCACCAAATAACCAAAAACAACACAAAGACTCGATGATCGCCAAACAATTTTGTAAAATTCTCAGTAGAAGGACAGGACAAAAGTCAAACTTTCTGACTGCATCCTGCTACAGCTACAGCTACAGCTACAGCTGCTATTACAACAGAGTAATGGCCAAACAGGGTGGTGGTGGCATGATAATCTGGAAGCAGCTTTGATGCTATCGAGTCATGGTTGATGGATCCATGACTTCTGCTCTCAAGCAGGAAACACTGAAGAAGAACATCCAGCCATCAGATTAGGAGTATATCTCAAATCCACTTGGGTTATCCAGATGGGCAGCAATCAGAAGCACAGCAGCATATAAAATACTGTCTAAAAGACTTTTATACAGCACTGCTAAGCTGACCCTTAGGTCACGATAAAACCAATAGATTTCTTTCTACTTTCAACAAAATAAACTTCTTTTCAGCACACTGAATTTAGGAGCTATTTTTTAAGCATCTCTGCTGTGTTGCTCTTCTGTGAAGTGTGTACAAATGCAGCTCTAGCTAAGATGACAGACAGTGTGAGCGCGAGACGACCCTACGTGAGCAGCCAATATGAGACACAGATGTGCAGATCCATGTCAGGAGCAGAGCATCACATAATATTAAAACCTGATTGACTTCAATATCCTGCCACACAAAGAGTCTGACATTTATATTGAATTAAAAAGTGGGACTTTAATTAATTCATGTACTTGCACAGCTTAATAATACCCCATCTATCTTCAACACATTGAATTTAATAAAGCATGAGTCATTAGACACGTGAAATGGATGTTTGGTTCAAATATGTATTCTGAGAGAACAATGAATCTGCCTGATGAACTTTAATACAACTAGCAAGGTTATAATGTCTTATTTTTCTTCTCTGGCACTGTTGAAGAGAAGAAGGAATTAACTAAAAAAAAAAGAAGAGAAAAAAAAAATTTAAATACCAGATGTCAAAATAGCTAAATTAGATAAATATGTTATCTTTATTTGTTGTGAAAATCCTGCACATATCAAAAATAACTTAAAAGAAATGTGACTTTGCATCATAGCCGTTTCTGACTCCTCTCCTTTTCGACAGTCACCACCACTTTTAAAATTAAACATTAAGAATCATAATAGAGATAAAAATGTAACTCTAAAATGACAATGTATCTACAAATGAAGTAAAAAATAAATTGGCTTGTAAACCAAAAAAAACATCACAGAGGTCCAAATGTGAATGGTTGCCAAGGAAACCTGTTTATTGTAACTCTACAAGCGCCAATTGGAAGAAAAAAGCATTTCACTGGGTGAACTTGGCACCGATGCATACAATGTAGTAAACTGAGACTGCATTAATTGTTGGTAGGAGGTTTTGCAACTCCCTAAATTTGGCAGGAAAGGTACAGCTAACTATTCTAAAATCAGATAATAGACACCATTTCTCTTACTGGAGAAGTGCGTAATTTGCAGAACACAGGAGACAATGCCATTTAAGTACAGTACTATCTGACAAAAATATATCTAAACTGTCCCCATATGTATTTAAACAGATTATAACAGTGGTGTTTAAATTATATCCAGTTTGCGATAAGAGGGCCACAGTGTACCAACACAATATTTCCCTCACCATTACTCTACTAAACCATTTCTGCAAAACAGATCCATGATTTCCTGATGTCTACGACAAATTCTGATCCTGCTATCTGAAAGTTGCAGCTGAAATTGAGACACATCACAGCTGAGGATGTTTTTTTTTCTGTTATCAAATATAGTTAAGCCTGTGCAAATGTAGAATCGGGCTCTTGTTAGTAGCTGACAGGAGTGGGTCCTGGTCTTCTGCTGATGGAACCTCGCTATAACATGGAGCGTGTTGTACATCCAGTGAAGCTATTTTCATATTAGTTGTGTAGCAAGTGGTTACTTGTGCTACTATTGCCTTCATCTGAAGCCGGTCTGCCAATTCTCACTTGACCTCTGACTTCAACAAGACATTCTTGCCAACACATGATGCTAATTACTTTCTCTTTTTTCTTCCTTTTTTTTAAATCATTCTCTGTATACCAGAGAGAGGGGTCTGCATCAAAATTAGATCAACGGGTTATGTTGGTGTCAGACCAGTCTGCCTGATACGGACTACCATATCATGTAGACGTGTTTGAGTCTGATATTTCTGTTAATAACAAGCAATAGATATTTTAATTATCATCATTATTTTTCAGGGACAATGAGTTAACACATTTCTTTTTACAAGAAGTGATGCCTCACCTCAAATTTAGCTTAGAGCCACTTCCCATTAAACATGCTGTTTTACATATTCTACATTGTATATTTAGTATACATGTATTCACATATCTCAGATTAACAACACTCTATGTAAAACTGTGTCTTGTCCTGATTTCATGATTTCTGTAGCAGATATTTAGATCTCAGCAATACATTTACTTTCTCTTGGAATGAATGTTTCTTCGCGGTATTTTAGTCCAGAAATTAACTTTTTTCTTTTTCTTAAAACTTGTAATTCCTTTAATCCATACTATATAAACGTCAGCTAATCATGAGTGGCACACACATGCTAATGATCAGCTAATGAAGAGTTTTTGACATACTGATTAGCAGCACCTGGCTGCTGCTGCACAGTAAGTACTAAAGCACTTACTGTGCACTTTTCACATGCTGCTTCTGCATGTTTTATTTGTTTGCATTAAATAAATAATCAGAGTAATGACATGCTATATTATGCTAAGTAAACAATGTTATCTCTCATGTATTTGCTGTTTGTCTGATTAACTATTTACTTAGGTGTAGACCTGCTGAGGTTGATTCATTGTACTGTCCGTTTAGAGCTGAGAGAGAATGGGATGATATGTCACAGGTTTCTAGGAAGTCATTGCCAGTTCTAAAAACAACAATTTGTAAATTCCTGAAATAAAACAGAAAGGGGTCCCAGTAAAAATATTTCTCATTGATGTTGCATTTGTTCTTCGACTTAACTTTCTTGATTCCAGAAATCAAGAGAGGTGGAATCATTGACTTTTGTGGTGCTTAAGGAGAGTGCTTTGCAGTATCACTCAGGTGACTGCTCACATTTTGTTATTAATAAAACAGTATGTAAGACGCTTTGACAACTTTCATAGCAAGCAAAATAAACATGAAACATAGTAGCAATTGCAAGGAAAAGAAATTGTTAGCCTTTCAAAAAGATGTTATATAATCTATCTTCTGCTTTCAGATTGAGCCTATGTGGTTTTACAGCTCCCAAATATTACTTGCAACAAAATCCAAGAGGGCATTTTCCACGGATTGGCAGGTCACACGTCCTGAGATGTGGTGCGATACAATTATTCACAATACAGAAGAAAATGCAAACAAGTGAGGCCTCTCATATGAATAAGTAGAGGTGCAATGCTGTCCAGCAGACCATGATAATGTTTGCCTGAATTAAATGAGCTGCATTAAGTAAACACTGCTGAACTAGGAAGGAGATATTTTTCAACACATGCACACATCAATACGAAAAATGATCCCAAGTACAGGACAGCATATCACAAACGTGCTGTGGAATTAATGGCACTGCCTGTTTTCGCCTTCGTCCCATTTACTTGGTAAGGCTATCATAAAATAAACATAGCGCCTGGTTGTGCCTCATAAACCTCTTCCACAGTGACGGCAGGTCTTTTGACAGAAATGCCCAATCAAAGCAGCCCTGGGTCAATGCAGAGATGCTCCAGAAGCGTGAGTTATAGCCAAGTTCAGAATGTTTGTTTTAATAGGGCAACAAGCTGTGGTTGTAAAATCTCAGGCAGCATGTTGCCTCTGTGGACACAATTCCAGTGAATACGTTGGTTGATACAGGTGTGAGGAAACAATCTATCTAAGCGACGGTTTAACACAGCAGCAAAGCATGATGCACTTGACAACAAGACAAACAAGGTGGCAAATTATTTTCTGTTGCAACATCAAGTTAGAAGTGTAGTTTTAAGTCACTCCAGGTTCCTAGATATAAGGCAGGTACCAAGGGTAGTTAGGACAAGGCACAGAACAAAATGGAGCTCCTGTTTTTGCCGTTTCATGAATCAACTCCCTTTCCCAGCACACCTCTCAAAGCCACGACAGACTGCGATGAATTACACTTGACAGCCCTCTCCGTGTAATTCCTCTCCAGATGGCTCCCTGCCCAACATTTAGGAATCAGCAAATAAAAAAAAAAGTATAATTGAATGAGCAAGGAATGATATAGACGCAGAGTTTGTCTAATTATTTTCCTGTGACCCCTGAAACAATAGACTATTATCTTCCCAGTGGTTTGCCCCCACCCCCACTTCTCAATTTACAATGCAATCACCAACCAGTCCTCCAAACCTCTGCTTAGCAAAAGCCTTTTAGTATTCATAGACAGTCAACTCAACATCTTCATCATAAGGTAATATGCTTCATGTTTTTTCCGCCCAGCACTAAGCCCCATTTGATGATAAATTTATCAACATCATGTTTTTGCTCTGCCTCTTGTGGAGTCCTCATTTCATCATTGTAAAAGCAGCAGCAAATTGGTTCATTTAAGACGCAGACAGCAGTGTACAGCTGACCCCACATGCACCATTGCACACAAAGGTGTTTGATCTCCTGAAACACAAATGAAGTCTAACTACAGATGTGAAAATGTGAAGCTTCCAAAAACATAATTGCCCTTTTTCACACATCCAAAGACAATCTAGTGATTTTTGACAATGCTCCAATCACACAAACATTGAATCATCCAGTTTGATGCCACAGTATTTACATGAGACTTTCGAACACAAAAGAGCTGTAATTACTGTACACTACAAACCTTTCAGTAGGAGGACAGGCTCTGGGAGTGCAGATGCTTGTCAATCCCCTAAATGGCTGCCACAATAATAGGCTACTAAACCGAGGGGGAGCGTAGAGGGAATGCCTGAGTCATTTGACATGCAAATTGAATAAGAAATAATAGCTCACAAGTTTAAATTCACAGGAGATAGGAAATTGCAACCATGTGATGTAATAGAACCAATGCATGAACATGAACTCCTGTTAGTTTATAGATGAAACCATTATTTGATCCAATTTCCCACATGACTTTCTTTCTCGTCTCTCTCTCTGAAGAAACTGGATCAGATTTCCGAGCAGACGTCATGCATGAAGAGGCAGGTCTTAATGATTTGGGTATGGTTCCCCCCTTTTTTTTGTATAAACCTTGTACATGCTTTTGAACCACTCAGTTATTTGAAACGTGTCAAATTATATATTGCTTATATATTTCATGTAAACTCACTGGCCACTTTATTAGGTACACCTGTTCAGACGCCTGGGTACTCGGGCAGCAACAGACAATGACATAGATAGTCAAACTAAATATCAGAATGGGAGATGAAAGGTGATTTAATATTTCAGAAACTACTGATCTACTGAGGTTCTATGCAGTCATTGTTAGTTTTACAAACAATTGTTAACAAAGAGGAAAATATCCAGATACCAGCAGAACCTGAAAATATCTTGTTGATGTCAGTTTATATAGATCCTTTCTTAGTGTTTTTGTATTTATTGCCTTAATATAATTCATACATTTAATTTTTAAATCACAACTTTGTATTAGCTATTTTATTTTACTTTGCTTCAGTTTTGTGCAATTAAAAAGGTAATTTCTCATCTTTGATTACCACATTTCACAGAAAAATGTAATGAAAGAAAGCTGATAAATCAATATCTGTATATTTAATTTTATATGCCTCTATTAATGTAATTCAAGGTTGATTGAAAAGTGTTATTTTAATGTTATATTAGAACTGTGTATTTGCCTACATAAAAATGTGACATAAAAAACTGATACGTTGTTGAAATTACATATATTCAACACCAGTTCCATTTGTTCTTAATTAATTTATCACTCTTAGTGACTCAATGGGACATAAAGAGTGATGAGTATGTACTATAGAGTTGCTGTATTGTGTTGGCTTACTAATGTGGTCCAGAAAGTTTATTTTGTTCGTCTCCCAAACCTTTCTTTCATCAAAGTCTAGAGTCAGTATTAGAGGAAAAAAATCCTTCCCTTGTAGATTCTAAGAAACTAATAAGCTCCAATTACTGCTTTGATTTTTAATCTGTATTAATTATGGATGCATCCATGGATAGGTTCAAATTAATCTTTTGTGTTTGTTTGATGGTGATCGTTTGATTTATGCTAATCATTTTTCTTTTCATGTAGTTTCAGTAATGAGCATTCGTCAATTTTTACTTTTAGATAAAACGCCAAATTTGGTGCTTTTTAAACAAAATGAATATCTGAAGAAATAACAGCCATGCTTTCTTTTAGTGTGATTTTGAACGGGAAAGAAAAAGCGTGTGGTGAGTCTGATTTAGGAGAATTAAAACAAGTTTGATAGTTTTGGCAAGCTATCAAAGAAAGGCTTATAATACGTCAAAAGTGTTCAAATAAAAGACAAACGGACTACTTCTCGTGTTTCTTGAAGACATTTTGCCGAAGCCTTTTGGATGAGAAGTATTAGGAATTATTTTTGTTAAATTGTTAAATGCAAAAAAGCCACCTATCATTTCAGCATTCAATTTTAATTAAACAAATTATTCAAATGTCTTTTTGAAAGACAGAGTTAATGAATCAACAACAACAAAACATTTGTGTTCACACCCAGCCACTGATGCAGAGGTGGGGGACCAAACTTGAGTACAAGAGTCCCAGCAACCACTGGCAGTCTGACTGCCGACAGGCAGGAAGAAGAGGCAATGAACTGACGTTTGCACATCATATTAAGAATTAATATTCATGGATGCAAAAAGCACACATATTTATTTATGAGGCATGTGTGTGTGTTATAAGAAACAATAGTTGTTTTGTGTTCTATGTGATAAATAATGAAAAAGCTCTGCTGATTTTTATTTTTTTTTTAATCTAGTGACTGAACAAAAAATGATGGACAACGAGAATGACAGCAGGAATGAGGGGGAGATGAACTGTCCTGAAGCATCTGCTTGCTATGTTCACACTGCAGGCAAATGAGGCCCATATCTGATTTTTTGGGGTGAGATTTGAGCCACCTCCGTATGTGGTCCTGAATCCGACTCGTATCCAATCTTTTTGAATGTGATTCCAGTGGGAACAACCAAAGGGGTTTTGATGCGACTTTGATGTCACTTTCCGTCAATGTTTGTCATAACTGTACACTGGCGAGAGGTGTTAGTAGTTAGCAAGATGGACAACATTTACCACACTAATCTGTCCCCTTCGAAATCCAAAACTATGATGCTTCTTCACAGAGATGGGTCACCTCAAACAAAATGCCAAAATGCAGAATTTTACTCTCTTTTTATGTGTGCAATTCCTCCTCAGTGCCTGCTGACACATTAAGCAGCCAGCGTTGGACAGGCAATTTAGAAAAATAAATGCACATTTCTTTCATGTTTCCTGCACCAAAGAATGCTGTGCAAGGCATGACTGTTTATTGCTCTTTTGTGCAAGTGAAACAGTTCTCATAGATATAGGCAACATTTTAATAGTAATGTGGATGACCATGAAAAAGCAAAAAAAACAAAAACTGATCTAAAAAAATATATATATTTGATTTGAGCATCAAAATCTGCAGAGTGAATGTAGCCTGGGCCACCAGTCAGCACAAACAGCTCACCACAGTCATTGTTAGGAAATTCTTCCAAGTTCTTACAGATAGAGGGATGATAAGTTACAAGTGCATCTCATACGTCACTGAAAGGCTAATTTATTTCAGTCATTCAAAAAGTGAAACTAATATATAGATTCAAGCTATTTCTTCTTACTATGACAGCAACCTGGGCTTTGTGAACACCTGAGCAGAGCCACAGACTGATTCCCTCAGTCACGCACAGTAGTGATGCAATAATTCATGGAAGTGAAACCTGAGCCAAGCATGAAGTGAAAATACCGTACAGTACAATGACACACTTCAACCTAAGTGATTATTTCTGTGTTAACAATCCTTGTTAGTTACTCTTAAATAAAATCGGTGATTTATAAAACACTGAACTTTAGGTTTTGATTAGCTGTGACTTAAAGTACATTTATTATGTAAAATGAATTTATTTAAGTCCCTTTTTTGGATTGGTAAAATGATGTGGTACATATAACATTAATGTAAAGAATTAATGTGTTACATAGTACTTGTCAAGAATTACCAAGAGAAAATCAAAGCCAAATAAATATTACACATATAGTTACAGTCTATGTGCAATAATTATGTTGGGTTGTGTAGCACATCAATGTTTTCAAGTTCAATCCTGCAACACATTTCTTTGTTGTTTTTTTTTTTTTTTCCACTTGGGCTTGGTGCATCTCTTTTCCACTGTGCAGCTCTTTTCATGCTGTCTCTTTGGCCTCACCGGGGAGTTTTCCCTCAGATAACATCACATGGCTGCCAAGATAAAGTTAGTGACACATGGATAAAAGGCAGCACAAGCTATCAGTAGCTATGGAAGCCCTGGTTCACCAGCTAAGGTAGTGTTGCCCATAGCTTTGCTGTGAGCTTTACCACTCTCAGTCTGTTAATGCAAACTGCACTGCTGTGAATATTTATTTAATTACTCTTTAATACAGTTAAGTGAATGCAGCAAGATCAAATTTGAAAAATGCCCTGACAGCATGATCTGATGTAAAAAAAATAATAAATCCTGCTGCTCCAAAGTTATTAATCCGCAGACTAAAAGCTTTGAATTGTTGTGAAGTGCCACATTAAGTGATTGAGAACATTATTTTCTTGCTAAATTAATGGAAGGCTTTTCCTAATTAGAAGTGACATTTGACTGAGCAGAGAGAAACACTGCAATCTAGCGATGTTTGTTTCCCCATTTGTTAAAATTTATTTGAAAGTCAAAATCATTTCAACAATTTACCGGTTTGCTAAATGACTCCTGCAGTGATTATGAGATAAACACAACCCAAAATTGTCATTTCTTGAATAAATCTAAACAGTGTTTTCAAAGCGATTTTGCACGCAGTCCTAGAGTAACTGTGTCCACACCAGCTGTGAGTCCCCAGGCTCGGATTTGCTAATCGAGAAAGAAAAATAAGTTTAGCTTGTTAGTTGTGGATGAGTTGATTAATGGCTATCCTTTCTGGTCTGCCTGTTACATGATGCAGATCAACCTGGAGGGGATAAAAGGACTGCTAGGAAATAGTGGGCACGGGACAAACTGATATTTGCATTAGCATACAAACAAGCAGTAATATAGGGCATCCTTTTGGACAATCAGCAGTGTTTTTTTCTCTACTTTTTTTTTTTTTTGCTGGATTCTGGAGATGAGGGTAATGAATTGTGTTTCACATATGGCACATTGATAAACTCGCTTCATGCCATTAATCAGTACTGGAGGGAAATGAGAGAGTCCTGGGAATGTGCTTTGATTGACAAGCTAATTTAGTGGGAGAAACAGCCCGTCTCTCGTTAAATGCGGCTCTGCTTACATGAGCAAAATAAAGGTGGCTATTTTCTCCCAGATTAGAGTGCCCACTACTGTTTTTTGCTAGATTAAATATTTGTGGTAGGGTTGAATTAGTGTGTCACAGTGAGTAAGACAAAGGATCTGGGAGAGCTACTGCAGGGCAGAGGCTTTCCACAGATGCTGGTCAGTAGATGCTGTAGGCCGTCTGCCCAGTTACAACCATGCCAACACTGGAATTGTTTGGTTAGAGGGGATTAGTGCTGTTATGATTGCCTCAATAAAAAGTGATTGTGCTCTGTGATAATCTCACTCTGAGTCTCATCTTCTCCTAACAGCAGTAGAGCTGAGATGGCATTATACATCAGCTTTGCCTCCAGTCTCAAAATATCTTCTGTGCATTGCCTCCCCTTTGAATTTGTCCAAGGGCAATTCTTCTTTTCTATTAGCATCTCAGCCAGCCTTACACATAGAATTTTCTCACTTTGCATTTGTGTGCCAAGCACCGCTTCTGCTTGAATAGCAGAATAATCCAATCAGCAGAGAGCGCCTCATACCCGAGACATCTGACCTCTACAGAGGATGGGATCTTGTCAAAGATCATCTTATTTCACAAAATAGCGCTCTGCTTTGTTTGTAGATTCTCCTTCCAGCTCCATGCTACAATCTGTAAGATATTATGAAAATGCCATGGAATATTTTCTGAAAGAGGCCTTTGATAGTATTAAATCAACACCTACAAGAATGATGGCATTGTGTGTTTTTGCCTGCATAATTTCTGCCTCAGGTTCCCATTCAGACAGATTTACCTCAGAGAAAAATATCAAAATGAATGCACAAGAGTTTGGGCTTACAGACTGTAGTGAACTGATTCTCTTTAGCTCTAAAATGTCAGAAATCTATGCTCCCTCTTACTTTACTTGCAGTATTGTACAGCAAAAACTATCGAGCTTGCAGCCTGTTTTGTCTCTTCACCTCTAGTTCCTGGTGCGTGTGTTGACTTCAGGATTAGCTTCTTCTTAAAAGTTCTTGCCAAACACCGCTGCAATAAATAAAGAGTAGAACTTGACTACAAAAGTCCAAGGCTGAAATTATGACTGGACTAGATATTCACTAAATTAAAAAAATATATTTTCTTTGACAAATCCAATAGCAGGCTTAGTGGTTTTCTGATTTGAAAAAAGGGAATGTAATGCGTCTTTAAAAAAGGAATCATAACTTTAATTCTGAAGTCTCTTGATTCTGAATGAACACACAACTGTAAAGTAAATTATATTTCACCCACTATATTCAAAATGATTGAAAAGTCAGGGGTTAGATACAAATTTTGATTAAAAAATAAATTTAAAAAAAATCAGCTTCTGCAATTAAATTAATCCATTCTTAAAAATGTTCAAACAACTTTCACAAGCAGCTAAGAATTGTAGATTCATTTATAGTGTTCTGCATAAAAAGATAAAGATTCTGGGATTGGTGATATTTCCTTTTGGTTAGCTATTCCAGAGATGTATTTATGGTTATGATAAAGCAAAGAGTTTTACAGTTAAATGAATGATTGTTGATGTGAATATATTTGGGTAAATGTGGACTGGTACATCCAGATTCAGTATTCTTTATGGGCTTACGTTGAAAGCAAATAAAAGATTTGGGGGGAAAAAATGCCATCATACTCACTGGAGGCATACAGTCTGTGGAAACTTTTAAGTACCCCAAAATGAAGCCAATAGATCACTGAGAGACTGGACACCATATATCACCGATTAGATCCTGTAAGAGGTCCAAATTATCTTATCGCCACATCTACCCCTTTCAGGGAAAACAACAAGATCAATTGCTACCTGTACAAAGCTCACAGAAATACCTGCTGGGAACAGCAGCCTGCCTGCTTCGTGTCATCTGATGATTTAAGGCTCCTAGATATAATCTCAAGAAAGCCTGTAGTTAGGTTCCATGTAAAGACAATACAGCAGACGTTTAGGAAAGTTTGCATGCTTTGCTGCCATCCACATCCTTATAACACAATTTCCTTAATCAAACTCATCCATGATAGAGAAATGTGGCCAACTCTATACGAGCTACAGCAGCTCGGATCAGTTTCACATTTCATCACATTGCAAACAAATAAACGTCACACTACTTTATTTGGATCGTTTTCAGTGACGAACCAACGTAAAAAATGAAAACAAGTGTTTTCAGATGTCATCTTACAAGCAGGTAAACATTTTTGCAACTACCTTCCCAATATTCTCTCCCCCCAGACTGTAGAAATATCATTAAGATTGAACCCAGAAAACTAGCAGAATTTGTGATATCATTTTTGATGAGATTCAGTGGTATACGAATGCTCAGTGAGGTCAGCCTTAGGTCAGAAATAATGATAGTTAAGATGCTTACAATCTGCCTGATCCTGACCTTGATCTTGTGTTTATGTTATAAATATATTAAATTTAACTCATCACATTCCACCTCATTCCACATTAAAATCCTCTTCATCGGGATTAGAAAAAGATTATTTCCCTTAAAATAGATCCGCTTAAAGCGTTTGTCGATTGCCTAAATAAAATAAAAAATCCATATTTCCTTTCTCACAAGATGAAAAGCTCCAGCTCATTTGGAAATTGCACAAGACCGTTTTTGTGAAGTTTTTTTTTTTTAAAAAACAGAAAACAGACTTAATGCTAAATTGCCACAAGATAACTTAAACACATTGTAAATGCTAAAAACTTAAAAGTAAAATAGAATATTAAAAGCTATATTTTGTAAGACCTAGCATTTCTTTAGAACAAAATTTAACATATAATATGGTCAAATATTGGTGAATCTCAATACACTTAAATATCATTAAAACATTTTTTTTATATAATACAATCCAAAATGTAAAAAGCATGTATAGAATCATCACACAGAAAATTTCATTTTCCTTTTTTTTTCATTTAGTTTTGATAATAGTAAAAATCCAAAATGATAATGTAGAAAATTAGAACATTTGGCAAGATCAATAAAAAAGGACACATATCCAGCAGCCACCAACATCCTTCACAATAAGTCTAAGCCGGACAAAGTCATTGCTAGAGATTATGACTTTTCAAAATGCTGTCTTTGAAGTGTTAATGGAAAATTTAGTGGAAAGGAAAAGTGTGGTTTTCATTGGTTAAAATGGAAATCTCAATATGGAAGTTGCTGCTGCCTATCTCCAGCAGCCATTGGGCAGAGGCTAGTTACAGCTTTGAAAGGTTGTTATGAACCAATGCAATAAAAACCTATACAATTTTGTGCAATGTAAGTCTACATAATATATTTTTGTCTTTGTCCATAAAATTTATAAAATAAATTTTTGGTAAGATTGTAGTTAACAGAGATAGACCTTTAAAATTTAAACAGAATGGATTATTTAAATTCTTACAAATATCATTAATGTTAGAAAATACGTTATTGTTTATTTTGGTCAAAGTGTCAAAGCTTAACCTCCAAACTATTATCGGATTGGTTGTTGTAGGTACTCTAAGCCATGAAATTTCAGTTTAATCTGGGCCCAAGGAAGAATAAAAAAAATTTAAAAAAAGGTTTGTAACCGTTCTGCAGCAACAGAAAAGCAGTGTGACATGTATTTTTACATCCCATTGTGTTTATTAAACATACTAAGTCGTCTGTTTATTAGTAATAACAGAACTGTGCATGCCATGTTTTTCCTTGAACTGATGTCTTGTTGTTAAGTCACCAAATACTTAAGAGAAATTATGCCAGAAGTGCAAGTAAATTCTGAATATTAATGAGGTGTAATTTCTGTCTACTGGCGAGGACACTGGAGCACACTGCGGCGAAGGCTAATTAGAAAAAACATGATAAGTTATGGTCTGATGGGTTTTCAGCCCCCACAGTGCTGACAGTATAATTCTTACTTACCAGTCATCTCCAGATGCATGCATATCTTTGGCTTTGAAGAAATACTTGTCACACTCACAGAATGCTTATGTTGCTTCACCACATTACGCCCCATATGTTACACTCCTGTTAATATTGTTTTTTTGTTTTTTTTTACATGTTAATTGTCAGCCCTTTATTATCTATTCTTGACAGCACCCCCAAGTTTATGTAACATATTAAACACTTTATGATCTGCTGGGGGAAATTAAATCAAAGCTGTGGGGAAAAACAAGGAGGATGTTAGGCACTGAAAGGAGAGAGTGACTAATATTCATGGTACATCACTCGCTCAGCATATGAGGAACTTCTGCCATGGTAACATAAGCCTCGACTAAGGCCTCCAGATTATGTGAAAGGACACGGAGCCTGAATCTTTCATTAAAAGGAAGCCTTAATTCATTATTTAAAAGGTGTTATTATCTGCCTCAGCTCACAGGCTAAATGCCAACTGGCAAGTCCAAGGCCAATTTAAACGAGCTAAATTCCACTCCCATCTGGCCGCTGCATCTTCCTACTCTTCCCAACGAGTGGGTGGCAAAACTGGATAATGCCGTCAGCCTGTGAGGCGCAGACTGTCCTCCGCTCTGTCTTTCATGTCCCCTCAGAGCACCTCCACTTACCTGCACAGAGGCCTTGGTTGCAGTAATATGCAGACCTTCCATACAGCCACAGGTAGCAGCATCAATAATGGAAACTCCATGGTAGATAGATTGGTCAGGGTATCATAAAGAAACTATATTTTATATGTCCCTGGTGGGGATGTACCATATCAAGAGAAGTTGGAAATAGCTTATAAAAGAAGTTGAATGCCAAGCATCTTAACAGAAGTGGTAAAAAAAAAAGGCTGAGAGCGCTTTTCATTAAAAATTTTCCATTTTAATAAAATCAAAGGTTTAGAGGTAGAAGTGATATTAGCTCTAGCAGGAGAGAGAATAAAAAGGTGACAATTTTTTTTTATTTTGCCTCTAATGTGCATAATGTATTCGTGGATCTCTGTGCTTTTAGTTCATTTAATAATTTTGGAGAGGAAGGTTAGAATTTCATACCCCTCACTCGCTCCTACCCTGAAGAGGAGGTGAACAATATCCCATTGTGGGTCAGTAAAGCATATTTCTATTCCAGTCTATTATTCTAAACAGATACATTGCTTGGCAAAATGTACTGATATCCCTTTGGTGACAGGACAGCAGCAAACCATAATACTTAAGTGGTTTACTTAATTGTAAACCACAGCTTTACAATTAAGAAAAAAGGCAAAGGCTGTGTTATTATTAATATAACATATGGTATAATGGTATGTCATACTAATAAATGTATATATTTCCATATGTAAGGTAACACCAACAAAGAAAGCAAAAGAAAATTATTGTATATGGCTATATGTATCTTATGCATATTAGATACCAAGTTAAACAAAATGCTATTCAATTTGCTATAAATTGTCTATTAAACCAGTCTGCTGGTAAAGTTTCTTCAGAGGGAGACGGGGCCCAAAACAAGTGAACTTTGTGAGCATGTGAAGTTTTGTTTGATTTCACATCAAAAGACGTTTCTCTCAATAACATTTGCAAAAGGTCAGTTTAAGTTCATCAGCGTATCTGTGCTGGAGATATTCTGAGAAATGAACATTGCGCATGCTGTTGTGACTGCACAAGGCCAAAAGAGTCATTCTTGCTTTACATAAATTACATTACATACATACATTATATTCACGCAAAATAAATGGTTTTGTACTTTCCCAGAGACATGAGAAGCATAATCATGTCACCTACTTTGAGATTCCATGTTCGCCGTGAATGAATAGCGTCGCTTTTATAGCCCGTCAAATAGAAAGCATCATTACACACAGATCAGACTGCTGACGGATCATTTGAATAAAGTACTAGGTTTCATTATTATCTCTTTCATTCATTATTGACTGGTAGGGTGGCTCTGTTCCCATTACAGAAGGATAACACTTCACTGTATGAAACCCTTCATTTAGCAGCCTGGGTTTGGCATAACACTGTGTGCTGTCTCCGAGGAAGAAGCCATTATCTGCAGAGCAGAAATCCTCCCAACATAGAAAGCCCAGAGCTTTATAACAAACAAAAACAGTTTCTCCCCCTTTTACTTAATTTTCCAAATGACTTAGCGAATAAATCTCTGCTGAGGAATAAACCAGCCTCCACAGCTACTTATCGAGGGATTTGTGTAGCTCTGAGCGCTAAATAGCTCAGAGCTACACAAATCGGGGGTGGGGGGGGAATAGCCAGCACAAATATCATCTGTTGAAATTAGCCTTTAAGTGAATTTTGACCGCAGTACGCATACTCAATAAAAAAAATGTAAAAAACTGTCAGTTTGTTCCAATCTGCTACAGACAGAACAATGTCAAGCTGATGAAAATTTCTGAATTAATTAGAGAATTTGGCACTCTTCGCCAGTAAACCTTCCCTAGTGAGCAATGTGATCCCTTGTTACACTAATGTACAAAATAACTCCCTACTTGGCCAGATGTCCCACTATCCAGCACTATGTGTTAATTATCATGTATGAATGCAACTAGACATTCCCACTTGCAGATCCTTGAGCTGTCTCAACAATCTAAATTCATAATGTGGGGGGGAACGGTATGTGGAACGGTAGCAGATTTTTCTGTAGCGAATGTTCTCAGTGCCAGTTATCCCAAAGTAAGCAGGACGGGGTCAACCACAGGTCATTGCTGCTGAAGCAGTTTTTTTTTTCCCCCTTTTTTTTTTCCTTCTCTTCATTTTGAACAAGATCAATACTGAATGGATGGCTTCACCCTATGCCATCCATTATATTAAGATAAATTTCACACAAATGTTGGTGGAGAAATGCAGTCAAGACTGGAGTCAATACTGCCGTGAATAATCTCCTGATTATTCAGGTCTGACGTGAAGTTTGAAATAAAGATGAAGGTTGGCACCTGGAAGAACAGGATTAGAGTAACTGGAGGACTGTTTTACTGTTTTACCAAAAAATAATATTCAATAAAGACTAACATTTTGAACAATCACTTAAGAGAAGGTTAACTTGAGTTACTCCATGCTTACCTACAGATCTATTTGGCACCAAGATATTGCAGATTCATTAAATGTGTATTAACTCCAAGAAAGTCCTTTGGTCCAAACCAAAAGCAGATTTGATTTTTTTCTTTTTCTGTTTAGTGCCGTTTTCTTTCACATTGTGCTTTTTTGCAAGCAGATTATAATTTGTAAACAAGCCACTTGGGTGACAATCATCAATCCATTAAACAGAGATGACAAGGGCGGGACAGAGCACAGATCCAAAAAGTGAACAAACTTTCTGGATCTGCATTTCTGTTGTGTACATTTGCGCTGTAATTATAACTCCAATACCATTTTGAATATCAAGAGCAACTCATTCAATGCCGGTTTTATCAGATATTTCTAATTTTGAAATGGCATCAGCCAATGCATGCTGCAAGCTGAATGAGATGAGATGCTCTGTGTGTCCCGACCCACAGTAGCAGCATTCTGGGTATTGCACGATTTCAGTGCAGTAAGTACATGCAGCAGCAGTGTTGGCAACACGGAAGGTTCATTTTTAACATGATGCCCAGCAACGGTAGCAGCTGTTTCAATTGCCTAACCAATCAATTCACTACAGAGCAAACTTCAACACTAACACTTAATTCGTAAACAGCTAACCCAAGAATCATTTTAAGTTTTCTTGGGGGCACTATAGTGAAGGTCTTTTATTAATCCTCTTGAAAAGGATGTGAGAACCAGAGGATGCTACAATATGAATTATTTAATTATTAAAAACACAAAATACACAGTAGGCACAGTTCAAACTGCATCTGGCCACAAGGTCGTGAAAGCTTTTTCAAATTTTTTTCTCAGAAGCTTTACTTCCTTTCTGTGAGTGGAATAGTAGATTTCCTGTCTGTTTTTTTTTTTTTTTTCTCAGGGAGTAATCAGAGGCAAAATCAAATCAGCAGTATAATTAGCTTAATTAAAAAACCATGGAGAAGGCAATATTTTGGATGCCACAATTCACAAAGCACAGTCCCTGGGTGGTAATTACATATATACACTCCCAGCTTGAGCTTTGTTCAAGGTTTTGCTAAACTAGCCTTGAATTGTGTAAGAGTATTTTTGTGCATGCAGAAGGGACATAATTGGCTTTAGAGTTGAAAAAAACTGCATTTCAAGCTGACATAAGTTATAAATTAGTAATGCAGGGAAACATGGAGGAGTCTTTATCTTCACATTTAACCTCTGCAGTAAATCTATGCCTAAGTGAATATAGTAAGTATTTTTCACATGAATTTTGATTGTCTTAGTTTTTCTCCAGATGCATCTTCAATCTTCAAGCATGTAAGAAAAAACAATAGCCCACCACATTACATTTTACATTTCAGAGTTGCTTATTTTAGTTGTCTGTTTTCAAAACATGCTTTAAGATTTGGACTGACAAACGAGTTCAAGGGGTGCTCTGTGAGACAGAAGCTCAGCTGAAAACTGCAGCTGGAGAAAAAGGCAGTGCTTTAGGCGCCCCCTGAATAGCTAGCACATTCAAGGATTTCTCAAACATGCATGAAAGAATCAAAGCAACACTTCAGGTATGACTTTGGTGAGGGAATAACATTGTTACATGATATAGAGCTTATGGCCCCCCTTTAAGGAGTAGCTGAGACTAGTCTATTCAGAATGGCTTTTAACAACTTTCATGCTGTATAATGTTACATGTGTTCTGTTTATCTTCTCTTTTAAATTTTAGCCTATGCTTTTTTGTATGCTAGTTTTTATTGTAATGCACTTTGTGGTTTAAGGTTATTTAGTAATGGACACTACTGCTCCACTGCTGGCTTTATTCTCAGCAGTGCATGGTGTCCATTTTAAATGGACCATTAATTAACTGCAGTTTCCTCCCAACCACAAACATAAAAAAAATAAATAAAAACCTTAACATCAAATAATATTAGAACTTATCTATGAAATTATATCACTAATATGTGTTTACATGCAAGTACGGCATACTGCGGAACTACTGGCTTTTTTGTGAACGTGCCCCGGCTGATCAGTAGGTGGCAGTGTATGGAGTAAGAGACTAGAAATACCATCAGCATCCAACACATAGGACCAGAGTAGCTGTCCAACGACGTGACCACTGTGCAGAAAAGGAATGTTGTTATTCTACAACACATATTTTCCTAAACTGCATCAAAACGTGATTAACAATGTTATAATATCTGCTATATGTGATATATTTTGAGTTCATATCCCACATGTTGAATAGATTATATAAAGATAACCTTGATGCATTATTATGCCAGTCTAACTCATTCTTTCTGGTCTTCAAGTACTCCAGACACTGCATATGAGGTGAAATGCTCATTTCCCACTGCACTGTGAACCTCTCCACAGTATCAGGAGTACACTTGTGAGCAGACATGGTGTGATGCTGATAAGATTTGTGCTCCAGTCATGCCCCTTTGGTGCACTTGGGTCTAGCTGAAGAGGCACACTCATGCACTATTATAGAATCATTTACATTCTATTGAACTCAGCTTGCTTCACAACATGGCATAGATCATCTCTGAGGAGAAATATAAATTCAGATATCGGAAAAGGAGTGATCCATCCCCTTCCTGCAAATTAAAATTCCTCCGCTAGTCAGACCTGGTAAAATACATCACACTTTGAGGGTAGCTTTCATCAAACTAAAGTCAGTTATCTCATGACCCAAATGCTGCAAATAGTTTTGGAGATATTATTGTTTTAAAAGGAAGGAGGGTAAAAAGTCAACTCTAGTAGGAATTTTCCCAGTGCAGACTCTTTTCTGACTTTTAATTTTACAGCAAAAAAAATAAAAAAGACCCCATTAAAACTCAAGAAGAAGCTCTGCTCGAGCAATTTCATAAAGTATGCCAACTTTTTCTCGCAAAATACTTTTTACCGTCTTTGCCAAGGGGGCCACATTTTGTTCCCCTGAGACGAAACGGGAACATGGTAAATTCCTTTTCCACATTAAGAATCCAGCTTGTTTTCTAGCTTGTGTTTGGCTGTGTTAGATCCATTTGATCCCTTTTTATGGAAATCAGGATTCTTGTCTGCAGTAGAAAGGGTGAACTGGAGGACGGCTCTTATTTCCAAGCTGAGGCAATTAAATGGTTTGTAAAAGCCAAAGCTGGTATTTATTATGCTCATTGCCCTCATATTTTAAAACTGTGTTATGATAGAGGAAGAAGCAATGCTAAGTCAAAGGAACTTGAATATTTGCTAATTAGGAATGATTTTTTTTTCTTTTATTTCATCAAAGTAATTTCATCAGTCAGTCAACAACTGACTGATGAAATTACTTTGACAAGTGATATGGACAGATTTAATAAAGAAAATGCACTTAAACACTGTAAATCTATCCATCTTTTCTTTAAAAACACATCCTATAACTCAGTGGTGTGCTATAAAAGCAGTGTTCCCTGTGTTCTTAGACATTACCCTGAGAAATCTCATTAAGTCCCAGTCAATTATCATCACATTGCATTTGGGGGAAAGCGAGACACAGGTAGATAGTATCAATACTGGAATTGCTTTAGGACTGGCTCCTCATTCACTTAACAAGTGAGTGATCCCAATGCATTTTAGATGCTGTAATTAATCATTTACATACTCTGAGCGCCACCTGATAGGTCATCCTGCTGGGCTTCGCTCATGCTCTTCTCATTAAAATGCTAATTTAAACCGCTGACCCGCCCTGCTGCTAAGGAAGACTCCTCGTAATGACTTTCCATCCGGCGTCTTCGTGCCCTCTTAAGACCCCCATAACGGCAGGTGCTGTGGGACGAAAACAGGAAAACCTTCCCATCACACAGAAGCCCTCCAAGTGTGTAGATATTCATTTATTCCGATGTGCTGCTGTGCAGAAGCAGGCCTTATTACCCAAATGTTATTTTTATTTTAAATAGCAATTTCCGCTCGCCTTGTCTAACATATATTGGATGACGATATAGGTTGAAAAGGTGAAGTACAAGATATTATGAACTGCTCAGAAAAATGTCAGCTCATTGAGACAGCACGAAAAAAAACAAAAAAAAAAAAAAACATCAAGATATCCTTTGGGTATGATGGAAGAAATAATGTAAAATATTATTACTCTTATAACCAATTAAAGATGTTGATATTGAAAATGTTACAATTTTCATTGTCAAATTTTTATTTCTTTTAGAATGTGCAATCCTGACTGAAGTTATATTGCGTATTACACTTTTTCTTTTGGCATGCATGATAAAAATAACATAAGGTAGTTCACAAAATAACAAATTATGCATTGACACATTAAAATAATAGTACCTGTATACAAAAACTATCACTACTGATACACTTGTTCAGTTTTTCTGTGTAAATTTCAATATTTTAATGTAATAATTGATGTGATTTTCTAGACAGAAGCAAACTTCACAAATTAGTTTCTTTACATCTAATGTCCTGTAAATTTTTTCTCTGTGAAAAATCTGCTTGGCAGAGAGTACATGCGGACATCTTGGACTTTTGAGTAAAACAGTTGCATGTTACTTTTAGCTCTTAGGTTGTTTCCGCAGAGCACATCAGATAAAAATAGGATTCAATACAACAGGAAAAGGAAAGCAGCGACTTTTGTAAAGTTATGGTGGTCACAGAAGAACTGTGCAGGAAAATTATTAATTTTAAAGTATAAGATTAATATAAACCTTCAAGAAGCTTTGAGGGAAAAAAAAAACTAATTTACCGTATTCTAACGGTGTCCTAATTTATAGCTAGCAACAACATAAGAGACATTCATCCTGAAACATAGTTTCAAGAGCAAATATTAGTTTTTCACTCTGATGGTAACTACTTTTAGTAAGTAGTTATCTGAAGAGTTATTAAACCATGCTCAATAAGATTTCAAAAAGGCTTCCTGTAGGCATTCTATGAAAATAACCTGGAATTTTTGAAGCCAAAAATTATCCACAAAATGAGACTAAAATATGAAAGATGATGGATATCAAAGGGCAATGTGATAACAGTGTTATTTTGACCGGATACTGCCTGCAAGCAATGCGTGTAAGAGCACACATGAACGGGTGGCTGCACAGTCAACCAAGCATGCTGGCATCACAAGCCAGGCAGAGTCTTCCAGTGACTGGTAGGGACACGGCTATATAGACTAAACATATTCTCACACATTCACAGTTCAGTACATTCCCAAAAACTGTTGTTTACACTGGAATGCTTTTTTTTTTCTTAAAGGAAAGACCTTTACAAGTTTATAGATTTATATACTTTTGCACTTTTTTTTATGAAATAATGCATCTCCATCCTGTTCCCAAATATTCACAGCATGAACTTAAAGATAAATGACATTCTAAACACCTCGGCGTGAACAAAACTGGATTTGGAGAAGGAGAACTGCGTCCTTAATATATCCAGCAGTTATTAGGACGCAGCCCTCTGCTGGTCCTTATGGAAAACCGAGAGCGGCAGACATACCAGCGCCCTGTAGCCCGGTGCAGCTGATATATGTAAGTTTCCGGGGAGGAGGAGGGGGTTAATAAAATTTTAAGGTACGGTTTATAGTATGGTGCGCCCATAGTACAGAAAATACGGTAATTGGTCTTAAAAGATTTTTTGAAAACAAATTAATTATCTGCAAATAATGCCATCTTTGAGTGTCTTTGCTGTAGTAGTGACTAGCGGTATAATCATGTAATTTTCTTATCACTAGATGGCAGTAGGTACAGAGCATTTTACATTAAAACAAGAGAATTAGTGATGCATGAATGTTACTACATTCATGCATCACACATGACAGTGTTGTGGCACTGTTCAGGTGTATTTTTGAAGTGGACATGTTAAGTGCAATTTGAAATAAGAAATGTAAAATATGGTAAAAATAAATTTTTGTGTTTATTTGATTCCTATTCAAGACACTTTGATAAGAATGACTATATGCAATATAGGCGGCTACAGAGTATCTTTGTTTACATTTTTGGTTGGTGGTGTGCCTCGTGATTTTTTCAATTAAAACAGCGTACCTTGTCTCAAAAAAGGTTGAAAAACACTGAGCTAGAGAACATCAACAGATATCTAAACCCCAGAGACTTTTGACAGATATCTTTAAGATGTTGTTTCAGGGATGGCTTCCCACACCAAGAAAGATACATCATGAGTAATAACAGCAGTGACATACGTGATGTTGCTCAAAGGTGACTTACATCATATTGATGCATACAAATTATGACTCTGGTTATTGAGACACTTAAATGGTAGATTAAATCCATTATCAATTTAGACCTTGTCCAGATTTCAGCTCACTGTAAAGTTAATGTTGCAAGAAACTTTATAAATCAATCACAAGAAGACACAAAATGGGTTCACAGTAAAAGCAGATAAAACAAACACATACAAAAGGATAAATAAGATAACTTTATGATGATGTAAAGAAAAAAAATAAAACCATGTATAATTTATTTCACTTCACAGTTAACATAACTTAAAATGTGCTGTATGTTAATTTGTCTCATAAAATTCTAACTAAAACCATTAACATTTGTGGTCATTACGTGAATGCTTCTGTGAGGAAAATGATAATCCAATATATTATAAAGTGGCATACAAAGTTCTACATATTTATGTTTTTTTAGCTGTAATTGTTATGTTTTCTGAATCTAAACTGTCAACATATCCATTTACTATTTTTGTATTAGACACAATGACAGCTTCTTTCCAATTACTGGCAACAACCTAGACAGCGGGATCACAATTAATATGTTTCAGTGTATATCAGTCTCATTAAGCCTAAAGATTCACTGTCACAGCAGCAGACGGGATGAGTCACAAATTTTAATGGGTGCCAAATCAGATGCATAAACAAAAGATCCCAAACTATGCTGTGTCATAAAGACAGAATACAGTCCAGCATTCAAAAAATGTGTACAAAAAGTATTGTAAAATATTTTTTAAGAAGTTATCTTGTCTGATTAAAATTAGACCAGGGTGGAGCTCATTTATTTTGGTAGCAGTAAGACCTCTGCTTTCTCTTGTTCAGTGTTTAAAAATAGGTTTTCATTAATGCCATCCACGACAACATTAACCACGTCAAACCTCCAATGGAGTCAAGATGAGGAGTGAGCAGCATGCTTCATTCACAAAATAAACTCTCAGTGATTATTGATCAAGTTCATCTCCAACAAAGAAACAGCAGCTACAATTCCAGGCCTCAATCAGGCTACAGTTTTGTTTTGTTTTTGTTTTTTTCAGAGAGGAATCAAATAAATAGAACAAACTGATCGGAAGTGATAAGTCACATTATTAGATGGGCTTGTGCCAGTCTTTCCTGCTTCTATATGAAACGTTGCCTCCAGGTCAGATTTTACAGTGCTTTAGCAAACCGTAAGTCAGACACAACATAAAATGGAGCTGTACACTAATGAAAGTTTGTTTTTTTTTAAGAGTGAATGTGTGAAATAATTCCCAGATTCCCAGTAATTCCTCTGGAACCCCTTATGTTTATGTTCGGGTTCCAGAGTGTTTCTTTTCCCCAGAATTTAATCTCCCGGAGCATTTTAATCCACCTAGGCTCCTTGGGTTCAAATCTTAGGCTTTTCATTGATTTCAACCCCGGACACTAAGTGAGCTCTCTTCCTTTAGGAATACTGCTGCAATCTGGGAAAACAGAACTCCACCTAAAGCAACAGACTGGTTCAAAATGGCAAGAAAAACACTGAAATCAGATCAATGCAGCATTAATATCAAATTGTCTCAAAGTGGTTAGAGTTTAAGTCCATCCATCCAATATTTTTAGAAATGTTTAACTACAATGGATCTTAAATCCCCTACATGGATCCTGGTTTCAAGTGTGTGTACCAGAGAGGACAAAAGTAATTACAATTTATAACACATGCAGGGTCACTATCAAAACTTTATAGAAAGGTTAAAAACTTTAAATGAACTTTGCAGATGGAGAGTTATAGTGGGGGAGTATCGAAAATGAGATTACAACCTGAGATCTAAAGGCAATTTATCACTTACTCAATTGTGGTTAACCTAAACAAAAATCCATTTTAAGACACTGTAATAAACCCAAGACCTTTAATAATGCAAACCAGACAGATAAGCCTCTTAAAACTAATCAAATGGACCAGCAACTGCAGAGTGACTCCTCTATTTAAACTTTGAATAATGATACACTCTGCTGAGGGATTATGATTGTTTAAATTTGCATCTCACGCCTTAAAAGCTGTGAAACATTTTAAAATAATTTGAGTTAAATCCACAACTTTTCTGTGAATGACTGTGGTTCAGTGGGTAGAGTAGTTGCCTTGCAATCGGAAGGTTGTAGATTTGATTCCAGCCTACACATGTCGATGTGACCCTTAAGGGCACTTAACCCCGAGTTGCCTACTGATCAGTGCATAAATTTATTTGTGAATGTGGCTCTGGAATAAAGTGCTTTGAGTGGTCAGTAGGGCTGTGTAATAATATCGATTTTGCGATATATATCAATATTTTCTTTCCTAGAAAAAAATCGATATTCATCCGCAAGTATCGTAACATCCAACTGTCACCTTGCTCACTCACTGCTTGCTTTGCCGGGAGAGTGATTAGGTCATCAGGCTCAGAGTGATTCCTTCAGATGTTAAGTGTCAAGGTTAAAAAGGTATCAAACTATTCAGAGCAGTGTACTTGGTGCACTTTATTTACTTTATAAATGCATGTAAGCTACAGTTTGTACTGTTTCAATTAAAAGAAACATGTTTTCTCACCACTTCTTTGCTTCATTTTGTCCAGCTGTCGACTTTAAGTCTGTGTCCATGTCCAACCAGAGCCAGGTATTGTGTAGTTGGTGCTTTTAATCAATTTTCAGTTAAATTAATTCAATCCAACTCTATAACAATCACAATATGTCACCAAAATCACTCTGTCCCTCTAAAATCTTTCAGAAAATCGCAAAAGTGTATTGAACTGTATCGTTTGCTGAATATCGCAATATATACCGTATTGTGAGCAGAATATTGTGTTTCGTATCGTATCGTGAGATTATTGTATCACTACAGCCCTAGTGGTCAGTATGACTGGTAAAGGGCTACACAAGTTTAGTTCATTTGCTATAAAACTGGATTTGAATTCAAACTTACTTTATTTGCCTACAAAGTCCAAGCTCTATTTGATTTAATTAGTATTATAAATGTATTTGTGATATTAACACTGTAAAAAGCTGCTATGAGTGACTTGGTTTAAGTGTTTTGTTTGTCAAGGTAAGTATTAATGATTCCTGTTTATCTTTTAAAGTTTACATAAAATATTAACTGGGGAATGACTGAAGTACAATGTATTTAATACTCAACCAAGAAATGCTTAGCATCCTGAAACCACAAAAATCCATATAACTCAGTGTCAATGCAAAAAAAAAACAAAAAAAAAAAAACACTTATTTTTTCCTATGGTATATCCACCATAGTTGCAGGTAACCTGATTTGGCCTTGGCCTCTTCAGATAAAATAATCAAGGTAAAAACAATGGCAACACAAAACTAGCCTATTTTAGCAAAGTGTATGGAGTTGGGCTTAAGTTCCTCCAATTGAGGCTGATGGTTGTATCAGTGAGATAAGCTGCAACTAGCAATCCACTGTAAGTCCACCAACAATAACCTAATCTTTTGGATTTGATGACATGCTGCTATGGAGCTGCATTAAAGTCTGTACATTCCTGTGCTTTTCCAGGTCTCATAGATGTTTGGAAACTTTCCCAGTGGACTTGTAGTCAGCTATCGGGGGGATTAATAGCACATTGACAGAACAGGTAGCTTCTGCCAAGTAACAGTCGTAGCACAGAAGTTGCTTGTTGACTAAATAGCCACAAAAACAACCATTATCATTTGTGAAAGTCTGGACATGTATTGATAATATGGTTTTGTATCATGCAAATGTAGACAGTTTGCGTTTGAGTTGTTTCTAACTGCTAAAATCAGCTGAAACAAGTCAATCTACTCAAATGGTTTATTCACTTTCAGCTCAGTGACCTTACATCTTTCTAGAATAAATAAGACAAAAATATTTAAAAAATTTAAACTACTCCTTTAAAATAACTAGAAACATATCATTCTCATAATGGCTTTTGTAATAATATCAAACATGTGTGAAATATAAACATAAGTGTGTTTATATTTCAGAACTCCAGTTTGCTGGGGAGGGTTTTTGCATTGTTTTGCTTTTGCTGAGAAGAACTTGAGCAAAAAAAAAAAACATAGTTAAGTTTAAAATAAGCCAGAGCAGCGATTTAATCTTCCAACTTCTGTGGAGACATCTGAACAGCTGCTGCTTATGCTCTGTTGTCAAGATGCACTTCATTCACGGCACCTCCGGAATTGCTTTTCTCATTCTTCACCGACACTGAAGCAAGTGGAAATTTCTTTTTCTGTTTACCAGCTTCAACTTCTGGCAGAGTCATGCAAAACCTACCTATATAAAATCTACCTATCTTTAATGAAACTTCTGTAGATGCAGAGGAAAAGAAGGAATCTATTCATTTTTGATGCTGATCTGAATCCTGTTCATTAATGTTACAGGATGGGGTTGTGGCCTTGGCAGGCGTTGTGTCACTTTTATTCAAACCTCTCTGCTTTTATCTGCTTTTATGTAGCAGCATTTGGGTCTTTTTGATTAAGCTAAATTAAACCTCACACAAAATCATTTGGATTAAAGTGAAGTAGAATATATATATTTTTTACAATCTTTTCATAAAAACCGAGGGAAAGATGCCTTATTTGTACCAAGCAAAAGGTGCAGCTCAGCCACAGTGTGGATCCAATTAGAAATCTAAGCCAAAGCAGCACAAAAGGAACTGAATCAATAGTACAAACGTCAAGATAGACCAAAGCCAATCTAAAAATCCCCTCCATCTCCCACATAAAGGATAAGAATTTTTCATTGTCTCCCTGGAACTTTACTTATTGTCCTTTTAACTTTAGTAAGCCTGATAAAGCAGGCGTGATTTATCACTGGTCAACAGAGAGGCTACTGATCGCTGAAAGAGGTTTGTGTTTATGCATTATTCAAAACTTTTTCTAATCTGAGAATTTCATATTATAGACGGGGATGTTCTTTCTTCCAAAGGCTTACTGAAGCGCCTTCTGATTTCCAAGCAGCATTACCTTTTCAGTGCATACGTGTCACCCGCAAACCTTCCTAATAAAAGGCTTATGAGAATTCTCTGAGATTCATATAAAATATTTTCAAGCTGATTAAAATACATCATGGTACCTTCCCTGTGTTTGTCTATCTATCCATAGATGGTCTCTTAAAGCACAACACCACAACAATATTCTTAAGCTTAATGCATTTGCACACAATAATCAAGATGTAAAATGTTTATCTCTGCTTGACATTTTAATAGTTTCCATCTCAAACATCTTCTTTGATTGTTCCAAAAGCGTGTTCAGTTTTATCAATAGGGAAGTCCAATCAATCAGGCTTCATTATTAGAGGGTTGCCGTAGTTGCGAGGGAGCATCCATTCAGCTGCAACAGAGTCAGAGGAGCCAAGTGTAAATGAGGTGAGTAATTAAAGAGGGGGTTATTAAGCCTGCTGACCCCTCTGGCCCTCATGAGCAGAGAGAAATGGACCACGAAGCCACATTGCGCCAAGACGACTCATTAGATGCAGTTGGTCACACATGGTGGCCTCACCCATTCTTTATGCTCCCTTTGCTCTGCTCCCTGGATATTCATAGCACCAAAAACAGTTTACTCTGGTAGATGGTAGTTTGTTTAAAACGCACTGCTGCAAATATCACATATAAACTACAGATCTACTGTAAAAAAAAAAATAAAATAAAAATCTGCTTTAATTGGACAGGATACGTTTAAAAACAACTGATTGCACAAATACAAACTGAAGTTTCTGGAAATCCAAGTAAGCTGTTTCCACTGTAATTTTTTTTTTCTTTTATCAATTTCTGTAAATACAATATATTTTGCTGACAGAGCTACATCTTCCTTTGTGGAAATGTAATGTGCTGACCCTTTTTACTGTCTTCACCATATCTACATTTTGTTCTTTGCTATTCTTCATGTTATACTGTACATTAATCTAGAAATTAAAGCAATTAGACCTCAATGTAGGAAGTTAGAACTCAAAATCCCCTAAACTGCCAATTTCACCAAATTTCATAAACAGGGCAGCTACATTGGATTATGAACTGAAGGCCACATACCAAGGTGTACTATTATCTATTATATTGCAATTCCTACTTTGTAGATCCATCCATCCATCCATCCATCTGTCCGTCCGTCCGTCCCTAGTGGGGTCGGGAGGGGTGCTGGTGCCCATCTCCAGCTAACGTTTTGGGCGAGAGGCGGGGTTCACCCTGGACATGTCGTCAGTCCATCGCAGGGCAACTTTGTAGAGGCATTGCTTTGCAATTTATCTGACTGTGATTGATGGATGAACGGATGTACAGATGGACGGCTCAGATAAAGTTCAACATACTAACTACAATTTTTCTGGTTAGAGTTGCAACAAAATCAGAGCAAATGAAAGACATATTTAAAGGCCTTTAGGATTTGGCACAGAAAAGATGAGCCAGAGTTTCAAATAAATCATCTGCCACAGATAAGTTCCCCTCCCTTTGGATATTGACACAGAGTGTGAGATAGAGTTCAATAATCCAAAATGCTGTATTGTCCCAATGGCAGCCGACTATGCTGATGAAAAATATTTTGAACATTTCACCCTCATTAACTCTGAGCTCTGGCTTTTAGCAAAACATTCATCAAATGACTTGGGGTGTGTGTAATTACAGAGCAAGTGTAAGTACCTTGTGATTTGTACTTTTTGAAATAATAGAAGCTTTTACCTCACTTTGATGCAACATAAAATGCAGTTTCTGGCTGAAATAAACCACTGCAAAACAACTTATTCTGCAAACCAGCATCATGTCAGTGACTTAACCCAGAGAATACCAATCAGAAATAATAAGCACTTTATTCAATCACTTTCTGTCCCCAGCTTGCCCTGAGATCTCAAAATAGAAGCATCCTTGCACATGTTATCCCATGGTCATCACCTGTACTACAGAGCAGCATCGGTCTCTAGAGTGTAAACAGTCGATTCTACCTAATTGCCTGTTCAAATTTGTACATGGCAATCATCTCTCTGATGAGCTGATTGGCACAGAGTCAATCCTAACCTGGGATGATGTGCTGAAAAGCAGTCAGCTCACTGCTTTCCAGGAAAATGGCTTCTCCTTTATGGCATGTCTGCTTTAAAATTTTGAAACTACAAATTGGGAATCTGTAATGCCATCTTGGAGGAGCTTATTATCTGCAGTGTCACTTTTCTTGAAGGCATTGAACCGTGAGAGCTGAAAATATATAAAAAGTGTTTATTTTCATACGGGTATTTGTGAGCCAAAATCTAATTTCTAGTGTAGGAAGAGCAGGAAGAGTATTTTGAGCCGCTGAGATTTCCATGAAACCAATCTATGAATAACAAAGTAAGAATACACCCACATCCTCTCCTCACTGTATGATTCCATCAGTTATTAAATATGGAGAAAAATAGTTTTAACACCCCAGTACTGACAAGAAAATCTTTGTGCAGTTTTCTCGCCCACACTCAAACTATTTCTGTCAAAGGTGGATAATCCATAGCAGTGGCACACATCCAGGTAGAATAGTAATGTCAAACAATATTTGTCCTAATTAGGAACACCTGTGGTGATAAGGAGTCATTGCTTTGGTGTTATAATTCAATGAAATCATAGGTTGAAAATGCTAAACTGACAGGTGAACCAAAAACATCAACATAAAATGTCACAATGGGTAAGTACAACCAAACAAGGGAGAAAATATACACATTTTTAAACTTATGTTTAAAAATAAGTTTAAAAGAAATATGCTTTACTCTTATATTTGATTAAATTAACTATCAAATTAATGTGAATGTGTTGTTTTAAATAGTTGTGTTTAGATCTTTTTTTTCTTTCTTTCTTTTCTTTTTTTTTTAGAGTTTTTAGAGCAGGGACACCATAAGCATCAGATGTCAAAAATTTTGAACAACTTTGCCATCTTTTGATATCGGAGATGTGGCTCTCTACCCAGTGAAGAACAGACCGGAAAGCATTACAAGGAAACAAAATAAAACAAAAACTGAAAAAAACATTTTTCAGTTTCACTCCAAATGCCTGTTCTATTGCTTATTGGTATAGCCATAAAATGATACTTGAAACCCCCTACAGAGTCCACAATGTGAACTATGGGAGAATATCTTGTACACCATTCATGGCTGACAGTGATATTTGATTCAGAATTTATTTTTTTATCAACATTTAAATGGTTGTTTCAATGTTTCTGAGGAGCCTAGATTTTCTTTTGACCATGGCTAGTAAAAGATCTTAGATTCATACAACATAAATTGCATTCTTCTACACTCTATACAGAAAAGACGCAAGTCTAAGAAAACCAGTGCAAATTAATGAAATCCAATCAATGGCCTTCAAAATGTTTACAATAAATAGTAAACTAACTGAATTTTACTGACCGCACAAAGTGCTTTACACAAGAGCCACATTTGCCTAGCAGCTCTCATAAACACATTCATATACAGATACACAGAACGATAAGTAACTTGGGGTAAAGTTCCTTGCCCAGAGCCACATACACATGTAGCAGAAGTGGATGCTGGATTTTAACTTTCAATCTTCTGATTGCAAGATGGGACATAGTCACCCCAAATTATTGCACAAACAAGCATCTCTTCATTGGAAATAGCAAAGAGGTTTCTTATGTCATTTACAATGTTATTGAAGCAAGCCATGCTTCAGTAACCATGAATCAATATTTATCTTGGTTCAACATAAATATTTAAACTTCTAAATCTTTTGGGTGGGCACTGTTAGGAGCATAACCCATAAGGGGAAGGTCATAATTTCACCATGAAGGGGCCACAGCCAGGCGCTCCTTGCTACATTTCTGATAAAAGAGTTAAAAGTACGGTCTGAAGATATTTCAGAGAGTTAAATACCACTCTCAGAGATCTCTAGAAAGATAATGTAATGAACTCAGCCACCTCTATAAACCCTCCCGGTGCAAGTATCCACCGCTGAAGAAAAAGCATGCATGAAGCTTTAAGCCAGTAAAATGTTTGGTGCTAAACATGTGGACAATCTTATGAAACAGAAAGAATAATGGTCTAACCAGATGAGATTAAAATTGAGCTCTTCGGATGTGATTGCACTCAGCATGTTTGGAAGGAGACACGGTACTAAAGATAAAGAAAACCACAATGAAAGAGATGAAAAAATAACGACACGGGGCTGTTTTCAGCATGGGATACTTCAGTGAACTGATCATGGGGAAATGCAACTGGACATTGCTGAGGATGCTGAAGCAGAGAAAGATTGTAAGGCAACGACCCAAACACACAGGCAACAAAACTCTCAATTGATTTCATTGAAGGAAAATAAAACGACTAGAATGTAGCCCAGCAAGTCAAATGGCTTGATTCCAGTTTAAAATCTATATGTAGGAGCTATATATAGAACTGAAGATCAAATACATAGAAGATCTCCTAGAACCTTAATTTAAATATCCTACTTAAGCAAATGATGAGAATATTTACCAAAAGAAGCTTTTCTAAAAATATCAAACATTTCAGTAAGCAAGTTCAATATCTATCC
>NW_006799985.1:305538-352193 GCF_000485575.1 Poecilia formosa | reverse complement strand
TTCAGTAACCATGAATCAATATTTATCTTGGTTCAACATAAATATTTAAACTTCTAAATCTTTTGAGTGGGCACTGTTAGGAGCATAACCCATAAGGGGAAGGTCATAATTTCACCATGAAGGGGCCACAGCCACAGCCTTGCTACATTTCTGATAAAAGAGTTAAAAGTACGGTCTGAAGATATTTCAGAGAGTTAAATACCACTCTCAGAGATCTCTAGAAAGATAATGTAATGAACTCAGCCACCTCTATAAACCCTCCCGGTGCAAGTATCCACCGCTGAAGAAAAAGCATGCATGAAGCTTTAAACCAGTAAAATGTTTGGTGCTAAACATGTGGACAATCTTATGAAACAGAAAGAATAATGGTCTCACCAGATGAGATTAAAATTGAGCTCTTCGGATGTGATTGCACTCAGCATGTTTGGAAGGAGACACGGTACTAAAGATAAAGAAAACCACAATGAAAGAGATGAAAAAATAACGACACGGGGCTGTTTTCAGCATGGGATACTTCAGTGAACTGATCATGGAGAAATGCAACTGGACATTGCTGAGGATGCTGAAGCAGAGAAAGATTGTAAGGCAACGACCCAAACACACAGGCAACAAAACTCTCAATTGATTTCATTGAAGGAAAATAAAACGACTAGAATGTAGCCCAGCAAGTCACATGGCTTGATTCCAGTTTAAAATCTATATGTAGGAGCTATATATAGAACTGAAGATCAAATACATAGAAGATCTCCTAGAACCTTAATTTAAATATCCTACTTAAGCAAATGATGAGAATATTTTCTCTACATAGTGAAAAGGCATTTACCAAAAGAAGCTTTTCTAAAAATATCAAACATTTCAGTAAGTAAGTTCAATATCTATCCCAAGTGCCATTCCACTTTATCAAACGTAACTTGATTCATGTACTTATGTCGATTTGTTTGTATACAGCTTACTGGGGTTGTTAGTAACAAGCAAAATGTTGACTTGTTCAATACTTATTTTCCTTGCTGTGTTATTTTTGGGACTGGCAGAAGAAGGGGCCCAAATTAAAGTCTACAAGACTTTTAAGCAAAAACATCTCCCCTGAAAAATCCAATAAACTAGAACTAGTTGGAGGGGTTTCTGAGCAGTCTTTCATGCTGAGTCCTTCACATCCATCAGGATAGCAGAGAGCTCATATTGCTCCTCCCATGGTGTAACTGTACAGATGAAGGCAGCAGAAGCTGGGCGTCCAAATGGTGCAGCTGTTGAGTTTTCCTGAGCTGAGCAGGGCTGATTATACCGATAAAGCCGATGAAGCCTCTGAACTTTACACTGTCAACACATCTGTCATGTTCCAGCAACAAACCATGCTGCTCAATCAATCCAAGCCATATTTGGTTTTAGGCACACACTCACTGCCAACATCAAGACCTGCTTTCCTGTATGCTCTAAGCTCAATCCAGGAGGCACAGCATGTCTCCTCCTTCAGACATCCTACGATCATCTCTGAACATAGCCCAAAACTTAAGCTGAGAGAGTCCTTAAACTTTAGAGGGAATTCGAGTTACTTTTCTTTCCCTCTACTTTTGTGATTGGTGGCATTTTCTCTACTGAGTTCAGCTCAGCATGTTGGCACATTGTGATACCAATAAATTCCAAACATGAAGGGGAGCAGATGAAAGGCAAACAGAATGAGCATTTGAAAATAACCTGTGCGAAGACACGTACAGAATTAACATCTTAAGCAGCTCTGAAATCTCCTCCTTATTATTGCCTACACCTGTGCCTGTGACCCTGCATTCTGCAGTGCAGCTTAGACTCCTAATGCAAAGTTTGTCTTCCCGGGCTGCTGTCAGTGCATGGTAACAATGTATACCATGTAATTATCACCATACGCCTCAATGGCTTATCTTAACATTAGCCCTTCAAAAAAAGGTTTATATTTGCCATCTACATTTTTTCAGTAAAGCAAGATCTGTCTTGTTCCAAGCATTTGAACACACACAAAGGGCCACTGAGAAGGTATAATCGAGGCAATGCCCCAGTTCTGTCAAAATGTTGCCTCGCTTAGTCCTCCCTGCTTTTTTTTCTGCAGTGCTTTGTTGCCTGGCTTGGCTGCAAGAATCAATCCACGCTTTACACCTGGGGTACGATGGCCGCCACTGGCATCTGTGAGTTACAGAGGCAGCATTAACGAAATGCCTATTTTCGCCCAACTCAAATGGTGCACTTTGACAAAGTCTAAACCACGATGTTTCATGAGAGAAAGAACAATAATTCATTTTAAAATCAATGAATATAGCAACTGAAAATGAAATAAAAAATGTTGGCAAAAACAAATAATAGAGTTTCTGAACAGATTTAAAAAGAATAATAACACAGACAAG
Organism: Poecilia formosa; assembly: GCF_000485575.1. NCBI lineage: Eukaryota > Metazoa > Chordata > Actinopteri > Cyprinodontiformes > Poeciliidae > Poecilia > Poecilia formosa. The sequence continues at coordinate 349,824 of NW_006799985.1, read as the reverse complement.
AAGCCTTTAATACCTTTAATATACAATTAGAATGTTGTCATAGATGTCTTCAGTCCAACAGAATATTTGCATGCATGTAATTCTACTACTTGTAAAACTTCTACTCTAAATCATGGGAACTTTTCAGGCCGCAGAACACATTAGTGAATGAGCGAACGCAGCCTGAAGCAAAATGTGTGGACCTAAAAATCGGTACAGGTTCCATGAACGTGAGCTGAATGCTTATTCTCCGCTATGGGTCACGGGCGGTGACCTGGCTCCAATCTCACTGACAGATCCAAATGTCTCCGGGAGCAAAATGACAAAGATTAACTGTCCCTTGGAACTTGAAGGCTCATAATTAATGCCGCCTCACTTCTCTATGTGCACTGAATTGATAGACTTGCCATTTAAGGGTCAGTCATACCATGATTGGATAGACATTCCCAGACATGTCTTTGTCAGGCTTAAGCCTACATTGATCGATTGATGGATCTTTTTAATTTTTATAAAGCTGATTATTTGCACAGCACAACAGTACACCAAATTAATAAGGTTTTTATTTACAACAGAAAAGATAAAATAATTCTTTCTTCTGGTCAAATAATATAACATATTGATCACAGTCGCTATGCCAATCTCATCTCATATCTATCCAATATTTAACTTTACTCTTTAATACAAGCATGACAAGGTATTATTAGCTGGTTAATAAGATGGCTAATAATCAGCCTGCTCTCAGTTGCTGAACAGAAATGTCACTCATAGCTAGTCAAGAGGCTTTTGATAATAGTGTTACCCTAATATAGTGAAAGTCCTTTAGTTTTCAACCCATGACTGTCCATATCAAGTGTCCTGGACAATCATAAGTTGACAAGCAAATTTTACATTCCACAATGTTCTAACTAAAACAAATGATCCGTATAACTTAGATGTTTGACCTATAAATTAGGCGCTTCAGCAACTTTAGACTATATAAATGGGATTGGTGTTCCTTGGAACATATTACTGTATCCCTGTTGTGACCATGGTTTTTAGTTTTCTTAAACTACCAATGATGCATTCCTTGGTATGTTGTGGTATTAGACTTAGCCCTAGTGTGCATCCCATAATCTGAAAACTGTACCTATATGTATTAAGAGAAAGGTTTTTACCATGAAGCTTTTAGCTGTTCTGTTACTCATCTTTGGCAGAAATCAATAAAACAGTCACAGCTGGTTTTGGTGAGGACTTTTTAATTGTGTCAGCTGAGTTTAAATCTGGTGGCTGATGGCTGAGGGGAACACTGAATGGCACCAGTCTTTGAGCGGAGTACAGTGCCGCAAACAGCCTGGGAAAAAAAAGGCAGCTTTCAAAAAAAAAGAAAAAAAAGAGAAAAGACTCCCACCAACCTCAGAGTGGGCTTTGCAAATCCCTCTATTGAAGTGGGCTTATTTCTTAACAGTGCTTCTACAATTTCGTATGGATCCCCCAAAATCCTCTTTACACATAAACACCCACAATGAAGTTGGCAAAAAAAAAGAAGAAAGAATGTCTTGTCATGAAATATAGTCTGATTCATAATCAATAGAAATGGGTGTGAGAGATGGAGTTCTATTTTCAGTATCAAGAATGAGACAGAGTGGGGCGAGTGTATCAATTTCAGCTCAGATGGACAAAATCCCCAACGATGAAAGCAGCGAAAGGAAGTCATACAGTGCTTTATGGAGTTAAAGTCCTTTAGACCCAGCTTACCCAGAGTCAATGTTCATAAAATAAGCAGTGTTGCCTTTAATGGTAAAGGAAGACAAAACATTTCAAACTCTCTGAGATGTCAGGAAATAAATATGAGGGGATCTGTGTCTAATTCTCCTTTGCACCAAACTGAGAAATTGGAAGTGGATAGTGAACAGCTCAATTTATCTTGATGTAATTTAATGGCCAGTACCTGTTATGGGCTTGGTCGGATGCAGTAAAACACAATGAGTAAAAATGCTTCTCGGGAAGCAGACTGAAAAGTGCCTGGCAGATGCCTGAAAGCTTTTCAATTTTCTGATAGTTCTCAGTGTAAATGGCAACAAAGACACAGAAAAGGGATGAAAGGGAAAAGGTGAAAACTGACACACAGAAACTAAAAGACTGTTTCTAAAAACGTCAAATTAAGAGGTTCATTTAATGTGTCAGAACTAAAATCACTGCCTAATTGCAGAAAAACAGATGGCCAGCAGGGTATAACCATCTCATTTCATCAAAATGTCAGCTTTGAATGGCAGTTGTTTCAGCACTCTGAAATGACAAAAACGCATTTAAGTAAAGCTTTTGTTAGACAGACAATAGCAAAGAGGTGAGAAAATGTGGTAAATGTTCTGCTCTAAATAATAGCTGGGTCATAAGATATATTGTTAATAGAAAAATACAACTCTCGTGTAACAGATTGCCTGACTGCAAAGTGCTATATAAAAATATTGATGGAAAACAGCTCTGTTAATGTCATACTGTAGCCGCCATGACATTAAATGAACTGAAGTCAACAACAGTCAGTCATCCCATGAACATAGTTCAGCTATTTACAAACAAGAATCCTTCACTGTAACTTATTGTTTTGAATTTTACTTTACTGTTTATTATTCACACCATTATAAATAAAGTCTTCTGAAATATTGTCGTCTTACATCTGCTTATATTTCAACTTACCGGGCTTTTCAGACTATGCTCAACATAAATTCAAACTGAGGCTGTCAAATCTTACACATTTGATCCTTTCTTTCTCATTCTGCTTCAGAGGTGGCTAGAATAGACAAAAAAAATTGTACTCCAGTTAGAGTAACACTACAACATAAATTCATTCAAGTAAAAGTAAAAAGTGGCCATCCAAGAAATCTCTCAAGTTAAAGTAAAAAAAGTACTTAGTAAGTACAGCAGTGTACATATGTGGCCTTTTTACTAAGTGGTCAGAAGATCTGATATTTTAAAATGCAGTCATCAGACAGACAGAAGTATAAAGCTATGTGCAAATCATGGTATTTTAAAGATTAAAACAAAAATGATACAAATAAGTAGAATTACAAAATTACAGAATCTAGCAGAAAAAAGTCTTTTCAGTCTCGTAGAACACAGAGTATGCAGAAATTTTAATCAGGTCAGACTAAAAAATATGGTATAGAAAAGCAACTATTCCTAAAAGTATTTTTTTCCCCAAAAATGTTATTCAAGTAAATGTAACTGTGCGAATATAAATAGTTATTACCCACGTCTGCTCTGCTCAGACAAAACTCGTGCCATTTAAGAAAAGTGGTTGGTCAACAGGGACTTTTTTTTCCACAGGATGCCTATTATTGGTCAATCAAGAAGCAGTGGATGTTTGTCTCTTCTCATTTTTTTTAATAGCCAGGTCTCCTCACCAATCTCATCCTTGTCTGTGGGCAACATATAAACAGATACACACCGATGCCAACCACTGTCTGTGCCAATGAGCTTGTTTAATGGAGCGTGAAAGTCCCCCGACTATGTGGCGCATAAACAAAACTTTGCAGTGAGATTGTGGCTGTTCATTGTGGTAGCGCTGTGTCCTGTGAGCAGCCTGCAAGGAGCAGCTTATCCATGATGTACGCCCACACATAACTGCATGACCATTGAATAATTTTAAGGATGACTGATTATGCTGGGCATATTCCAACCTAACTATTCCTACAGCTGGCTGACAGCGCTTGAAGTGATTTAAGACTTCATCGTTTGAATTATACTTATTTATATCCATTTTAATTTGTTTAGTGTTTGGCACCATGACTGCTATGTCCATGGCTTCCTGTCATTGCTCTGGCTGTTGTGAGACAGCTCTCACCAATGAACAATACAGTATATGCTCTCTATACAAATCGATAAGAACAACCCAGTGTGTGGTGCACCCCCGTGATAGAGCTTCCAACTTGGCAGAAGCATGTACCATCTTAAGTTTAAAAATTTCCCGGTTGCAGTTCATACACAGAATGTATTTCTACAGCTGTCAAAGAATCCTGGCGTTGATGGTGAGGAGGAAGGAGGAAGAGTGAGCAGTGACTCATCTGGTTTATAATATGATTTTGTAATAAATAACACTCCAGACATTAGAGAGGTATTACTCAGTGTGATCAGAACAAAAAAAAAAATAAGACAGATTTTTGATTTTGTGCTATGTGATTACCATTCAGGAAGAAATGAGGAAGTACTCAGAACAGAAATATTGTACTTCCTCTCCTTAATGGGCGAAATTACAGATTATATTTCAATTGTGTTTACCCCGATCTGCAACCTGCACCACATTAATAGACCAGTTTTGAGGAAATTACTTTTGTTGGTTACTTTGATTTGGCCTGTTCTGTTCAGAGAAAAGTCAGATGGGTCCACAGGACGACATGGATCACAGAGTATCTGACAGGATGACAAAGTTTGCAGGAACTGCGCATCAGGGAACATTCTGGGCCACAAAGGCACCAGGTTGTCCATGCTCAACCTCAATTGTACATGTCAAAAAAAGTTAACTTGTGAGTCAAGAAAAGGAAGACTCAGCAAGGTAAATCAGTCAACCAGTATTTTGTCTGCATGTAATAATCTGTATTTATAGAAATGTCTTGCTGCTTCGCACTGGGAACGAAATAACTGCTGACTTTGCCATAGAGCAGATCTCAGGTTCACAAGTCAGTTTTTTTCAAGTTTGAGTCAAATATCAAATTATTCACATTTTCACATTGGATCCATGCAATGCACTGTGCCTACTATACAGAACTGCTGTAGGTTATAAATGCATACCACTGTCGTTGAAAAATCAAGAAGAAAGTCATGGGAATCAGTTGCATGGTTATTATTATAATTCTGCAAGAAAACAGGTTTGGATGTACTATTAATAGTTTGAAATTTAAACCTTTAAGTCCTAAACGGACCGCCCACGATCCAGTGAAATTTGCAGTACCGTAATTCCGCCACACTTTGCGCTGTCTGAAAAATTCCAACGGTTTCTGGAAGGGGAGACGTCGCACTGTCCAGCCAATAACAGGTTATTATGGTAATTTCATGTAAACAGGGAATTTAACATGTTTTTAATTGTATTTCTTGTTTAATGGAAACACCGCAATTCCAAAATTGTTTTTTTTTTTTGGTATTAGAAGAATATCTTAAAAGAAATATTTGCACACATTTGTAAATCTGCATAATAGAAATGTGCCTTGGTCCGACAGCTGGTCCTTTATTCACCCTAATTCAGAGGGAACAACAGATCCTTTACTCAAATTATCTGCCCCTACGGGGTTCCTTTCATCTCTGATTATGACACAAAGATAGTTTATGAGACTTGAGCCACAGACCTCTAGTCATTTTGCAGCCCTTAAATCAGCATACTTGCAAGAGAGTATAGTTCAAATACATAAATCCCACAATTAATACATAAATTAAAGTGTAACTATATAGTTTTTTTCCGCATAAAGACCTGTCATTTCAATTATCATCTGGTGCATAAAGACCTGCCATTTCCATTATCATCTGGTGCCATGACAATCTGTTATCTTGGTAATCACTCAAGCACCTTCTGGCAGTAAAGAATTTCATACCAAAGTACACCATAAGATCAATGGTATCCAAAGATGAAAAAGTCTATAAAGTGATTTTCTCTGGATGGCAAAAACAAGTCTGAGTACATATTCGTTATCAAAACAGTTAAATGGAGGAATCCAATTTTAAACAGACTGACATGATTTTTGACAAAGTATTTCTTTTTCAAATAACTATCTACAGTTGCTTTTTCTACAAACAAGAAAATGACATCCTTTACCCTATCAAAGAGACAACCCACACAGAGATTTGACATGTCAATAAAAGCTTGTCAGTATTAGTAATTACTATGATCTACTATGCCTCTATGTGCTTTATTATCCACCTTGCAGCAGCTCTGGGTAATTTAAAACCTACTTTAAAGTTTTAACATTTAGAAGGAACAAACAGAGTGGGCGAAAGGGAAAACAAGGTTGATGAGAGACAGAAAGATAATCTAGGTGAAGGCAATTAGCTGTTTGACAGTACCCTTGTTAGAAGGTTGGACCATGTCCAGTTTGGATTGCTTTACTGGCTGCAACATGAGGAGAGCTCCCACATCACAGCCTTGTATTCACTGAAGGGTGCATTAGGGTGTAGTGTTGGCAGCAATATGGCTTTTACATTTAGCAATCTGGACTTAGACACAGTGGAAGGACTCCAGAGGCATGCTGACAGAGGGGAGCATCCCATCACTTGTCAGCATTGTCAGGGGGTAATTCCTTATCATCCCAAGTCTATTGGGCACTATTCATGCCTTTTATCATTTCCATTGGCTTTTCTTTGTGGCTCACATCAGAGAGTGATGGGAGGTCTAGAGGGGATATGTGTATATAAATATGTTGAAAATTGGCTCAGTATGGATTCCTTTGCCCATGCAGACCTCTTTGTTGGACCAGACAGAAGTGGCTTTTATGTATCTGCCAGCAGGGCCACAGCTCTTTCCATCAATGGCATGCCATTCAGGAGATAACCATCAGCTGGCGGCCCACTCCACTGACACCACCACTTCCTCCAGCAGTCAGCAGATTACATTTTAGAAGTTGACAGCTTGTTATCACCTTGGATAGTAGGAGGGCTTAATCTTTTGTTCTTTTCTGACTGAGGGAGGGCTGAGGAATCAGCAGCACAGGCCACTGATTCGAGTAACTTCATTCCTTGTGCCCTCTGCAATGACACACATGGTGAATGGGCCACTCTTTTCATCTTCCTCTAAGAGTGTCCATACTTTGTAGAGGGATTACAGTGATGGAAGTCTTAGCCTTCCACAATGATATCCATTCAATCTGTCTCACTGGCTGACAGGGGATGGGTTAAAGTCTGATTTGATAATGAGGACAGCGGATTCAGGCTGCGGGGATGGATCGCTGCTCCTGAAGCAAGGATTATCCTTCAGGAACAATCATATGGAATCCCTTTCAGAACAATAACCATGACTCTAACAGAGGAGGAGAATGGTATGGTTGTTGTACAATAATAGTCCATATATCTAAACTGAGAGAAAGGCTTAAAAATCTTTTCCTTTTTTTTTTTTTTTTTTTTTACAAAACTTTAGTGCACAAAAACTAACTTGCCAAAAGAGATTTGAGAACAGATGTTATCTGGAACAAGTCAAATGTTATTGGTGCCACCAGAGAAAATGTTTAATTGGGTAGGCTAATGAATTTCAAACTTTAAATTCTTAATTACTATATTCAGAAGTACTGTCGACCTTATTTAAATGTCACAGATATTGTACTTCAAAATTAAAAGTTTTTCTATGCCCAAATTTACCTCTAGAATAAAAAAAATACTATGATAAATAAATATTCTTACTTCATTGTCGCAACATTTGTCTTCAACACTAAAAGATCTACATATAAAGTAGCTATCACAATTAAGCAAAACATTATGACCTTACAGACAGCTAGATAACAACCTCAAAAACCCTGACATTTCAAACATGAAGCCTACAAATCGCTGAAGCTGTGCATTGCTAAATGGACTGAACTTATATAGCACTTTTCCAGTCATTTTGACCACTCAAAGCACTTTACACTAGAGTCACATTCACCCATTCACAGATGGGTAGGCAATTTGGGGTTAAGTGCCTTGCCCAGAGGCACATCAACACATGGCAGAAGGAAGCTGGAATCAAACCTACAACCTTCTGATTGCAAGATGACTACTCTACCCACACAGCCACAGTCGCCGATAGTTGCTATCTGACTTGTTTTTCTAGCACATCTAATATATTTTAAATACAATAAAATATTAGTGTCCGGGGGCCATGAGACCATGTCAACAACTCATTGTTATCCTCCACAAACATTTCCTTAAACTTTTTTGTCTGTGTGATATTCTACCAAGAGGACCTATTGCCATGCTCTTCCACACAGAACTGTTCATTTAGTTAATTTTCAGAGGTGCGTGGAGCAGGATATTTGGTCTGTGCAGATGTTTACGCAGAGTGGTGTGGTTTCAAAATGACCTAAATTGGCGCCTCGTGGACATCGCCAACTTGTCAACCATACATCAAACTTAACTGACATCAGGTGGGTGTTAGTGTATCTCAATTTATAATGATGTGAAAAACTTTGGATATATGCCTTCACAAAATAGGACAGCAAATAAACAGCTTTTGTTGTTTACATATCATTCTTACGATTGTTTAAGATCGTGTTGAGTGGTGTGGGTGAACTTCCTATTCCGCCCAAAAGCCTGAACAACACTACACAATCTGACGATGACAGAGTGGCTGGAAGGGAACTCCACACACCTTAACACTTCTTAACTTCTAGTCAGTTACCATCTAATGTATTGGAGTTAACAGAACAGAAGTTATAAAAATGTGAGAGCAATAAACACTGGGTTTTGGCATAAATCTCATCCATTTACAAATTAAAGCCAGAGAAAACTACAGGACAAATTATTTCATTGTTCTACAACCACAGAAAACTGAAAAAATGTAAAGATGTTAAAGCCTAAAAATGCAATATTATATTAGAATGTTTAACGGACACTATGATTATATTATATGATATAATTATGTAACCCTATATGCATTCTTGTAAAACCTTCCTTCACTGACTGTATAATGACTTCAGCAACCTTGAACAATGGCATTTATTATCACTCCTTTGCTTTTTAGGCTGCAAGATATTTCCTTGGTGAGAGCAGTGGTTATATAACCTCTTCCACTCCTCCCACTTTCTCTTTGTGTCTCCTCCAGTTTGTAGTATTCCCCCACTACTTGAAGATGTCTGCAATGCTAAAACTTTCAGCATTTTTTCCTGAAATTAGCTTTTTGATCTGTTAGCAGCTTTAAATACAAGATTTCTGACTGAAACATTATGTTTGATATTAACAGACTCACACGGATGCTGTGATAACATTGGAAAAATCATAAAGCTTATGCAACACACCACTGCTGTCTGACAAAATCAGCTCTTCCGTCAAAGTTTTACTATGCAGACAAGCATACGGATAAATTGTATCTCCATCAACTTTCAGGAAAGCTTTCAGGCTGGTAGAAATGATTGATTTGCTTCTTTACTCTGTACACTCCAGTAAAATTATGTGCCAATTTAAAATAATTTCAGCAAACTTCTAAGTTTTAGCAAATGCTTGCTCTGATAGTGGTGGTTGAAAGTATTTTTTAACCTCCTTCAAACAAATGTGTTGTTTATGTGTCACTGCCACCACAAAAAACATCACCGGGATGCATTGGAAAGGAAAACCTAATTCAGAAGACTATGGCACTTCTGCCAGAAGAGGGAGCTACAATGAGAAGGAGATAAGAGGAGCGTATGATGTGAGGTTAAAAGAATTGCAGAAATGTTGCATTACTAGGTCTTGTTTGATAAAAGCCAGCTGCAGATAAAAAAAATATTGAACCATTTAGTGTTTCAAAAAGGCATAGCAGGTTTATTTTCTGTTTTCTGTGTAGGTGATTGTTCAAAAGGGAGACAAAGAGAGTGCTAGCTTGCTTACAGTGCAAGTCAAGCTGCAACAAATTACTTTAGATTTCTATTGTAGATTTTAGAGAGAAAAAAATTAACTTTTGTAAAGTTATTCTCTCCTTTTCAATTTCTCAGGATTTTTTTTATGTCTTCTCTATTGGACATAAATATTTTTCACATGGAGGTCAGATTTAAGAGAATGAATTTGTGCTGTGTCAATGAAGACCAGTCATTGAGTTCTGCTTCAGTGTCATATGTGAACTAAATATTTTGTTGTACCCTATTTGTAAGGCAGATCCCTGCTTACATCTCATATAAACCTACTTAGGACACAGAGAGTCCACCAGTCATACAAAATGCCTTAGCTGGCAATGGAAAAGAATGAGAGCACCACAAGGCGATATTTGTGATCACTGCATAAAAATAGTTTTTTTTTTTTTTTTTAATCAATCTCACTGTTGGATCCACCTTGTGTCTGGACTCATTATGTTCTATTTCCTTTGGAGTTTAGGAGGCTTCCCAGTATGGTATTCCCAGCACCACTAGCAGGATGGGTAAGCCAAGCACTGCTTACCCATATTATGAAATATCACAAGATATGTTTTCTATCTAACTTAAAGTTTGTTTTTTTTCCCCACATCTTTCCTCTTCCTACAATTTATTATTTAGGTTATCTCAGACTTCCTGGATTTACATTTTGATTTTATTTTAACAGTACGATTGTAAATGTAAATTGTTGATTCAGCTGTGCACTCATTCTGAAAATCTTACTCTGTGGGAAAAAATTTAGATTTTTTTTTTTTTTTTAAGCATTTTGAGCTTCTCCCTACTATTGTTGGGGTTTTTTCGCTCCTGACCTTAGCCAGACTTGAAATGTGGAAAATAAAATCTGTTTCAGAATCTGTTGGCAGGATCAGATGGCAGGGTAAACAGATTAGGTTGCAGGGCTCCCATGGCACAACCCCCAGCATTAATGTTAATGGAAAACCACACAACCTTTCTGTTGCCTCTGAGCTGCTCCATTTTATATCCAATTGGCATGACCTAGGTCGGGAGGAAGCTCAGGAGACAGTGATGCAGACACCTGATAACAATGAATTCATTTTTTTTCCCTTTTTCAGTGCAACCATGGTGTCAATAGAAAATGTTTCCCTGCCACCTTCGGTGAACATGGAAAAAAAACTTGCTGGTAGTTTGTTGTAATTGGGACTGGGTTACACTACAAATACAAAATGCCATATATACGATCCCAACAATTACAGCAAAGCTCTGCTTACTGGCTTTTTTTGTGCCCATGGGTTTAGAATTGCATTTAAAGTTTTACAAAATAATGTAATTGGATTTCTTTAACCAGGTATTATTTCCTGCAGCTTTTCATTCTTTGTGCTCTGGGAGAACCACAACAACCTGTGCCAGAGCAACACAAGCAACCTTTGTTAGTGAAGCTTTACCCACACAATGAAAAGAGAAAAAAGAAACCAGGTAAAATAAAACCGACAGAGATCCACTAACATTCACTGGTGGACTTTCTTATGAGTGAAGTGGTGACCTGTTGCAGCAGAGGCCATGACCACAGTCTAATTACATTAAGAGACAGCTTAATTGGAAGATGCAAACAGAAAAGGCTTAAGGGATTACTGGACCTCTGACAGAGAGATCAAATTTTTCCTTCATGCATAAAACCCAGTTCCTTGCACAGTTGATGTGGGCAGAGGTTAGTGGGGAGATAGCAGAGGGCATTCTGATAGGGTTTATGGCTGTTTTTCTCTGTAAAGGCCCAGTGTAGCGATAAATGCAAATATATTAGAAGATAAAATTCAAACAAAATAGAATAAAGTTTGCGCTTGTAATATGGCAAACAAAAGTGCTCAAGGGGTATGAAAACTTTTTCCAAGTCACTGAATGAGTTTAATGTAATGAACATGAATGATCTGTCAGATCCCTCTAAAAAACAAAATATGAACCACATTCATGCTTTTGATTCTCTCCGATTATAAAAATATGAATTTCACATTTCTGCTGAGTAGAAAGTGACACATAAATCTGATGCTACATTATTATATGTCTTCAGCATATAATAAAATGTTGATGTAACATTAGTCTGGTGATGCAGTCTCTATTTCAGAGACCTGACCCATTTAAGTTCCCTTTACAATTTATTGAAGGAGTGCCATAATGGAGTTTAAATGCATGGAAAACTACATTTGTAAATCCTGTATGCATAATTAATTTAGCTCTGTATTCTGCTTTACAATATTCATTTAGTGAACTGAAGGTTTACATAGCCTTAGGCTTTACCAACAACCCACCCTTTAGATACAAAAGACATCAGGCATGCGGTGCGAAATGAATATAATGAATATAATATTATATAATATATATATATATTGAAGACAATGTCTCACCAGAAGGCTGTTTTAGACATTGGCTCTAGCTATTAGGTCAAAGAGAAAAGCAGGCCAGAGCAAGTTTTAGATGTGTTACAAGTTGAGATTTCATAAAAACGTGTTACATTTTTATTGGGCCTGTGAAGTTTCTCTAAATACTGTTTAAGAGTCAAAGCAGTCAAACACTTCTTCTCACTGTTATTGCAGATTTTGCTGGTATGATTTTCAACATACAAATTTTTGTGTGAGGCAAGGAAGAGGGATTGTGTGTAATAAATCCTAAATTTCCTGTATAAACCTGAAGGTGTTTCAGAAACTGATTTGGCTGTCACTTTTGAGTGAATACAAGCAACAATTTTTGGTTTCATAAGAGGAAATCAAAAGGAAATCTCCAAATAAACTTATTGACATGATTCCGGTTGTGCCTCCTGCTTTTGTTTACGTTCTCCACTACTACATCCTTTGACATATCCAGAAGTACAAATAAACAGTTTTATGTTTTATTTTGTTATTATAACAGAACAAGCTGAGTGAAAAATGCTGCTGTAGTTTCCTGAAATGCGTCAGTACTGTTCACTTCTGAACAGTTCTGCATCTTAATAATACTACAAATTGGACCTGTTTTCCAGACTTTTCACTCTAAATGAATCATTTCTCATGAGTGCATCAATGGAAAACATATGTGTACATAGAAGATCTCTAATTATAGTAGTAACCACACCAACATCAACAATGGCGTATTTTGAACTAACATTCAGCTAGATTGAATAATCTGGAAATGAGTCATTCTAGCAGCATTGTTTGCTTCTGGTTAATATTTATCAGTGGATTACTAGAGTATTTACTAAGTGAGTCAAATCTCAGTTGTTTCTGTTTGGTTGTTTCTGGCACTGATTGCACCTTCTGTGCTGTACATCATCTCCTTCTACTCTCAAAATTGGCTTTCTGACAGCATGTCACTGGTGATACAGATAATACACCTCACAGGTGTGTTGGAAGCAAGAGAAGTGCTGTGGATGAGCCATTAGATATAATTCAAGTAAATTTAAAGTAAATATATGAAAAAGGATTGCGGTGTCAAGGGGCAATGAACTGCTAATGTAGGATACTGTTTTGCAATGCACTTCAAAGGTCGCATATAGCAGAAAGAACTTTCTTTCTACTAAGCGCACGTTTTCTTCTCTCCTCCTTTTGTGAACAGTTCTGTGCTTGGCCACGTGAGATGACAAACATACCGAGCTTCTACTCCCTAAAGCAGCTGGTCATCATTCCTAAAGCCATATGCAAAAAAAGACAAATAAAAGCCCAGTGGTGCAAATTTATCCAAACTGCTCTGTGAGAAAGTGGCTGCTGTTTCCGCAATTGTCCTCAAACAATTATTGAGCAAAGATCAGGGGGTGACTCGTGGCTTTAAAGAGCAGTTTTTCCAACTACAATAATACAGGCCATCTAATGCAGGGGATACAAGACTCTCAGAAACAAACCAAATAAAGAGCTAGAGAAAGAACGGAAGGCAGATAAAAGCTGACACCCAATGTATTAAGACTCAGCTCTATTAGATATGAGCTTCTGCAAGGGTGAAGCACCACAGCTTAAGGCAAGATACTGCTTGCTCATTGTGCTTCAGAGAGTGAGGCTGTGAAGGCAGGGTTGCCAATGCCTTCTTTATACAGCACACAGTCCCTCATGCATGATTTAGGAAAGTGAAACTCTTACTTTAATATTAAAGTAGGAGTGAAGTAGAAGAAACAAAAGGATGTGCTTAGGCAGCAAATCTCATTAAAAACTGATAATACATCTTTGAAAAAAAATAGCTAGCAGTCAAATGAGAAAAAATAACTAATTTGCGTCCAAAGAATAATGTCACTGCTTTTCTTTTTTTTTTTTTTGCAATTTGATCATAATTATTTTAGATTTAACTTTAATGTAGGTTTTTTCTGCACAGTGGTACAGCTGATAGCGCTGCCTTTTAGCCTTGCAGTAAGAAGGTCCTGGGTTAGAGTCCCAGCATTAGCGCTGTGTGTGCAGGGGGTACTCTGGCTTCATCAGTCCAAAACTCATGAATTTTAGTTTAACTGGTGTCTCTTAGGTATGCATACTGTGCATGGTTGTGTGGCAAGTCTTTTTTTAAAGCGTTCACCTCTTTCCAGGAATATACTTGTCTTGTGATTAGATGCAATCTTTTTGAGCAGGTTATTAATAAAATGCTACTACTACTTAAATAGTTTAGATCATTTCATAATAATCACCTCCAGTTTTTCAGCTCATCGTTTTCAGCTTCCTGCGACCACTTTGGATTCATGCAAGAAATAACATTTTTATATTTCTGCAGATATGTTGCAGATAGTCAGTGGGTGTGAATGGGTCTTCAGTATGAGGATGAACTTGGCTTGGTGTTTCCAGTATCAAGCTTCAGCGCCTCAGTCTTTCATGAGTTCAGAGAGTGAATCTTTGAATCCCAATGCAACACAGAGCTTTGCTTTGAATTTTCCTCCACCAATGTTTTACTCATGCCTGCATTACAGTAGTACTGAGTTACTGCTTGACAAACTTCAATCTGTTATTTGGGCTGTAAATTAAATACAGGTTAGTTTTAGCCTAACCTGCAGCATAAGATTCAGTGACTTAAAAGTCTCAACAAGCTGATAAAGAAGGCTGGTTATGTTTTGGGACTGCTGATAAAGAAGGCTGGTTATGTTTTGGGACTGCTGATATAGAAAGGCTGGTTATGTTTTGGGACTGCTGATATAGAAAGGCTGGTTATGTTTTGGGACTGCTGATATAGAAAGGCTGGTTATGTTTTGGGACTGCTCTGGAACATATGAAGATGATTGTGCAAAGAAGAATTCTTTATAAAATGAAGGAAATTATGGACAACCCTAAACAGTCCCTTCATCAGGCTGTCATGAAACTTCAGTTAGAAGTTTCTTCAGAACTTCTAACTGTAATGTAGACAGTTACAGGAGACCCTTCCTGCCCCCAGCCATCACCATCTGTAACAACATTGCTTGTGACACATATAATGAGTTACAACAATGTTTAATTTCCCTTTGGGATTAATGAAGTATTTTTGAGCTGAATTGAATTAGTTTTCTGCCTTTATTTTGAGTTTGCTGATACAATTGGAGGTTTGCCTGGGATGAGAGCTTTGGATGATTCTGTTTTAGCAGAAGAAAATGCTTATGGTCAATCAATAAGTGGGTCTGTGATCTAATTTTAGATTTAGGTAATTAAAATCCCTCAAATACTTTACTTAACTTTGTAGTAAGTCTTTAAATCCAGATCTGAACTTTAGTTTGCATTTGCAGAGCTCTAATCCACACTTCCATATTAATTAGTCATTTTCCATCACTTCAATTCTTACCAAAATTATAAACCGGAGCTTACCTTCCAGATGTTTTATTATTCAAACAGCACAGAGAAAACAAAACGCATATCTACTTGATCCAATAATGGTATGTTTCCTCCAACCAACTATTTGTTATTATATCAAAGTTGTCACCTCTTTTAGTTTCTTACATAATAGCAATTTGTCTTGCAGGGTGCCTGGTGTGTGTTTCTGGGTCTTTGCTATGTTTGTGTTCTTGTAATAGTTCCACTTTTTTTGGGGGGGGAGGCAAAATTGGACCTGAAAGCTTGCGCTGATCGAGTGAATATTAAAGGGTTGGGGAGATTGCACTCTGGATAAGTGGCTCTTGTTGCCGTGGAGTGTGACACTGCTCCTCTTTGTAATGATTCACAGTGCTCTTGACACATGATATTGTAGATATTCAGAGGATTGCTTGTTTTCTGCTGGTGAGGATTTTATCTCCAGGAAAAACAGGTTGATGTGTTTGTCAGCTGTTCCTTTACAGCATATAAATTCAGTAAAGCTAGCAGATTCCATAATTTAATCTAATTTCTGTGTAATTTTAGGTAAAAGGGATTGTTTTTCATAAAGGGTTTAAGTATTAAAGTAGACACGAGAGAAGAGGCACAGAAATAATGCTTTATTTCATTTAGCTGAAAGTGTTGTTGCAAAGCCAAAGATGTGCATAAGCTCATAGCTGATCTCATTTTTTCTAAGACATGAACCAGCTTAGTTTTACACATCCATTATGGCTGCTTAAAGCCCCAATCTCTTTAGTGCTGGGAGTCAAACAGGGTCAGGCCATGTCACAATTTTAGGATAAAGTTTTTCCCATTTAGAAATTAAATCTGGAAAGAACTTTGAATAGAAAAAGACACATTTCATGTTGGACAGTTTTTATAAATCTTCCTAACATCCCTGATGTCTAGAATTAAGTCAGCTAATGCGGTGATTAATGTCATCATTCCTCCCACATTCATTCTGATTAAACAGTTTTAAGCACATATATTTTCTCAAACCTGCTACCCAAACTTGTGATGCCTTTAGAAAAGTTCCATATATTTTGAGTTAGTTTTCTATCTTTTATAAACTCAAGTAAAATCACCGGCACATGCTGTATCTATAAAAAAAACTCTATGGTGTTTTTAAAATATTTACAAGGTAACCTTTTGGATCCTAATGCTTTTAGTGTTCGCTACACTTTTTATTCAGATAATCTGACAGTATAAGCCTTGTTGAAGCTGTATTTCGACTCACTCTATTTACTCCCAAAATTGTTAGCTGATCTTGTGAAGGTATTTGAATCTAAAGGTTAAACATGATAGATTTGTTTTGTTTGCAAGCCAACACCAATTACTCCTCTTTTATAATTAAAAGTTAATACACAACATGAACTGTGCATAAGTTTAAATTGGGATTTGTCTGGAACAAAATGCTGTGAATACTTAAACTAACAAAAACAAAACTCCACCTGTAGTACAGGGTCCATCAAAACTTACGCACTACCTCGCTATCAAGGCTGCTGTGTGGGGTAGATTCATACTCCAAACAACAGCTTGGCCCTGTAACCAGAAGATGACCCTGGTTTTTGGAAAAGGATCCAGCTGTGGAAATACACCCAAGTTCCAGAAGATTTGACTTCAGGTTTTAACAATTTCAAACCTACCTACCAATTTCTATAGCTATAAAAATCCTAAATACAATTTTTAGTTCTAAAAATGTACAAATAGGCCTAAAACCAGTTCTGAACGCTGTTATGCTTTTTCCCTCCTTTCCCTTTATCCTTTCCCACTATGCAACAGAGCAATGGATACCATGGGCTTCTTTAAGATGAGCAGGATGTAAAGTATCAACATGAGCCAATAAAGGATATGAGTGTTTCCAAGTTGTAAATTTGTAGGAGACAACACAACAGATACTTATGATGGATTATAAGGTCCTGAGATCAGGGATATCAGACATCCTGCCATATTTTCCTCTCTTGCACTTGAATAAACCTTGTTGAATAGGCATTATGTGCATTTCTAAGTATCTGCATACCTAAACCTACACACATATTAAAGTTATGCAAGGCAACATCTGTGTAATTGAAATAAAGTATATATTTCAGGCTCAGCTTTATGAGCTTTCTTCAACACACTAGTTTCTATTTGGAAAGTTTATCAGTTTAATCTATCTTTATTAGAAAATCGCATCCAGGTGAGGATAAGCACTCACAAGATTGATTGTGAGTATTCTTCTACAATCATCCTTATCAAACTTTAGCAAAAAAGAAAAAAAGAAGTAGAGACTAACCAGGGCCTTGCTGTAGGAACATCTCTGACAGGATCTCTATGTGAAGGAAGAGAAGTGCAACTCCAACACCAAACAGCAGGATGAACCAAAAGGCACGGGGCATTCTTCTTAGTCGTATCCAAAGGGAATCCATCTCCATCCTTAACTTCATCCACAGCATAATGCGACACAGTATGGTGCGTATGTAATAGGTTCTGGGGAAATATTAAAAAAAGAGAGAAATGATGACTGCTTTTAGATTGTTTTCAGTTTAATCCATCTTTATAACAGTGCAAAATCAAGCAGCAGGCCTAGCAACACAGACCAACTTAAATGTGATAAATAGATTTTCTTCAGCTCATACAATCTTCTTGAAGTTTTTCACATCACAAACACAAATGTTATGGTAATTTGTTGGGATTTCATTAACAAAACATGATGCATAATAACTGCACTGAGGATTGTAGCCTCTGAATATGAGCTCTACCACTGATCCACCTGGTGTCCCCTTCAGTTAGGGAACATAGAGTTTTTCTTCTTTTTTTTGAATTACTATTGACTATATTTAGAAGAAATAAAGCAATTAATAATTGGTTAATTTATTTTCTTATTGTACATTATACAATCATACTAATTCCATGCTTTGACCCTTCTGTGCAAACTATGGCTTTGTCTAAATGATGTGAAGGAGCAAATTTCAAGAAAATTCTACTAAGACTTCTAAGGTTGATAAGATTCAGCATATTTGCTTTCAGGAGTGAAAACAACTAAATGCAACCAGGGTTTTGCACTTCTTGAAGTTAAACTTATTTGTCTGTTTTTCTGTCGTGTTGTACAAAATAAATGTCATATCAAATTTGGAAAATGTTTTGAAATCTTTTCTAATAGTTAAATTTTTTTACATTTCAAACCCTGAAATTACATCTTCGAGATCCACAGATTTCAGTTCAGTTCATTTATTTAGAGACAGTTAAAAACACATGTCACAAAAAGACACTTTGCAAGAAAAAAACAATTTGATTCAGTCACATAGTTTCAATTAACCGTAGTTATCAAACAATGCACTCAAGGTCGTTTTAATATTCAAATTGGTTAAAAGGTTTCCTTTAAGGAAACCTAGCAGAACAAACGCCAGAAACAACAACTTAGTTTTTCCCCCGAAATGAATTTAGCTGGACCAACAGTCAAGCTGCACAATACATACAGACAAATTCGAAGCTCTCAGAAAAGAGTCACAGTATAATTATTTCATAAAGAAGTCACACTTTTTCTTGTTCTCACAAGTGAAAGTGTGAGGGATTAAAGTAGTTATAGATTTCCAATTTGTAGGCAACTCTACAACCTATTTCACTTGCTTTTTACTGACAACACTGCATTTCTATATGAATAATAATGAAGTCAGTCTATAAGAAAACTGTGAGCAAATGCACAACCAGCAAGGTGTGGGTAACAGGAAAAAACAGCAAAAATGGATTTCTCTCTAGTCAGGCATGACTGTCAAGAACCGAAATTGTTGAATTAAAGAAAAGAGAGAAATGTAGGGCTTTCTTTATTTAGTTTGGCTTTTCTTCTCACCATGACAACTACACAAGAGTTTCAGCTCAACCATAATGACCCAAACAAATTGGAAGTAGCTCCAACCAAGTTCACAACAAAAACTCAACCCAGCAGCGTTGCTTGGGAGCTTCTAGCTCGAGGTATTACAGCACTTCACTCGTTCATTAAATCTGTGTTTACGAGACTCACATTGAACTTTTCAAGAAATAAAACACGTCTTGATGTTAAAACTAATAAAACATGATTGCAATAGAAACCTTAAGGAACATACATTTTTTTTCCATATGCGTTTCCATTTGTGGAAACTAAATGTTGTAGTGTGGGAAAAAACCCCACTATGCAGTAGACAAGGTGGGGGTTTTGGGTAAGGTAATGTGAAACATGTGGAAGTTCTATTTTGTGGCTAAGCATTTTACCACATGTGGAATGTTTTCTAATGTTTCACAAATACAAATTATATGGCGTAGCAACAAGTGTTTCACACGTAGTAGTTAGATTGTGTATCTGGATTTAACCTGTGAAAATTGTGGGGGGGAAATGTACAGGTGAAACATGTTTCACATTTTTTCTCAGAACACCAAATTAAGTAGATGCCTGATCACACTGTACAGAGTAGAAAGTGTGTTTGTTTATGATCCTTGGGTGTTTGGTTTTTTTTTTTGTTTTGTTTTTTCATTTGCGTCTGGGTTTCGCTCACTTGTTGTTGTCCATTTATGTTCCACAAGTCTTGCCATATTCAATCTCTCTGTGTTTGACATCGTCAGCAAGGTGTTGACATTTTAGTTCATTTCTTTGTATTTAGTTTTCTACTTTATTCTTCTGTAATGTTATTTGTGCATTTGGATTTATTGTTGTTAGATCTAAGTCTTCTCCCTGGGTTTGTAGTCCATTTTGAGTCTTTGTTCAGCTGCTTTATGTTAATTAGTCTCCCTTCCTCAGTTTCTCTGCTTTCATTCTGTGACATCTATTCCACATTTCTTCTGATAAGCTCATTTGGTTCGTTTGTCATTTTCCACCTCTGCCTATGTATTTAGGCTCATATAATGTTCCTTGCTGTTCCTTCCCCCTGTTATTCTGTCTGAACTCCATGACCTGCTCTTCATACAATTCCCCTGTAAGGTTTCTGTAGCAAACTCTGTTCTGCCACAGTCACCGTCTGCACTTGGGTCTTTCACAAACAGCAACATAAAACTGTCTGATAATTCTCTGTAGTTACTAAGAAAACTGCAGTCTATGTCTGACAGGGGATTGTCTAAGTATTTATTTAGTGAAAGAATAATAATAAAAATAATAATAATCCTAGGATGACACTAAATGTTATATCTTCAATATATTTTCGGAGTGTATACTAAAGCTGATCAATAAAACTGCTCCCATTTTATCATTTTAAATAAAATATGAAACCATACATTTTTACAACTGCACTATCTTCTCTGATGCATTATTAGAAAGCCATGTTTAAGATCCTTTGATTTAAAATGTATTATTTAAGCCAATAAAACAAAAAATAAAAAATCAGAATTTTTATCTGCATACAGCATTTCTGGTCAATATAGTGTTTCAAATTGCAGCAGGTCTTTTTGTTTTCCATAAAAAAGTAGTTTACCCTTTGTTCAACCAGTCACTTGTGAGCCAAGTCAGACAAATGCACCTACGTCGTCTGTCTTTGTTTTACAAAATCACCTTCAGATTATTATTTTTTTTTTTTTCATCTCTGAAAAATCTTTATTGGTTTTAGCAGTCATGCATTTACATTATAATTGTAGCTTTTATTTAGAAGGAAATGATCGCAGGTCCTTGTTAAGATAAGGTGAATGGTTACAGTCATGTGGAATATCTAAAATGCAAACAGCCATTCCTTTCAATCTCAACAGGCATATTAGATCCAACTAAAAACAAACTCCTGCTAATACATCTTCTGCTACTTGAATTTACAATATATATAATCACTTATAACACCTGAACTGATTGATTTCCATATTCCCATTGCTAGATTTTCACCAAGTTTCAATATATTTTTGCTGTCTTTATGATGAGAGATATTCCGTCATGAAAACACGGTAATAATAATAATAATAATAATAATAATAATAATACAGGTAAATTAGTTCTTCTGCTCCCTTCTCCAGCCTTATAAACAATATACTGTCTGAGCAGAAGGAACATCAGCATAACATGAAATGCCATTTTTTATTTTCTTTTGGAAAAAATATTAATACCATAACAACATCATCTCATTCTGGGGAATAAATAAAGAAATCATTCTCCTACGTTCTTTGGTCTAGTGTATTTTTTAAGCATTAAATTGAAGTACAAGGCTAATCAGGATACCGAATGAGTCAAAGAGGAAAAATAATGTCCCTGAAAATGTCCGAGTGTGTAGCTTGATGTGACAGTACATAGGACCTTTCTTAGAAAAAAATATCCAGTAAAGCTGGAGAGATTCAGTTTTCTATACAACAAAAGACACTGACATCAGGGACCATTAAGAACTGCAGATATGGAGATGTAGTTGTTTTCAATATTGCAATGAAAAAAAAAATAGCTGATATTTTATCACAGGTCACTATCATTGTCATGTTATCTGATTGGAAATCAAAGCCATGCATGTTAAAAGTAGCTGTGATTTATGGCAAAGCTGCTCTGTCAATGATAGAGCATGAGGAACAGGCTGTTTCCCGTTTTCCTCCTTGAGCTTTTTTTTTTTGTCAAAGTTTACAAGTCTTTTTTTATAGATTATGCACCCTAGCATAAGTATTTGTTTAAACCAGTCACATAAAGCCCAAAAGAGCAATTACCAGATGTGAAAAATGTCAAGGCTTTTATTTTGAAATTTTCAGTAAGCTTCATTTTAAATTGCCGCACTAATCCAATGTGTAACAGTGGTTTGGTTAATCCAGCTATATAATGCCCAAAACAGCAAGTAGTTCTAAATAGCAGCTGATCTCTCTTCTGTATTAACTGAGAGTTCCTCGATGTTGTAATTCTGACATTCAGCTCTTCCTTCTTCAGTAGGCACCGAGTGTTCCGCCATGTTGTAGTTCTAACCTTCAGTCATTGTAGTTCTAAAGAGAAGCATGGCTCTCTGCCAACTGACAGGCAACTGTCTGCCAACTGTCGTGAAGGAGAGACTTTGAAGCAATCACTTTTTCTGAAAAAAGCAGTCCGAACAACTGCTTCCCGTTCAGGATCCATAAGGCCGATCCAAAACCCGTTTGAAGCAAATGAGAGGGCTATTTGTCGTCTCCGATCCTTCCGAGATTCATATCTGTAGCTCATTCACAATAATAGCAGCGATGAGAGAAAGATGGTGTGCGCTGAGCTCTGAAATTCTGAAAATGAATGGCCGAGAGCCTGACTTTACCCTGTTACATGATTTCGCTCTGAAGCACCTTGACAGAAAACCGTCAGTCGTAGAGAAATTTTGAAAACATTTTACGGGAGCAGGCATGCGTATCAATGTCATGACCGATTTTCATACCAATAGCGCAATTTTTGCAGCCATGAGAGCGATTTCAAAATTATTTTGGGGTCACAAATACACTGTTTCTCACTCTAACGAGCGGCAGTTGGTGTCAGTTACACTCTGCGTTTCGGCAGTCATTTTTCGCTTTTTACATCGCCATCGTTACTCCATCCCCAATAAAAATAATAGCTCACTTCCCGGGATTGAGCCGCACGTTTTGATACCATATTTGTGGGTGGGCAGCGGTACGAGCCGCATTAACGGTATCGGAAGAATAATAAATTATATTTATAATAATAATAAAGAGACATTCTATTGGGTCAGTCACTGCTCTTCCCCATGCATTGCTAAGGCAGGCCCCAATAAGAGTATCATCAGCAACAACAAAAAAAAAAAGAAATCTTAACTTAGTATTGGAATGACGCTAACCAGAGCAACATAAAAACACACACATCAATGATAATAGTTGATTCAGCAAAGAACAATAACAGCTGATAAATAGAAAAGTAAACAACGAAAAAGACTAGAGGAATGTTACGGAAACCAATAAAACACGCTGAGGAGCAGCTTACCGCCCGGCCCTCTGTAAAATCCTCTCTGCAGTCTCATTCAAGGTGGAGAATTTGGTCAGCTTTCTCTCGGCAACATGTTTTGCCATTGTTAACTTTATCACCAAAGCAACACAAAACGTCGCAAAATAGTATGGCAAGAGCGAGATTCTAAGTGCCCCAAAAACATTAAATTCAGCGATACTGATTGGCCAAATGTTTATAATTTTTCCCTAGCCGCCACACAGGAGTGGCTAGTTAGCTTCAATTCTGGGGCGCTAGTCAACAGAGGTAAACTGACGGGAGTCTTTTGGGAAGTTTTCACCGTTGAATAAGAGTTAGTTAGAGGTAAGGTTATGTAAATAATGCAGATTACATTTAGGCACGCATTATTAAGGTAAATATGCAAATACATTATTTAAAAAAAAGTAATGTTATAAATCGTTTTTAGATTCCCTCCTCCCCCCTTCTTCTTCACATAAAGGAGGGCGGCGCCCCCTATGGACCAGCCGTCATTGGGATTTGTGTACACAATTAAAACAAGACCTAGCTCTTTAAATGAAGACATGCTGAGATGCAATAAGCACTTATGCATGCTCGAACGGTACTCATTCTGTGGACAGTTTTGCCCTTTACATTCTAGATGCCCTTTTCAGACTGAAATACCAAGGTAGCATTTTCAAACAGAGCATCACAGACATTGATGGTTTAATGAGATACAGTGCAAGAATGCAACAAGAATAAAGATTATTAGTGCTATAGTTTTACTACCCACATGTAGGCATGGGGTGGTTTTTGTTAATGTGGAGCATGGATTTAAAAGCACTAAAGTCTAAGTTTGTCTTTAAAGGGATACATAAGAAGTGTGGACATGACCAAAATTTACTCAAGTTCCAATGAGACAGAGTAAAACTGTCAGTCAGAAATGATTGTGATCTTTTTATTTTATTATGAAAAAAAATCATAAATCCAGCTGTTTAAAAGTATTTCTGATATCCAAACACAGAGTCCTAGAGAAGCTGATCTGATCATTATTTGTAAACTGATGTTTTGAAGCAAACTTGAACATCCCACTGAGCAGTAGACATGATTTCAACTTGATACTACATGTGTCCCCATGTGCTACCCTGATTTAGACCTACTCTTTCTTTTGTCTAACTCTAAGCCATATTTATTTATTCCGCACAATCAACAAGAACTACAAAGTTTATAAATCAAACAAAAATGCCTGAAAGCATAAACTGAAACTCAGAAATTTTCATTTGATTCATTATGAATTCATTATGAATGACCTAATTTTTTCTTGACTGCGTTTGTGGCATTGCTGTAATACCAGCAAGCTGAGAAAAATAAAAATCTATATCTCACTTTATGTGAGTGCAAAAGATTCTATGAACATGGATAAATAAAAATATTTATATACAGTAGAAACCAGATATGTTGCATGCACTGAATACAAAGACACCGTTATTTAACTGTATAAAAGTTAAATCAGATCAAACTTTTGATTCATGTGAGCCAGAATCGTCAACATTCATAATTAGCAAAATAATGAGAGACGAACATGCCAAAAAATATATTTATTAATGTCTTCAAAATCAGAAGCTTACATACATTTCTTCTGTATTTGGTAGTGTTACCACTGAACTGTCAGAGTGGTCAAATGTTTTGGATTTTCTTCCACAAGGTTCTCAATAGTTTGCTGGAGTTCTGACTTTTTCCTTCTGCCAGAACTGGTGGAACTGAGTCAGGTTTGTGCGCCTCCTCACTCTCAAATGCCATTTCAGATCTGCCCACAAACTCTCAAACAAATTGAGATCAGGGCTTTGTGATAACCATGTCAAAGCATTGACTTTGTTGTTACCACTTTGGCTGTATGGTTGGGGCCATTGTCCATTTGGAAGACGTATTTGTGTTGAAGCTTTAACTTCCTGGCTGATGTCTGAATGTTGCTTCAATATTTCTGCATAATTTTCTTTACTTGCGGTGTCATGGTGACTGGCCTGTACTTGTAAACCATCCACACAAAGATTCACATGCTGAACACTGTAGCCACAGTCTGACAGAAGTGAGACTGCCACATACACCAGCGCCACCGGGCCCTCTGACCACCACCAGGTTAAATGTCTTGCCTAAGGACACAGCAACTGAGAGAGACGGAGTTGGAACCGGCAACCTACCTGTTACAGGATGAACTATCATCAGATGACAGTCATTGTCCCTTTGTACATTTACAAATTGCAATCTGCTGTTTAATTCTCACTGAGTAGCCTTTCATCACACAATTTTAACCAAAACATGTATGATTGGGTTGCCAGGTGAGAGCCTGGGGTCGGCTTGGGGTTGCTACAGAAACATGCAAAAAGTGAATTTTGCATATTACGTCCCCTTTAAAATACATTCACAGGAGTGGCTCCAATTACTCAAATGTGACATCAACATGGGCTTTTCCTCATTCAAAGATATGATTTACAGTCATAGGAAAAACAACACACAGACATCACTGGCAGCAAGGCTGAAAGTTATATCCTTTATCTTCTTGTGCTGCTGGTTCGATGGCTTGTTGCTCTTGTCATATTGTTTCGTTGCTTCTTTACTGAATTATTTTGTTCAATATTTCAAGTGAGACATAGCCTAAAAACACAGATTTGCTTTCATGTAAAAAAAATCATTTGAATAATTGCCTCCCACTAATCATAAATATTTGATCAGTAATTGATACATTATAGAAGACAATTTATGCAAATTCTTCCCCAATCTGTTTGAAGATACAAACTTCAAGACAGTCTTTTTAAAAAATATTTTTTATCTTGAGATTATGTGTCCATTTTCCCTTCACAAAGCCAACAGGCTGTGTTGTCTGTGTAAATCATATTTGCTCTATATTACTTTTAACAAAACTTTTAACATAATATTAAGGCTATGAGATAAGTTTTAGAAATTGTCAGTTTTCTGTAAGTTGGAGTTCTTTGAAGAACAAATCCATAAAATATCATTTGGAAATGGCATTACAATAAAACAATTATTACCCACCAAGTTTAAAGGTTCATCTGTTAAATTTGCACATCAAAACTTGACTTTCAGAGCAATCAAGTGTTGACAAATGTGGCAAATATTTCCCCCGTGCACGTAGATGAGATTTATCTGTTGCTGAACAGTTCAGGTAAAAGCAAAAGAGAAACTACTTGATATGTCAATGTAACTTTTGCCAAAGAAAATCAGACCCTCGGCGTACTATAAGACTGGACAGACATGTACAGCAACATAACAACAAAAAGCACATATAATCTGACAAAAGACATTTGCCTATTAAACATTTAGAGTAGCTCTGTTCTTCACCAGGAATAAAGACACAATCCAGTAATTTAATCTGCATCTATTTTTTCTTAAGATATCTAAATGAGGGCAAGTTATTAGTGTCTGTTTACTATTTCAGTAAAAGCTTTGTTAGACATTTTGCACACAGGTATTTATTGGACTGCCAATCTGTTATAAGTCTGTTTACTGTATTTTTAATCTCTCAGGGTTTCTTCTAGTATCTTTGTATGCTTTTGTGCCATTCTGCCTATTATTATTTTTATTGTTGTCTTATGAATCTCTTCAAGTATTTTCTGCCTTTTTGAACCCCAGCCAACCTTCAAGTCTTCCTTTACTTCCTTTGCTAAAACAACTTCCCAGCTCTGACAAAATCAAGCCAGACTTGGCTCCACTAACCCGAGATGTCATATATTTCACTGGATTCTACCAAAAGGCCCCCTGATTTTTAGATCATTTTTGCATCCTGGTCCTCTAATTTGAGTGGGTTCTGCTGTCCTGGACATGCAGGTACCACAAGCCGCCTCTGCGTCCGTTCCATTTTCATTCTGGCCACCAGCCATCTGTTCAATCCGTAGAGGTTTCTCCATTTCACCACTCCAACCTGCTTCCTGAAAGAGTCCCAAGGGGATCTTTGCTCAGCCAGACTGGTCTACAGCCAGAATGGCCTGTGAACTGTTTTTGCCTGTTGCCACACACTGGCTTCTGACTGGTGTAGCCTATTTTCTTCCCCCTTAGTCTTTAGTTGTTCAGTGGTTTGGACATCATTATAACTAAGCTATGTGACATTAGGTGGTGCAGGCACTAATATGACAAGTTGAGAAGACCTCTCCTGTATTGCATGAACTCATGAGAAATGAGTTGCATGCATTGCTCAGGGGTTATTTTGATTTCTTCTTTCAAACATTGTCTTCG
Organism: Poecilia formosa; assembly: GCF_000485575.1. Classification (NCBI taxonomy): domain Eukaryota; kingdom Metazoa; phylum Chordata; class Actinopteri; order Cyprinodontiformes; family Poeciliidae; genus Poecilia; species Poecilia formosa. The sequence continues at coordinate 322,555 of NW_006799985.1, read as the reverse complement.
AATACAATGCTTCTATGACTCCGACCTTCAATTCTTTCTATGATTATCATCTTTCCGCTACATTTTTAAATAGAGGTGATCGACCAGGTGATTGTCCAGACAGTTCTTGTAGTTTTATTGTCTTTCTCTGAAACCATCTGCGAGTGTGTGTATAATCAAGCTTACTTCTTAAAAAAAACAACAAAAAAAAACACTACCAATTCATCTTCAAATTGTTGTCAAGAATCAGGATTGTGAAATTCTATCAGAACTACATTTTGGCCTTGTTTGACCGTAGGGAGGGAGTAATATTTAATTGACACACACCTTAAGCAGGATACAATATACTTTTTCTTTTTCTTCTTCTTCTTTCTTCTTCTGTGCATTACCTGTAGTTTAAATGGATAAACTCTCTCTGCCAATCCAGACGTGTAGTTTTCTGATAGCTCCTTAACTGTCTGATTATTCTTTTGAATCCATTAACAGAACTCCTATGAAATGTACCTTATCTTGTCTAGATTTTCTATTCACCACAGGTTTGAGCTTATTGAAGTATAAAAAAGTTTGCAAATATGTCTGTACTCATGTTATAGGCATGTTTTGCAAAAGCAGAATTGTTAAAACCCCTACTTGGTGGTGCAGTTGATACCTGCTTGTCTTGCACCAATGTGGTACTAGATTTCAGTCTGTAGGTTGCAGAAATTCAGAGCTCTTTGCTTGTGTCCATCGTCACATGGTTCTAGTGCGATGCATTAAAAATCTGTCAACTAGCATATAAAGGAGGCAAGAATACTGGCATATTTTAGTGGTCTTCTTGATTTTCCTTGCCTTTTAGTAGCTTTTCTGAACAATACTCTTTACCTGGGTCATTTCACTTTTGAGTTTAGATTTTATGGACTCACTGGTTTTGATTTCTTTGTTTGAGCTAACTGCATTAGTTGGGTTATAACCAATGCCCGGTGTACATTTTCATGTCAATAGGTCTGTGTACCATTTACATTTTGTTTTCAAATTTATTTCCACATACTCCATGTGAGCCTTTAATAAGCTTCTCATCTCGACACTTGAAGCTTGAATATGTTGTGCTCTAAAAGAGTCAATTATTATTTTGGTAGCCTATGTTCTCAGATGTCAGAGATCTGGTCTGCTCTTGGAACAATCTTAATTCTTTACCTGCATCTTATCAACCTCAGTGTGTATTTTTGTTCCCTCTTCCTCTTCTCTTTACTTTATGTCACTTCTTCTCTTATCGGTTACTCTGTCTGACTTGCAAGTTGACTGTTTCTGTTTTGTCTGCCTTTGTTTCAGTGTGTATTCATGCTTATATTTATCTTGTCTGAATCTTGCAGCTGTTAGGTCAGAAACACTTAGCTCTATGTAGGTTGGAACATTTTTTTTCACCTCATATTCAGTTTCCTAATGCACCAACAATTTGTAAAACAGGAAGACCTGTTTTATCTCTGATTTCACTCTAATCATCAGGCACAAGGTAAATAATGCCCTGAAAGTGAATCACATCAGTAAACCATGCTGACGATGGTTTACTGATCGTCAGCATCAGTAAATTCCACGCTTGGAATTCACTATAAGAATTCTCAATTCTTATAGCAGGCAAAGATTCATAACTCAATTTCTTCTGTACATTAAAATGTTGAACTAAATTTAAAACTAAACTGTTAGTGAATTATTAACATTTTATTTCTAGAAGATATAACATTAGAGCATAAGAAGAATCATATCAGCAGTTTGCCATGATACTCTTTAATGTCTGCTGACTACTGAAAAAAATATGAACAGAAATGCTTATGTCTTTATAAATTTTTTATGGATGGCTGTTTTATGAAAATAAACCACATAATTTGCCACATAACATAAATGTTGTTCAGCAATAAAGCTGTTCAGATTGTAACACTGGACATATTTACCATGGTTAAAATTATCTGAGAAATGCTTGAATAAATTAGAAATGTCTTTTACAAATTTCTTTGTTTTGAAAAACGAAAGCTGATGGACAAACTGAGTTTTTTTTTATATCTAATGAAGCTTTTTAGTATTCAGGTTATAACTGCTTCCGGGTTATTTGGGATACGGCAAAACTGATAACGATGATATATATGTTTTACTTGAACATACTTCTCTCTTGGGGTCTGATAAGTGCAGCTGCAGCTGATTGTTTAATAAACCAAGACTCAGCAAGCATGTGACGTGCGTGATGCAAAACACAGAAGGCACCTAACTAGAACTATATGTTGCCATATGTTTATGAAATGTCTTAGTTTAGCATCCCAGGTGACCACCACTGATGTTTAAGTTCATAACTGAGGCTCACTGTAACGCTGCTGTTCCAGTTTGAGAAATGTAAAGGACATTTTGGTATTAATCAGTCAAAGCTTAAACAATGCATTGTATCTTCTAAATATTTATAACAGATAAAAACATTTGTAGAGAAGAGATGACTAATCTCTGATAGGAAAATGAAAAAGACAAATCCCAACTTGATTTTCATGTTTGCATAGTGTGCACACAAGAGACTGATTTCACTCATGCAAACATTGCCTGTAAAGTATGTTTAAAATCTCACATTAGTACAACAAGTACAACAATTTACTTTTTAAATCTTATATTGAATACCAAGGAAAACTGTACTTATGATGTTCTTTGAATACTAAAGGTTAAGTGCCAAATGACAAACAACCTAAGATTAAGATAAAGGCTCACCTTTTTGAAGGAAAACAACTCTGGACATACAGCCAGAGGGCCAATGGAATGATTCTCTATGTCGAAAGCTGATAAAACTTTAAAAAAGGAAAGGTAGTTCTTCACAGTATAATATCTTAAAAAGTTTTTTCTTTCTTAAAAGAGAGGTGTTAAAGAAAATTTTACCAACTACAAATATGTTCCTGCCATTGTCAGATGCTGATTACAACCCTTCAGATAAGTGGTGTGAAGTACTGCAGGTCCTGATGTGAAGCTGTAGACTATTGTTAATGACGGTGCCTACACAATCATACAGAGGTTCATGAAATAATACCATGCGGAATTGTGCTGCATCAAGCACACATTTTCCAGCAGCAAAACTCTTTACAATTGTAGACCACATTTAGATTCATGACATAGCCCCATTCAAGTGAAATGAATAATGCTAATCAGATTCTTTAGTGGAGATTTGGGGTGTTTGCAATCAAGTAAATGTTATATATTTCAGTGATGTGTTGTTTGTCTTACATGGGAAGCCTATAGAGCAGAACTCAGTGAGCAAACTCAAAAAATGAACTCTTCAGTGCCGTTATTGTACAGTTTAATGTAAAGTTTGTGGCTGCAGAAAAAAATATAGATATCCTCTAAAGACACTGGAAAAAGAAACGAAAAAAGGAAAAAAAAGACTGAGAATATGCAAAATAATCTGGATTTTTGCTTAATTGTTAACATTATCCAGACTGTTCCTGTTTGTTTTTATTCAGGATTACTCCACATGTACATTTTGTGTTTTCATTGTAGCTCAGTAAACTTCAAAACAATCAGTTTGTACAAATGAAAATGTGGCCTTAAAAATGAAAAGTAATGAAAAATTAAAAGTATTAGTATTACATTGATTAAAAAAAATACATAGTACACACAACAAAAATAACTGATTCAAGAAATCTTTATACATACAGAATTTACTAACATTTAACACAGGCACATTGATACACATTGATAAAATATTATACTAGAATAACTTTGTTAAGCAAAATTAAGCCATATGTGTTAAAGATGACTGACATTTAAAGGGCTTACAGGGATCTGGGATGAAGCCATAAAGACTCTCACAGAGGGGATATATACTGAGGAGAAATATTTTTTTATTCCAGACAACTAATTAGAGAATTATTATTATCATGTTTTTGACTAAAGAGAGAAAAAAACACCCACACTGTTCTCAGCAACAATTTGGAAAGCCAGGTTCTGTGATGTTAGGTCTATTGGTTTTATCAATATGCTTACACTTTATGTGTGAATGAACTAAAGGCTGAAGTAGTTGACAGCTCTAACTTTAATCTCTGCCACCAATTAAACATATTTGGGACTTTTTAAAGTGATAATTATTTCAGAAACCTCAAATGCACTAAAATCTTTCTTCCCTATCTGTTTTGATTGTGTCCAAATGCCTGAAACTGAATTGACAGAACAAAAAAACAAAAAAAAAACAATGTTAATGCTGGACCTTACTAAGGATGCACTATGCAGATGCTTTGCCCGAACTAATAAAGATTCACTCATCTACGTACCCCATCCTAACACAGTAGTGAACCTTGAATTCCCCACCCTTTATGTAAAAATAAACACAACATTCAGAAACTCATCAAAAGCTAAGATGTAGACAACACTTTAGTGCTTCAAGTTTAAACCAATGTAAGATAATCTTTTAGAAAATCTTACACCGCAGCATAAGAAGCACAGTAACAGCAGCTTCATTGTTAAGGTTGTATTTGCTAATCTGAATTCTAAAGTTTGTTGGGGGTTTTTTCCCAAGCACTCTCACTAAACCTCTGTTTCGTCAGCCTTTTGTTTACAGCTATAAGATAAATGGCCCTTGTCACTTTGTTGCACAGAGATAGGAGAAAATAAGGTTAGTGTGTCTCAGAGAAATATTGACACAACCCAACCCCTTAACGTCACTCTGTGCAAATAACATTTTTAACTATCAAGGATCTGGAGCTGAGTCACTTAAAACTTTTATAGAACACTACCAACATTATTTAATTCTACCAAATACTGCAATAATTACAAATACTGCATTTCGGATATTTTGATGTGTGCTAAAACTAAATAAAAAAATAAAAAAAAATAATTTTACTCACTATGGCCCTGCTATTACTGTTTCTGTTGTGTTTTTAAATCTTCCTCCAACACACTAACAGGTTGTAACTGTCTCTGATAAGTTGTATCAATGTTGTTGACACGGGTACAAACTAATTATGAAAATCTAAATAATACATTTTTCCCCTGCTGATGAATACTGAAGTACATTACATCAAGTATTTTGTCAATAATGGCAGCTTTGATAATCTTCCCTGTCTTCAGTAGACGCCTCAGTACAAACTGAATCTGTAAGATGGTGGCCATAGGAGGGTACGATCGATCTGTTGATTGCGTTAACGGCGACAAACACTCTCCTCATTTGATTTTCTCTGGGCTCCATGCCATCCGTTGCTTGAAAAACATGTTCTGTATCTATCTGCGTATGTGCTTCTGTTATTGCTCAGCGGTAGTAGAGTTGGCATAAGCCTTCCCCCCCTTTCACACATAGATGAACGCATGCATGCACACACACACACACGCACACACACACTTTCTGTCCCTCAGTTTACCCCCTGCCTCTCACATAACAAGATGAACATTTTCACTTTCTCTCCTTACTAAGGATCCCTTCCATTCCACTTCCCTCTAATCCCTCCATGCAAGTGACTCACATTACACCATTCTTCAGTTTAATGCACTTTAATAGCATTAATATCTGCGTTTGCCTCTTCAGCTGCAATAAACACCTCTTTCCAGTTTAAGAAAGCTGCTTAAGAGCAACTGACATATCTTGTGTACCAAAACAGAAACGCACCTCGGGTGAAAAGCAGAATAACTCATTGTAAAAAGAGTAATCTGCTCTTTCTGTACAATGGCACCCACCCACCACAGCATGGCACATAGTGTACAGTAAACAGACACTGAGGGAGATTGGACAAGGAGCAGTCAGCTCCCTGTTGTCCTTCCTACTCACTCTCGATGTGTGGAGGAGGCCTGCAGAAACAGGAAGAACACAAGTCCTTGCCACCTTCTGTGCCACCCGTGTTGCTGCGGCAGTGACAGCCAAGGTCAGCTCAGGAATGACAGAGGGTTTTTGCATGGAGATAAGGCTCTCACAAACATCCAAGCCACAGTGCCACTTTTTGAAGGAAAGAGAATCCTGCACCTGAATTATTCATAGGGGTCTCCCCCACCCTAAATAACAGCCGGCAAGCATTGTTTGACATCCCGAATGAATAATTAAGGACTGACCTTTTGTTCGCATTAGAGGTGATGGGCTGAACCGCTAGACTTTGTGGAAGAGGCTAGTGGATGATGTGCTGTGTACAAGAAATATGAATTCTTTGCAATAAAATCAGCCCGTCTCTTGTGCACAAACAATGACGCTAAAAAAAGAAAGACGCCATATCCCTGTGGAATGCAATAAGACACGATGAAATCTCTGCTGATTGCACCGAAAGAACTGCCTGAAGTGTCTCTTTTTCACTACTTGCATGTTCTTCTGAGAGTTTTACTGTACTTTGTTCATGACACATCAGAGGTATTGTGATTACACCATTAAAACATTGCATGTACCAGAAAGGATGTTAAGGAAAAAAAATAAAATACAGTCCCAGGTACCGATTGTCAAAACTCTACTCAGCCAAACAGGTTCCTATAAAAATACGCTGTATTCAGAATTTGAAGTTGATGGTAATAGGACATTGAATTATTTTATTTTATTTTTTTTTGTCATTGTCATGCATTTTATCCAAGGTCTGGTCATGGTAGTAGCAAGTCTAGGAGAGAAACCAGCAACTTTCTGTTACTTTTTCTAGGTAACTTCAAAGCGAACAAAAAGTGATACGGCACAGTCTGTCCAGCAAGTTCTCAGTCGGTACCAGTGTCTCCTCCCAGTAGGACATGCCCTGAGAACCTCCAGAGATTGGCAGCAGAGGTCAGACGCCTGAACCACCTAATTCCTTTTGATGCAGAGGAGCAGTGGCCCTACTCTCAACTTCTCCTGGAAGAGAGAGTTCCTCAACTTATCTCAACAGCTTAGCTCAGCCACCCGACGGAGGGAGCTCATTTGAGGAGCTTATATTCAGCGTCTCTTTATTCTGGTCACAGTCCATATTTCATGGCAATATGTGAGGCTTGGAAAGTGGATCAACTAATAAATCAAGAAATTCACTTTTGGCTAAGCTCTTTCTTAACCATGATAATGGCAGAGGAAATCACCATCCATCTGTACATTTCCTCTCTGTTCCATTCATCAACAAATTAAAGATACTAGAATTTCTCCACTTGAGTCATGAAACCAGAGCACAACTTGAGATCCTGTCCATGAACACCTCAAACATTCTCGGTGAGAAGAAGCAGCCTTGATGAAGTTCAGTGAAATGTGGGGAGAAGCTTGACATTGTGATCACAAGTCTTTCTTTGGATATTCAAGACCTTACCTTAAAATCCACCTATGTATGACGTACTCCAGAAGCACGTCCTTGGAAATACTTTGAGGGTTACAGTCATAACATTTTCCAGAGCTACATAACATTTGTAGAAAAGACAAGCAAACTCCCATGAACAATTCTGTTAAGATGTGGTTCACTGTTCCTGAGTCAGGAAAAATGCCACACTGCTCCTCATGAATACAAGTTTGGTCCTTTGGCCTGAGCCTACTTTGCAACATCCTGGAGAAACCTTTCCCAGGGAGAGTTGTTTTAATAATGTCACTTATTGCATTTAAACTTTATAGCATTTGGTGAAGACTTTACAAAAATCTTCTCCAAAATGCCAACCAATAAAACAAACAAATAAAACAGTCATTCCTCATAAGTTCAACTTAAGAACAACTTGTCACAACTCTGAAAACTGAATGCTTTTTGCCCCTGACCCCTAAACATTGTTCAAACTAGTTTAAATTTAACATCAACTAATAAGATGTTTAGATGCTAGTCTGCTCTGATTACCCTCTCTTATTAATATCCATTGTTATCAAATATTTTGAACTGCAAAGACCCGCTATTACTTTAAATCTGCACAACATTCTGCTTCCACACAGATGGCATATGGGCAAGCTTAACACTTTCCATTTCGGTTTTATTACAGCTTCACTGGCCCACAGTAAAAATATTGGCTTAATTCCAAATGGTGCTACTTTTGTTTATAGTGTAAGCAACTCTTCCCAGCTTTTCCAGATAACAGACGGATAAACACATCTTTGTAAAGAACAGCCTCTGTGGTCTCACCAGGTCTTAACATGCTTTTATCTCTCTGTTTATCTCATCTCTTTTTCAACCATTAGCAGCTATTGCACTGCTGGTAAAAACTTGCCACCATGTTATGAGATAAATGTCTACATCAGTCTGCTTCAAAGTGCTCAACTAAAATGTGGCCTTTAAGTTAAGAAAAATTGTCAATAATTTAAGTGGTTTTAATTTAAACTAGCTGTTACTATGTGTCCAGCGTCCTGTGGGACATGCTCTGAAATAGTAACACCTTTCTAGTATCTGAGACAAATTTAGAGACTTTTCTGATGTTAATGGGACTTTTCATTTTTACTTTTTCAATTGAACAGCATCTCCCTCATATCAACGACATCTTGCTGTCTATGCACAACGGTCCTTCACAGCTGCGCTCACAGCAATTTGCATCCAGATTGTAAATTCATCATCTACCTGTTTCAAGAATTTGCATTGACTGCTGCGTCTATGTAGTTGCCACACGCCAATATTGACGTCAGCAGAGCATACAGTCAGATCACCAGGATAAAAAGGAAGCTTACAAACTGAATGAACTTGTAGAATATCATTTCCATCCAATTTGTACTACGGGCCTATCCAAACAAACAAAACTAGTCTGTGGTGTGATCTACAAATGCAGAAACTAGTCAAAAAAATGCCTACAAGCAGACTGTTTTCTGAATTGAATGACTGTTTTTTTTTTTTTTTTTTTTTTATATCTGTTTTAAAATACATGGGATGTGTAACCACGGCCGAAAGCTGTCTGGTGAGGTTTGCCTTGAGCACCAACTGCCTAATCACCTTTTTCTCCTTTAGCTTTGTGACACATCAGCTGACTGTTCACTTCAGACGGCTCCCTTAATTGCTTTGCCATAAGATCTCGCTCTCCTTCTGTCTCTGTGTGAGAGTGCGTGTGTGTTGGGAGGTTTGAGAATAAGAAAAACAATGAACTAGAACAACTAGGGTAGACACTAGCTATTGTGTCACATTGCAGATGACAGCTTTTCCTGTTGTCTGTTTGTGGTGCATTTGGATTGTTAATTTTGATTACATTCACCTTATTCTGATGCTTTGTTTGAATCATGTGCACATTGTCCAGACTGGCGTTGTAGATTGAAACAAATGTAGATTGAAACATCTACAAATATTATGCGTTTCACAGTTTGAATATGGTAATGTAATCCTAGAAAATTAATTGTTCAAAGACTGACAATGGACTCTAATAATGAGTACCTGCATATTTATCTGCCTCATCAATTCCAAAACTTAGACCTATACTGGTCCACTGAATCTCCTCTTGTTGGTCACTTTTGGTGATCCAAAGCTCAGATAAAGGAGCAGGGTTGGGAACTGTCAAATTTACAGAGTTTATTTGCCATATTGAATGTGACTAGGGTTTCTTTTATTGTGTGATATACTCTCTTCTACATCATCATTCACAGTTATTTACACATGGAAAATTATGCAAACTAGATGGCAACGTTATTAAAGAATTCTCATGACTTTTAAGAAAATACTGCTTTATACAGATCCCCGGTGCATCCCATAGCAAACACAGAGAGATTGACAGACAACCACTAATGCACACAATCAGTCAGTTAATGTGTCTGTGGTTAGAGAAACTCCAGCACCCAGACAGGCCATTCAGTGACAGAACACAATGACTCTACAAAGAAAGGCCTCTCCTGAGATCATGTTTCTGTGTGGTGCTCACAATCAAAGCTTATTCAAAAGAGTATTAAACTTAACAATTAAAGAAAACATGGTGAAGCTCCTTGGTTAACACCAAGAAGCAGCTGTTAAACACAATTAGCTTCCCTCTTGTAGTCCCATGACTCTCACTGGTTTCATACCGAAATTGATTTAGTCTAGTCTTCAGGCTAAATGTCTGAGCAATGGGTTGTTCTAACTGGATTATGCTATCCATAATGAACGGTGGTGCAAACAATAACAATGTTTGACTAGATGTAAGGTATTCTGTAATTTTTCAAACCAAAACTATGTTTAGTCCTACCACCATGTAATCAACACTGCTGTAGTTTTCATTCTAACAAGTTAGAGTCCCATGGCCAATTTCCCTTTATTTGGTTGAAGGTGGGCAATGTTGCTATTTTCAGTCAGCAACCTATTGACTTTCAAACTGTGCGGCAGGAAATATTTACTCTTTTATGCAGTTCTTAGTCACTATGCAATGATTCATAGACAATGCCTGTCCTGAACAAAACTTGAAATTGCTAAGAAATAAACTTTAAAGGTTCCTGTACTTCTCAGTACTCCTGCTGTTACAACCTAAAATTCAACTTAGTATCAAATCAGCACTTTGCTATGTTGAACTGCTTGTCTGATGTGTTTTCAGAACAGTCTAGTATCAAATAAACATGTGATGTCTTCAGAGTATTAGGTAGAAAAGGCAATTAAAGTTTTCAAATTACCTGGAGACCAATGAAAGCAATGGCTTTGTCTTAGTTTCCAGGGTAACTACAAGAATAATAATAAAAAAAAATCCCAGATGATGCAAACACTAAACCCGAGCAACAATTTTCATGTTATTTTCCTTTTATTTGTTTTATGAGGTTGAATAACAAAACAAATAAGGTTTTTTGCTTTCCAGACAATATTTTTCCCTGACAAAATGTTAAATATGTACTGATCTTTCATCTATATCACTCTTCATTATGGATTTGATGTCATGTAAAAAATAAGGTTCTGATCATGTACTGTACATTTTGACATTTTAGCTTCAATATAACAGTGTGACTTGACACCATGTTGTCTTTAAGTTCTTTGCAAAGGTTTTCCACATGTTGCCACATTCTAACAAAAATATTTCATGTCACACATGACAAATGCAAAGTAGTGCACAAATGTCAAGTGGAATGAAAAAATATGTATTTTCTACACATAAAAACAGTGAAAGGCCTGGTGTGGGTTTGTCCTTGCCACTCTTTCATTAAGGGCTGTGGTGTGCCCTTCATGACTTCTCCAAAGTCATGAAGGGCATTTTTTTATTCTATAAAACAAAATCACAACTGCATTTTTACTGAGGTTAAATTGCATGTAAGTGAACTCTATTTGTGACTTCACAAAGTGATTAATTGAACTTGATTGTTTTTAAGTATATCACACTGGGTTGACTACACATACATACCACACTTTCCATATGTACATATTTGTAAAAAAAAACAAACAAATATATCCTTCTATTTTACAATTATACACTGATTTGTAATGGTCTATCACCTAATGGTGTGGCACTGTAAAGCAGCAAAATCAAAAAAATGAATTGACAGCATGAATACTCCTGCAAGACATTGACTGTTTTGAGCCTTTGAAAAACAGCACTTTTACAATACAATGGATGTAATAGTTAATCAAAAGTTGTATTACCATGTCTTAGGTAAATTAAACAAGCACACACCAGTTGTCTATACCTGTTTATTTCTGATCAGGGTTGCACAGGAACGGGTCCATATCTCCTGTGGTCACTGGGCAAGAGGCAGGTTTACTCTGGACAGGTTGCCAGTGCATCACAGGACAGCACAAAAACATGCTGTACAAATAACCATGCACACGTGCAATGCTAATTTTGGTAATATAAAGATGCCAATTGAGTTAATGTGCATGTTTTTGGTTTGTGAGAGGAAGCCAGAATATCTGGAGACAAAATAGCTGGGAAAACATCTAAAATCCACAGCAAAAGGTTTTAAACTCAGGACCTTCATATTACAAGGCAAGTCATAAACCCTGCAGAAATTTTGCCAAAATTTGCTCAAGGCCATTTTGAAAGATTAAAAGAAAGTTTGACTCCTTTGAGGCAAAATGCACCAGCTGAGGAAAGAATTTTGAACACCATGGTGAATATTAAAACCTGACACACATCTAATTTCAGCTGAGATCCTATTTAGAAGACTCCAGATCAGCACCTGCTGAACTGGAGTCTTCTTTATGAGTTATGGCTCAACATCAAAGCATATTAACTATAAAACAGTAACACATGTTGCTACGTTGTATAGCTAATGTGTTTTGATGTCAAGCAATAAATTCTCAATAAAGATGCCACAGGGTGAACAACATGTGCAGACAGTCTATTGATCCGGTCTCCTTTCAGGGCATCCCACACACACACACACACACACACGCACACACACACACACACACGCACACACACACACACACGCAAAATTTCACTTAAGAACAGAGCAACAAAGAATCTTTCCGATTTCTTAAAATTTACTTTTTCTTATAATCAATGTAACACCAACACTCAATTGGATCTAACATTTTCATTGAAGTAGGAGCTGTGGCTCTTTCTCACTGTGAGAAAGGAAACCAAAGCTGCAGTACACTCACAGTGACACGCTCATGGGGAGAGCCACTCAGAGGCAAGCACTGATTCCTAGTTGAAAGTGTTTAGGGGGAGAGACTAGGCAACATAGACAGACCATATTTATAGCCAGGGAAAGAAATAATTCATTGTGATCAAAGTGCAGATCATGCTCCATTCCATCACAGAGCAGATGTGGCAGAATGAAAAGAGCTTTCTTTCTTCTCCACCTGCTCTCTAGTGGCTTCCCAAATGGTAACAGTGAGGCAACTTTATCTGTGTGAAGCCTCTGTGTGTTCTCCGCTTGCTCTCAGGTGGCTTCACTTTAGACGCCTCAAAGTGGTAACAAGAAGCAATAAAATAAGCGTGAGAAAAAGCCTCCCACACGCAACATGTCTTTAACATCAGTGTGATGACTGAATATCAGAGTATGACCCTGCAGCAGGACGGTGGTGAAACCAAAGTGCTTAGATTTGAAGCAGATAGCCCAGAACAAAAAAGAAGTATGTGCAAAGAGGTTGGTAAGGTCGAAGCTTCCAGAATACATAAAAGGAGGCTTAATGTTAAATGTGTACTTTGCACAGGTGCAACTGTAGCAGGTAACACCAAAGGCAACAAAGTGACCAAGCAAATCCTAGGACATCTGTTTTCTCCTCCTCACTTATTTGACTTTGTTCCCTCCCTTCTCACACAAAATTTCCCACACAATTTTATTCCTTTGCTTTGCTTTTCCTCCAGTGTTTCCTCTCCCTCTCTCTCTGCAAACACGCACCAGCAGACACACGCAGAACTGCGTCTTCCAGTTTCATTTCTCTCTTTCCCTTTCCCTCCCACATGCAAACATTCACACATGCCTGTTTCTTTCTCTTTTTTATTGCCTGTGTTTGACGGTTTTTACTTTCCTGTCGCTTCCTTCAGCATCCACACACTGCAGAAGTTGCCCTTCATCTTCTCTTTCATTTCTTCCTCCTCCCACACTTCTCCTATCACTACTTTCATGCAGTGGAACCCGTACAGAGGCGCCTGTATCATTCGCTCTCGTATTCTCTTCCTGCCCAATCACTCCCTAAACGTGCTCGCACTCTCTTCCTTCTCTCCAGTTTCTTCCTCTCTTCTCTCATCCTCTCTCCCTCCCACATCCACGTGCGCACACAAGCAAACGACACCGGCCGTCCAGCTTCCCGGACTCCCAGCTGGGCTTGGACAGCCCTCTTCCTCTGGCCTTTCTGGGCCATCTGGAGTGCAATGTCCCCGCTCTGCTGGTCTCCTGCCAGCAGCCGAGCCTCCCGGGGATGAACGCACCATCTTCAAGCGCAATTTGTACGCGTCAAAGCTCTGCTGTGTGTCCGGTGACCCATCTGAGAGAAGTCATTGAGTCCTGAATTTCCCTCCTCAAAGGAGCCTCATTCTGCTTTGATGACACCTGCACTCTGTGTCCAACTGCGAGGACAATGGCACAGTAATTGATTAAAGCTGCTGGGCAGCCTTATTAGCAGTTATGTTTATGGTCATGTTGATAAGTTGTCCTTGCATAAAGAGGGAATGTCACAATCTGGCTCAAAAGTCAACCATTGGGAAAAATACGCCATTCACCTGCATAGAACTGAACGTTTGGTAGGTTTAACGGAGAATGCAACATTCTCAGTTGAATTTTTTTGGTCAGAGTAGAAAAGGTGTGTGGAAACAAGGCAGCCTACAGACATGGCTGAGTTACATCAGTTAAATCAGGAAGACTGAACCAGAACTCCAGCAAGCTAAAGCAAATTCAAAATATTTCCCCATCACATTGTTTAAAACGCACCGTTTCTGCTATTAGTTTTCTCCGTCTGTGGAGCAACGAGTAGCACAGTGCTGCTCTCCAGCACCTGTTGCTGGGTAAAAAGAATGCTACTTCTACCCTTTTCCTACATTACTCAAACAACAACAACAAAAAAACAATTTAGTTCCATTTTCACAAGATAACAAAGGATGTCAGTAAATGCTTTGTGTAACTTTCCTTAAGCTTGTTTTATAAATAATTAAGAAATCTTTATTTACCATTTCATTGAAGATCCTCTTTGGTAACAGAGGAACATTTCACTGCACTCATGTACATTCAGTTATCTACTACTCTATGAATGATACAGCTGTCATTTGCTCTGCTATCTAAACTGTTCAGCACTGTTTATTCTTTTGATTCAAACTTCTAAGTCCTATTCAAAAACTTCTCATTCAGTTATTTAATGTGTGTTTTTCTTATTAATCTATTTTACTTTTAGGTGACCTAACCTGAAAGACTACCGGTGAACATTTTTCCTTTCAGCCTAAACCTGCAGCTCAATGCGATATCAAAGAAAGAGTGTGATGACAAAGAAATCGGCAATAAAGATTCACCAGTCTCTCTTGATACTGATGTCTTTTAGGTCTGACCTGCCAATTACATTTGTCCTGTTGATATGAATAAAAACAAAACAGATTATGCATGACATTCTGTATATCTTTATGTTATTTTGAGAAATTATTGATGCTGCTATGAAATAAAAAGCCAATTAAATCACAATTCAAATGGAGCCAAAAAACAAACAAACAAACAAACAAAAAACCCAGGAACATTAGATTCACTGACAGCAATGTATGCACTTTAAGTTGCATCTATTTGGGCGATGTTAGAGGTTGAAGTATTGTGTTTAGTTTTAAAGCATGTGATAAATAGGGAAAAAAAAAACTGTTTTAATTCTCAGCTTTTGACCTACCAACCTCCTACCCCTGACGGATTGATGCAGCTCTAATTAGTGACTGTGGAACAAATTGATCAACTTCATCTCAATGAGATTTTTTTCCAAATCTACTAGCGGTTTGCAAGTTGGACACAATACGGCACAAAATGTTGTGCCAGGTGGATGTGAGTAACATGAAGTTTTTAGGTCGCAGAGACCAACGATGCACCGGGTTTCCTCCTTTACCAATCCAAATAAAGAACACTCAACTGTTCATAATGTTCTTTGTGTAGCAATGATGGATGGAACTAATAAAACATTTAAAGTTTCCCCAACTTATTAACTCTAAGCTTACTGTACCAATCAACTAGACTCATTGATATTTAAGAAAGGAGATTTTTTTTTTAAAAAAAAAAAAGGTTAAATTCTAAATTATGAAAAGTAAAAAAAAAGAAGAAAGAAATTAAATAAAGGCAAAACAAATTGCATTTCTGTGGGTCAAAAGGCTATGAAGTATTCAGGAGAGAAACTTTGTCAATCTATTGGTTAAAACTTGAATGAAGGCAAAGCACAGGTAACAGACACACTCGGAATCACATAGTTTTAGCCTACATTGGCTCTAACACCGCGTATTAGCTGTTAAAACTGTTAATCTCCGTTTCTTACACTCCAAAGCACATTACTGGACTCACCTAATCAAAGCTCCAACATCTACCATGACGCTGGGGAACAAAGTGAGACTGTCTCTCCTCTTCTTCACTAGTTGATCAGCCGAGCCCACCCGTTTCAGCACCACGGAAAGCGCGTCCTTTCCTCGTTGGGTCCCTGCGGGGCGGGAGATGGTGCAAGTTTACCTACACAGCCCGGTGCTGCTGCAAACAAACGCGTCGACGCACGTCTTCTCCAAGTTTGATGCCTCCCCGTGAATTCTCTGACATGCCTCGCCCGATGCTCCTCGGTGGCTTTCAGGATGAGCGCGGCCAATCACAATCCCTGGCTCGCTCGCTCTTTTTACTCTCACATCTCTGCGCATCCCAAGCCGCGGAGAGTCTCCGAGGACCGGCGCCTGCTGTCTCGCCTCCGGGCGGGGACGCTTGCAGAAACAAGTGACTTTACAGGAGCGGCTTCTCCGGCTACTGATGGCAACCCATCTTCACTTTGCGGGGCTCCTCTTTGTCTTCACGACGATGGAGACACTGATAGAAAAAAAAAAAGAAGAAAAAAAAAAAAAGAAAAAGATGGGAGTTGCGAATTTCCTCTCGCACATCGACTGGCTGTAGAGGAGCGGAGCAGCGGGAGCAGGAGGAGTGTCTTCTAATAAAGACTCTTCTAATACGGACAGTCAGCGCTCCGTGTTTTATTAATGTTCCGACAGGCATTTTGTCCAAATGACAGAAACAATGGCGCTCTACGAGATTTAAATGTTATGTGCGCTGCAATAACTTAACTGTCTCATGTTTTACAGACATACAAAAAGTCTGTTGGTTTATTATGAGATTGGTTTAATGTGAACTTTTATGTTTAAACACTTAAAGAGAGGATCAAATAGTTCATATAATTTAACTCTTCACAGAAAACCAAATTTTTAACATATTAAATCTTAAAGATGAGTAGATTTCTTGTACAATACCCACTTTTGGAAATCTTTCCTAAAAAAATTATGGAGTTGCAACTGAAAAATCTCAGTCACAAAATGCACATGAATTTATATTTATTTGGCATTTCTTTTGCAGAAATTCATTACAGGCAAGACTCGATGCATAATTATGGAAAATTAATTCTTCAGTTCTTTTGTGTAAGTGGAAAAGGCAACTATTTGGTTCTTATTTTCTTTATAGATCTTATCATGATTTTTAAACAAAATGTTTTCTTCTCATAGAAGATAAGAAAATTGGCGTCAGAGTTTATGTAGTTCACTCATTTTCCCTTCTGTACAACACCACCGATTACCCCAATTACCCCAGTCCCGTTACGCCCAGGGCCGTGCAGAGACCACGAAAGGGGCAGGTGCT
>NW_006799985.1:303310-304546 GCF_000485575.1 Poecilia formosa | reverse complement strand
GGGGGGAAAAATTAACTACATACTCTGCGAACCAGACCCTAAACTTAAAAGTCTGGGTTGAGTTTTTTCCCCTTCATTAATGACATACATTATATCTATCATGGTAATTCAGGGCGAGTTATTTTTTAATTCTAAATGAATATCCTTGTTGGACTTTTATGTAAGTGCTATTCTCTTTCAAGACACATTTACTTAACGCCAGAATAAATGAAATGTACATTATGCAGCAAAGGAAATTAGAAGATCGGACATATATTCATTATGGAGATGATCGGTTTTGGACGGGCGACGTGCCTCATACACAGGGAAGAAGCTTTTTAGTTATCTAGCTTCTAGCTAGCAGCTAGCTAATGGCACAACAACAGCAGCCTAATGTCAGTATGATAAAAATACTGAATCGATAGATAAGAACAGTTTTTCTTTACCTGAGTGTCTCCTCCCGCTCAGTAGTTCTTCAGAGAAAAGCAGACGCAGAGGCCTGTCAGTGTCTGTTGTATTTCATTACCTCTCTGCTTAAACCGCGACTCCGTGCTGAAGCAGAAACAATACTACAACTTTTTCCGTCTACTCCACTTTATTCATCAAAAACGTTTTATATATATATATAATTCACCAAAAACTGTTCTGTAATCTGGAACGTTCGCTATGCTGAGCGCCACTTAACCGCCTTATCTCACTGCGCGAGAGGCAACTGCGTCATGCGTCACGGGCAAAAGGTCAAAGGTAACAAGGTAACAGATGTTATGCCCTGAAACACATGCCTGCCCAAAATTGCATCCCCTCTCGCGGGAGCGCGCATCGCTCTAAGCTCTCGCATATTGTCGAGAAAACGGACTGAAATATGACCGAAGAGGAAATTTTAAAGATATAACATCGGTCAGAAAGACGCATTTAGTTCAGTGTCCATGAGATGATATTCAGAAAGGATTATTTTACTGATTGATTTTAGTTTCCTCTGCCATGAACTCTTTGCGTAAAGTCTATCACGTCCTCGCATGAGGATGTTAATTATAACCTGTCAAATGACCGACGGGCTTTAAATTTTCATGTAATTAAAAAAAATAACCGGTCAAATACGGAAAATATTGCTAACGCGACCTCTGGGTCGCATGTAACGAAGCACAGCACATGGCGCTACACGCCCCCCCGTCCCCTCGCCACCAGGAGGCGGCACCCTGCTACAGAGCCAAGAAGGGCCGGTGGAAACGCGGTCACTCCGAAATAGAGCCGAGCCGA
>NW_006799985.1:283798-302913 GCF_000485575.1 Poecilia formosa | reverse complement strand
CCCACAGTCCAAAAACATGACTGTCAGGTTAATTGGGGTCCCTCTAAATTCTCCTTAGGTGTGAATGTGTGTGCATGGTTGTCTTGTCTCTATGTTCCCCCTGTGACATGCTGGCGACCTGTCCAGGGCGTAAACCCGCTCGCCCCCGAAATGGGGAGAATGATTCGGAGTAATGTTTCGTCCGAAACGTTACCCTCTGTGAGGGTACCTGTTCGGGGGGATACTCACAGGGTAAAAATGGATGAATGATGCATGAATGTTTTACCTCACATTCAAAAAATAACATTTTTCAGATAAAAATATTTACACGATTGTTCCATTTCTGAAACATGAGTTAGAAAAACAAAACTGATTAAACTTTACCTTTCACAACATAAATTTACCTAATTTTTAAAGTGCAATCAGTTATACTTTTATAACAAATTTATATCAGTAATGATTTCTTGGTTAATGTCAAGCTGTCATAACAAAGACATTTTGAATAATGTCAACTTTGTATTAAAAGTGTCATAATTTACCGAATGACGCTTTATGACAACAGTCATAAATATTCATGAAGGCTTATTCATGCTCATGACAGGTGTTATGTCATGTTTATGACAGTGTCATGACTGTTTTATTCACACCCCTTCAAATAAAGTGTTACCAAATATTTTCTAATAACTTGAATTTTGGAAACTTTCCAAAAACTTTTCATAAATCAGACATTCTCGGCCTGGATGAAACAGTGGTTGATATAATATTTCTTATAATAATTAGACAATAAAAAGACTTTGGCTCTACTAAAAAAAGGAATCTAGCATATAAGTTTGGTGGAAAGATTATTACAAGTTAATATAACAGTAAAGTCATTGCAAAGATAGATGGAACTAAAAGAAAGTGGACTTGTTGATTTTTATGTTAAATTAATTTTCCTTGTACAAAATATATTATGAACAACCTCAGAGTTTTTAAGAAAAGTATGTGCAATCTCAACAGCACTTTTACCAAGTTAAGCATTTATCTAAGTTCATTACGCTTAACAACTGATCACAGTGATTGTTCAATGATGCAAAACATTCAGACACAGTTTTTGGAACTTAAAAACTCTGTCCTGCATGTCAAAATACATCAAACAGATAAAAATTCAGAAATTATTTAAAATAAATTTTCCATATCTGGGAAGCAATTTGAACAAATGATTTGATTCCACACATTTGAAATTTTGAGTGGCAGCTGTTTTAAGTATTTGATTAAGTCTATTTGTCCCCTTCCTTGTTGATGCATAAAATGTCTCCAAAAAAACAAAAAACTTACATACATAACATTCATTGCATGCATGAGAAATAATATTTTACTATTTTGTTGTAAATTTGTTACTGACTACCACTAACTTTAACCGAATTAACTCAGCAAATGTTCAAAAGTGTAATTTTTAATAGTGCAACGTTGAAAGTAGCGTTCCATAAATGCCTTTTTATCACACCTTCTAAACAACAAATTCACTTTTACTAAAGAGACCTACAGTAGATATTGTCCACGGTGCCTTTTGACTTCCTGCATACGGTAATTGTGGTATATCAGCCACTTCTGGGTAGGTACACATCTGTTCCATGCTTTTTTCCATTTGTGATAATTACTTTCACAGAGGTTTGTTTACATTCCTAAGTTTTAGAAATGGTTGTGTAACCCTTTTAAGACAGATGTCAAAATTTGCCAGTCATTTCCCTTTGAACTTCTTAGGTTTTAGGAATAATCTGTTGCTTTTCCTGTTAACCTACTTCATGCTGTCATACAATTATAGTTTTTTACTAGTCAAAAATGATTTAAGAATGAAACAACACAAAACACCCTTTTTTTAAGGTACTGTATAATATGTAATTCTGGCAGCAGGTCTACACATCTAGGCATCGAGAGGATTCAAGTCTTTCATCAGGAGAAGGAAACTTAAGTGATTTTAAATGCTGCCTAGTTTGTGCCAGTTGGGCTCATACGAATATTTCAGAAAATACTGTGTTAGTGGGATCTTCATGCACAACCTTCTGCCCAGTTTAGAGACAAGGGTGTAAAAAGAGAAAATATCCAGAAAGTGTTGAGTGGAAAGAACAGCAATGTTAATCTTTAGGTGAGAGGAGAATGCTGATTGCTGAGACATGACAAATAAGCAACACTAAATCAAATAAGTACTTGCTATTGTCATGAATTGTGGTGGTGAGGTAGATGCAGTGGACTCTGGTATGAAGAGTAAATGATGATTTAATGATAATAAACACAATAATCCAGGTAGCACAGGTGAGCAGAGGCTAGGAGCTCAGACGCTGGTAGCAACTGGTGAGAAACACGACTACAGGCAGAATGGAAGACAGACAAGACGAGGACTCGACAAGGATGCAAGAGACACAGGAGGATTTAAATACACGGAGGGTAATCAGGGAAACAAGACACAGCTGGGATCAATCAAGGGGTAGACAGACAACACAGAGACTCAACTGACACAGAGACCTAAATAAACTTACAGAAAACTCAAATCCTCACAACTATATCCAAGATAAATAAGATAAGATAAGATAAGATAAGATAAGATAAGATAAGATAAGATAAGATAAGATAAGATAAGATAAGATAAGATAAGATAAGATATTGCTGGTGTAATATCTTCTTTGAATATGCATGTTCTATCAAATGTTTCCAATATCTTGCTGAATCCCTGTCACAAAGCATTGTTGCCTTGTAATAGATGGGGCGTACCTAATGAAATGGCCAATGAGCAAAGCAACATACATTATTAAATGGCTCTGACAATCTAAAATTATTACTGGCTCCCATCTTGCCACCTCTTTCTGGAGGTGTCCCTGTATAAAAGACAAAAAATAAAAAAATAAAAATCCCACAATATTTAATAATTAATCAGTGGATGCTTGTTCTGTTTTTTTCTTAAATTCATGAATAAAAAATATTACACAACATATTCTGCCCTCTGTATTTGGCAAATTGAGAAAGGCTGTATTTTGAAATCATGGAGGCTAAATTTAGTGTTGTAGTCAGCCAAATCTGAGTAGAAGCTGAGACGAAAGCCTAGTATGTATTTGGAAAACATACAATTACTGACTGGTAAGGTTGTTAGTTAGCAAATCTACAGCATGTGCATGCCTACTGACCAACCACCAACCAAGCCTCCCAGAAAGAACCAAACTGAATTTAAAGTAAACAACTTCTTGGATCAGAAAGTTCGAATAAAACCACAGCATTGACATGAAGGCACTTTTTCGGAGGGATATCGGATGGCTTTGGGCAGATGGGATGTTGGTTCATGTGTGAAAGTCTACCTGTTGGCTGAACACACCCAGCAGCTCCCTCCGACATTCAAATGCTGCTGTGGAGTGTACCATTGATTTGAGCATGACTGTCGTGATTTGAGGTCCTGTCAGTCTCTCCACTGTGATGAGATCAAAGCGCCACTTCAGCACGTTTGCTTTGCCAAATTATGCTGGAATGAAATATAGTAAATCTCCGAGCCAGCGCACATCCATCAGCCTTGAAAAGAAAGCTCACACAATGAGCTATTTCATCTGGCACTGATTCGAACTAAAACATTTTGCCCAGTCATTTTCTGTAAAAGACGAATGTATCATTGGGACGGAAAAATAGAGCTTTAATGAAAAGAGAAAAAAGGCCTAGGGGATGGATATCAAACGACAGAATATGCATAAATTGTCTCAGATTATTTTCATAACACCCAGCAGAAAGGCTTTCTTTAACCATTTTTCATTGTTATTATTATTAAAACTTTAAATACTAGAAAATGACATGGACTGTTCATGTGTCTCGGGTTGAAACATTTTTTTTCAGTTTGTTCCTTACTGACAACTCCAAATCCATTCAGACGCCGCAGATCTCAAAGAACCAGACATGCTTATTTAATAGAAGCCACTGATGTAAAGCAGGACACCACATGCTTATTAAACTGTTATGTCTGCAAATACAACAAAAATTCATCTTTGTACATAACAATGTTTCAAAGTATGTATGACATGTCCATCAGGCTCCCACCATTTTCTGTCCTTGAGTCAGTATTACATTTAGTCTGTTTTTATTGTGCCATGCTTCATATCAGGGCGTGGCTGCTGTGAAGCATCAAAGGGTCCAGCAGTCATGGCTGACACCTTCTCTTGCTTTTCATGACTTGAGTACACCCCCCTCTGCTGGTGCTGGGCAGCAAAGAAATTTCATTTCTAAACTTGATATAGCTGCAGGGACTTTGGTTGCAAATCCAAGAACAGCAATGCAGACACAGGAAAGACTTTGCCATCCACAGCAACAAAGCATTGGCTTTATTGTGAGGCTTCTTTCTGTTTTTTGTTTTTTTTTCTGAATTGACAAAGCTCCCACATGTAAGTGGGGCAGAACATTGCCCAAGTCCTGAAGATCTGAGGATCACCATCCCAGCCGCTGCTGCATGTTTCTGCTGGAATCGTTCGCTTTTTACTGCAGGGGGTGTCTGCAGACCTGACTGGAAAACACCGAAAAATGCTCAGTCAGACCTGTTGCATTTAAATCAAATTAGATCTTTTTGTTTTTATCAGATTACTTTTTTAAGTTATTATATTATTATTACTAATTCATTTCAAAATGTAAAACTCAATTTTCCTGCAAAGTGATATATTTCAAGCATTAATTATTTGTGTTAATTTTGATGATTGTGATTTACACAGGTTCAATCAATAAGTTTGAATATTGTTAAAAAGTTAACTTATTTCATCAGCTATTTATTAAGTGAAAAATATTGAACCATTTAAATTTTAAGCTTGTATTTATGCTACCCATGAAGATTCTCCACTTTTAGAAAAACACAACATTTAAGATTAGAGTATTAAGTCAGACCAATAAGAAGAAAGATTTGACATTAATACAAAGATTGCATAAGACTGTTTACAGATTTTTTTTAGAAGTACCTTTAACTAACACATATTTTAATTTATTGTATATGACTGTAGCTAATAAAAAAATCCAAAATGTAGGTAACTAGAAAATTACACTATTACAACAGACCAATAACAAGGGTTTTAAAATCAGAAATGTTACATAATGACCCACACATAATCATGGGGATGACAGGTGACTATTAAAACCTGGACTCAAGTCTGTTACACAAAAAGTTAATAAATAAACTGGTTGTTTAAATAGTGCCTTGTTCTATAAGTTTAATGAAAAATTGAGTGGAAGGAAAAACCGTGGGAGAAAACGGAGCCTCTAAGCAACAAGGATAACTGCACCCTAAAGGGGATTTAGAAGGATTCAAGATCTTCAAGATGCCCCATACTCTGACATATCAAGGACGTGTGCTAAAGCCTTCTTTGTGTTAAACCACTCCAGAGCCACGGACAATGTCAGAAGTCTCTTACCTGGGCTCAGGATAGGCTTTCTCCCACAAGATGTGGCCCCTCCAAGGATAAGTGGGTATAGTCAATGGAAGGATGATATTTATTCTTTTTTTTTTTAAACTTATATACCAAAGATCAATTCAAAGAACCTCTTCATTTGTCATTCCAGTGACTTTGACTGGGCAACAAATGCAGGTGTTGTCATTTTAAAGCATGTTGGGATATAAAGTGTCAGGTTGTCTTATGTGTCTTAATAAACCTGTTTTCTGCAGAATGGCCAGAAGCTGATGGATTTTGAAGGTTGTGAGTTTTGACTCAATTCCCTTGCCAAAAGACAAACAACCACCTCGTGGCTCTCTCATCAGTTTCATCCTCTCAGTGCTCATCGCTCATCCAACTCTGGCATCTGGTGTTGCTCATAATCAATAGTGTTGGGATCTGAAGTCGCCCTGCAGCAAACAGATGCCATTATATAGTACCTGCAGAATGTTGCTGTTATCGTGGTCCAAGTGATTTTTTTCCTTATCTTATAGCAGGTTATTGAAAGTTTCACGCTGTCATTCATAGCACTGGTTATTAAAAAAAGGAGAAGTTATATTTTTCATTTACAAAGCAGTGCCTTTATGTCAACAGTACCTCATCTGGTTAAAATACACGTATGGATTTTAAAGTGGTAAATGATTAATTACACTTCTATACAATCTGTATCCCAAGGTCCAATACATCCTTATATAATCCCCCTCAAGCCTATTACAGACTCAGCAATAGCATATTTCTGCAGTGCTCTAAATTGCTCTTTCGGCCCAACTGCCCCCTGATTGATTTTGATAAATGGGCATGAGCAACAGCTTAATAAGTTACAGTGGCCAGAATACATCCAGGATTCCCCCATCAAAGCAGGCTGTTTTTCTCTTCGCTATTGACTGTTACTGTTACACAGCATACAAACGTCTCCAAAGTCATGCAGGTCACAGCCTCAAAGGTTTGCTGTGTTTTCACTGAGGATTCTGAGGCCTCCGGTGGAGCGGTGATTTATCAGAGTAAACCAGCAGAACAGAAAAACACGGCTTTCTGAAATATTGGGGGCATTGAGTTTTCATGCCTCAGCTTGAATCAAAGTAAAACGTAAAAGACACAACAGTGTTAATGGTCAAAGGTTTGAATTAAACATTGCATGAAAGTAAAAAAAAAATACTTTGGGAAGCAACACATTAAAGAGCTTCTGTGATAACGAGGACATAAGAAAAGCGACCACAAATCAGATTAAAAAAATATATAAAAACATCTGGTTTCTCAGGCTCTATTATACCAACTGGATGATTTCTGATTAGCACATTTCAAAAACATGTACCTCTTTAATGAATTTGAAACGCTCCCATTAAAACCTACTGTGTCAAATTCTTTGAAGTCTGGATGGCCACAAAAATCTGGACTGCAGGTAGTTCAAAGAAAGGAAGAAAGGAAGGAAGGAAAAGAAAGGAAGGACGGAAAAGAGAAACAGAAAGATTTGATTTTAACACATTTATTTTTCAGTAAATTACAGACACCAAACAGAAAAAAACATGCATACATTTAATGATTTAGACTGGAATGGATTGGAAGATAAATATTTTAATGGGATGTTCATGTCTATTTCAATAACGCTCAACATATAGGTTGGTACTCATGAAAAGTTAAATACATATAAAGTTTATTTCTGGTACCATTACCAAGCAATAAAAGACTAACCTCCATTGCAGCTGAAATGAAGAAAGAGCTTTGAAACTTTATCTCACGATCCTCAGATGAAGATGAATGCATTTGTTCTGCGCCTCATTTGAGGTTTTGAGGACACACTAAGCTGGAGTCAGGCCCTGATCAATTGACAGGCGAGGCGCTGCGTGGGCAGCCAATCCCCAGAATGAATACTCCTATGTCTGGATGTGGAAGGAGAGCATTGGACTGAAAAGATATTTAAGACGGGCGAGCTACAGTCTATGCATTTCGCTCTCTGTGTGCTTGCCATTTGCCTAGATTCAGACAGAAAGCTCTGGGTGTTGCTTAAAAATTCAGAGGAGTCCATGGCATTTGAAGTTGTTTTGTGGAATAAGGCGTTTTCTCGCTGTTTTTGGCTTGCATTTTCATTTCTACACAGCAGTCTTTTCCTTCAGCTCCAGACTCTGTCTTTGACCTCTTTTTATTTGGAGAGGATAATAAACAGCCTCCGTGGCTCCAGGCTTTGGTTTCTGTTGCTGAGCACCTGCCTGCAGGTGATGCGCTTTGGGATGGCTTTATTTTGGGTATGGAGGATTCATGTTTGCGTCAGAGGATGGCCTGTCTATTTCAAAACAGGGAGAGGTAATGAGTTGTGGCCCCAGTTCTCCTGCAGACATATATTTGACTCAAATATCTGCCAGGCCTTACCTCCTGCCAGCTAACTGTTCTTCAGGAAGAGACTGTCTTAAAATGAACAGTTGCTATTGATTTCCTGTTGTGCACAGGCTGATGCATTCTCACCAGAATGCAGCTATCGTTAAATGTGCTTTTAACACAAGCTTTGGCAAAAAAATCATAATAAAAATGAAATTAAATAAAATAAGAAAAATGCATGCACCCCACTGCATGCTAAAACTTTTACATTTTATATAAACAAATAAATTCAATCAAATCAAATTGAGTTGAGTTAAACTCAACTAAATTGAGGGGAGAGTTCACCTAAATAATGTTCCTAACATTTTCTACAACAGAGGCTAAATAAATTAATGAAGCCTATCTATATTTAAAATCATTTTGACGGGCTGTCAAACAGCTCTGTTTGACAGAACAGGCTTGTTTGAATTTACATTCTCTAGATGTAAGTTACATCTAGAGCAAAAAGCTTTGCATTATTAAAGACTTTTTGCCATACACGTGAACAGAAACTCTGCTGGCTAAAAACTGGAGGCCATTTATGAGGGAGAAAAATTGGGGGAAATGTTGAACCGTTGGCCGTTTTGAAACTGGATCCGGAATGTCACAGAAAGTGGAGTCGATCCTCTTTTCCTTCACGGTTTGTCTGATATTCTTACAAATAACAATTCACATCAACTAATCTTCGGTGAAGACAAGCCAACCATATCTTGCAGCTTGGGTAAGATGCAGTGATGAGTCTCTAACAGTCGGCTGTTTAGCAGAGGGTGATGCCACTGACCAGGGAGAGAGTGGCAAGCAAGCGCTCAGATGCTTTTTCTTTTATTGATACAAACAGGATGCAACTTCCTGCAAAAGGTTTCTTTTTTTTATATGTAAATGCAAGATAATATAGCATATCTATTTACTATCATGATGCACATCTAACTTTAATCAATATTTTTCATCTCCAAATGAATCAACTCAACAGAGTATTTTTCCACCCTCTTTCATCGTCTGCAGCACACCTATTGATTTAGAAACACCATTCCAATTTGATTCCCACAGTCAAATACTGTTTCTAAATTTCTGATGAAAAGCTTGCCCTGTAGGATCAAGATTCTATCAACTGAAGTGAAAAATTAAAAACTAAAAGTTATCTTTGTGTTGACTTCAGCACCTGCTGTGATTGTGGGTCAAGAGGACAACTGTAACAAGACGCAAAAAACTGGGATGGATGCGTTTGTGTGGATGCATTCTGTGCAATCTGCTTCATAAAACCAGTGCAGAAATGAAGGAAGTAGTGTTTGCCAATTTATTGCAAAACCATGGATGCCCATAGTACTTATGTATCAAAAATAAAGCAAAAAAAAAAAAAAATAAAAACAAAATATTAAAAATGTATGGTGTTGCTGTCCATCAGAAAAAGGAGGAATCTTGTTATCTATTCCATCAATATTTTTCTCAGGGTTATTAATAATACGTTTATTTTATGCATTTCATCTTTTTTTCAGTGAAAGCAAAATTTTAACATTATTTGACCTATAAAAACCTAATCAGTTTATTTTTACTTTCTTTATGACACATAGACTGATGGAACTTTGTCAGATTTCAGCTGGATTTTAAATTGCATGAATATCAGAGGAAGTGGAGGTTTGAATAAGTGCTAGCAGACCTAGTCTATCCCTTGTGAATTCCAAGTTTGCAGCAGGCGTGGAGCCACTCATGCTCTCTGCCAAGGGGAATGTTTTCTTGCCACACTGCAGCTGCCAACTGCCAGATGAAACTGGTATCCCTGCATGCCATTACTTTAAATGATGACACACCTCTGATTGCTGGTTCAACCAGGTCTAAGATATAGTCTAAGACGTTTAAACCACGTTAGAAAAATGTTCAAAGTGAAACTTTGATCGGTTTTAAAATAGCATATTGCATCATTCAAATGTTTAAACACATATTTATAATATATTTAAATAATTCATATATTTTACAAAAAACTAGACGTAGCTAAAAACTCTAATAACCTGACACATAACTGAATTACATTCAGTGAATGTCAAGTGTTTACACCCTGAAAAATATATTTTTGGTGATGTAACAAATAAATTACCTCTAAAATTCTTCTACCTTTTATTTATACTGTAACATTTAACTAAGCAAACATGTGAGTGGAGAATATAAAATCCCCCCTGTGCTTATCCCAGAGCTGACAGAAAGTCAAACAAGCTTGTCAAAACATTTTTAAAATATAGATAGGTTTCATTAATATATTTAATCTTACTTGTTGAACATAGTAGGAACATATTAAGTGATCTACTTTATTTTCCCTACTTTCTCATGAAATCCTGCTGTCTTTCCTCGTCTGAATCTGATAGTCAAACTGACATTTTGAGTTGGTTTTATTTACCAATAGACATGATGGCTCCGTCTTTATGAAATTAGTCACTAGTAAATAAAGCAGAAAAGGCACTTCTTTTCCAGTACTATAGCTTTTAGCATCAAGATAAAAATAATGCTTTGCTCAGTAAGTTTTGGAAGGATTTAAATTTAATCTCAAATAAACATTAAACCCACTGCTCTCAACATATTTGCCATTTCAACCGTAGATTTGCCACGTTTATCTAGAGAACATCTTTTGTCCACAGCCCTCTTCAGGAGAACCCACAGAATTACTTACATGTTTCGTTTAGTTCATTTCAGAACTTTTTATTTATTTATTTATTTATTTATTTATTTATTGATTGATTGATTTATTTATATATAAAGTTTTTTATTCTGGTGAAATCATTCTTTTTTTTTTTTTGATGTGCATGTATGTTGTGATATTGTAAACTGAAATCCATGAAATCCTTGGTTTCATCAGACCAAAACACATTCTCCTTCCAGGATTTGGGAGACTTTAGCTGAGCCAGTCTTGTAATCCTTCTTCTTGATCCAGAGATAATGAGAATACAGGAGTTATCATCACATGAAGAAATCTATCTTCACATGCTATGCTGGCTTATCAGATTCACTATAACTGATTTTAAATGTTGACCAAAGCAGATTGAAAACTGAAAAAAAAATATTTGTGAAAAGGGGTAAGCAACCAGGATATTGATCCATGTTTATGTTTTCTTTTAATCTGGCATGTTAAAAGCATGTGTATATTTTTAAATGTTACTATATATATATAAGAAAAGGAAGAAGGGAAGGAAAAAGGAAGGAGTGGTAAACCAGCACAGCTCTACAAACTCATGAATAGTCTTTTGAGCTTTACAGGGTTTTTCTTTTTTTTTTCATTAACACATTTTGTGAATGATACAAAAGCAGCCAACAGGGCTCAGGGTGTGTGGGAAGCACTTCAAGATGGCTAGAAACCCAACAAGAGGACGACCTTGAAAAACTGAATCTCACAACACAAAGCTGGAGGCTGTTTTGTCGAGTCTAAAATCCAAGTGTAACCATAAATGTGCCATTTTCTGTGTGGTTCCGGTGTCCTTGGTATTGCTTTGACATGCAGAAGGCCATAAAAATAATGAGAACTTTTAATGTGCAGGTTGGTTTAAAAATACATTTTTTAAAAAATGCAATGGACTCAAGGTTGCTTCATCTTTCTGCAAATAGTTTCCTCTCCAATCATGTTCTCTCAGTGGGGTGCTCCCCCGCCCCGACCCACTTTCTCCCTCCCCCATGCATCACAGTTGGTAGTGGAGTAGATGCCTCTTCAACCCCTAAACCCCCTTAATGAACCTGAGGGATCCACAGGGCAAGGCAAAAGCACTACTGGGCAATGGTGGCACTGCAGTCATCTCCTTGGGCACTCTGAGTGTTATTTCAGCTCTTTCTTTCTAATGTACTCTGGGGCTCACACTGCATGATCGACCTGACCCAACTGAAACCACTTTATCCTTTCAGCTCTCTTCAAAGAACCACAATGACAAATCCATGAAAGTGGCGGCTCAAAATCTTAAGGCTTTTGAGATGTCTGACATGGAGAAAACAACCATTGCAGTCAAATAAAGTTCTTTGTCACTTTTGTAATACAGTGGCAACAATAATAATTAAGAACAAAAAGGTAAGCTCTCCCATGCAAGTGGACGTGATCACTGTTATTAGCCACACCTAGAAAAGTGTCTGCCTTTAAAATCTCAAACAGTGAACCTCGAGGGAGTGTGAGAGCACAGTAGATTAAGCAAAGTGCTTTCTACAGCATGTGTGACATTTACGAAAACCTGGTTTACAACAAAACCGATGCCTGTGTAGAAAACAACACAACTGAAATCACACAGTAAAGCTTCTGTTGTGCGTTTAGTAGGAGAATTACCCAAATTTCAAACACAGGTAAAATCACATTTGTTCTTTTGCAACCTATGAGCTTACTAATAAAAACATATAACATGTCTACTGTGAAGACAAACCTGAAAGAAAGTATAGTTAAGATAGGTTACCAGCATATTATCCCATAAAACTGAAGCACAAAGCAGACTTGCAATAGTGTTGCAGGAGTATTATTGTTCACAGCAAGGGATGGGGTGTCCCAGTTCTTTTTGGCTTGCAGATGGAGATGAAAGTGGAGAGTGTAACCCGACAAACATAGACTGAAAAGGAAAAAAAAATATATATATATATATATAAATCCATTCATCCACTGTGATTACTTGTTTGTGTTTGTAGGATCACAGTGGGGCTGGTGCCTGTCTCCAGGGGTCACTTGGTGATAGACAGAGTGCAACTTGGACAGGTCACAAGTCCATCGCAGGGCTACATAGAGTCACAGAGGACAGACTGCCACACACTGTACACACAAAAGAACAATCTGAAGTGACCAATTAACCTAAAACACATTTTTTTGGGGACTTTTGGAGGAAACTAGAGTGCCCAGAGAGAACCCACACATGCAAGGGGAGAAAATGCAAACTGCAAGCAGAAATGTTTCAGGCTGGGATCCGAACACAGAACCGTCTGACTGAGGCGTTAAAAGGCCTTGAGTTGAGTCAAGAGTTGGCAGCTGCAGCCATGGTTGTGATAGTAGTCCTTATTCATTTTAAGAAATCTGTATTTGAGTATTTACATTTTAGAACTGAAACAAGTGTAAACGCAGGGCATGAAACGTGAGTTCTGATGGTGAAAACATCATTACCCAGACCCTACATGCTTTAGCGGTGTTGTGAAGAAAATTGCTGGAAGGATTGCCCTGCTAGTGGCTGATAACTCAAAGATGCTCACAGCAGTCATTAAAGCCCTTTCGCTACTACTCGTGACCATGTACATGTGCACTGACACCTAGCTGCACCTGCATGATGAAGAATGAGCTTCCAGCTGTGGTAACTTTAATATCCATTGCAATTATTTTCAAACTTGTCGCCTTCTTACCCAACCAGCTTGGCCTCAAGTGACACCACTTTCGCTAATTTATCACGCTTATTTAGGTGACCTAAGGAAGCTTCATGTAACTTTTTAAAAGTAACCCACAAGTCCTGCAGATATATAGATGTGTAAAATCTGACAAAATCAATTAAGGTCTTGGCATGCATCAAGACCAAAGCCAAGGACATATCTATAATCTATTTCCTAGAAGCAGGAGAAAATGCCAGGAATATACCTGCTGTGATTTGCATCTACTCACATTTTCTTCCACTGAGGATAATTTGCCCCTTTGCCTTCAGTCATGACAATCTCATCCAACTTTAAATTGCACAATGTAGAGTGCCATGCTTCAAACTGGCATCTCCTATTTTTGTAATAGCAAGAGTCTCGAGTCAACAGCTTGCAGTCCAGACACACAAAAACCATCTGAAACTGGGACCTTGAGAGCCAGTCATTAGAGCAATGAGACCAAGTTCCAGTGACCCCTGCCAAGACTTTTCTGCCTCCTTCTTATCCCCCTGCCATTTCCTCACATGACGATAAATTACTCTGACAGGTATCCTGTGATGCCACCAAGACTTCATTCATTCTTGCTTCAAGGTTGTCACCTCATAGCTTGACTCTGCCCTGAAATAACATATCAAAATCTATTATAATTTATCTTTTTTTTGTTTTTGAAAAGCCTGCATGTTTTTCATGAGCATGATGAAAATCTTGGAAGGGTGTCAAAGTCAACATCATGGTAATGTAGTTTTGCATCAGCTGTAATAGAGACCTGCTTCTATCAGAATAAGCAAATTAGTCTTATCTTGACTGATCATGGTGCTCTATTACTATCTTTTGCAAAAACGCACATAAAAAGAAGAGCTTGATAATTAGTAAGCAGGTTTAATGTTGAAGTAGATCTTACATGAAGTACATCTGGCACTACTGAATGCATGAGCAATTAATGGCTATTATATTTATGACATACACGTGGTAAAATCTAACAGATCGAACCATTGATATAACCACTGCATGCTGAATATTTAAAAAAACAACACAAATCTAATCCGTTTCAAATTAAATATTCATGCAGTGGATCCCTATAATTAAAATTGGTAGCTATAAGCATTTTTAAGCATTAGTTCAGAGTATTCTTTGATTTTAGGGATTAGTAGGATGTTGTGGGCTCTAAACCCCTTGAATCTATGGAGACCATACAGCTTTACAATGTATGCTTTTATCATCTTTTTCATATTCTATACTGTCCGGAAGTCTGTAAACAACACACATCTATTTCTATGACAAAACATGCTGTTTCACTGGAAAATTGATAAGAAGCGGGTTTGTAGATATCACATAACCTATTGAGCTTCAATATCTTGAATATTTTTTCTGGAAAATTTGTCTTAAATGTTTTAATAAATAAGCGCCAAATTTACTCTGTGATTTTGTCCAAATACATAGAGAACATAATACCTGGGAGTTCTGTTAATATCGACTGTAAAGTATCTCAGTACTGAATTACATTTGAACTGGAACAATGTATCCATTAAGGGAAGGGAAGGTAATAAAAACAAAACCAAAACAAAACAGTATACATGTACTGATTTCAAAACCATTACCTCTAAAGTCAACAAAAGGCTTAAGAACCTTTTGTCTGTTTTAATAAAGTTATACTTTATTACAAGAACTCTTGTGTGCAATTCAGCTACATGTCACACAGCTCTTCTGTCGTTGAAATACTTTTTGTTGTTCTTATATTGTACATGACAATTATTTTTACAGCACTGTGAAGCACTGAATTTCTGCAGAACACCAACTACTTCAAGTCAAATAAGTTTGTCTCTATTGTCTCTGATGAGAAAAGTATAAAAACAAATGAATAATACGACAGCAGCAGGGTTTTAATTGTCACATCTCAGATGATAAACAAGGTGCTGGATGTTAAGGTAATAGTGTTTCTGGAACCAGGCCAACCTTGACACCTAAAGGATGAGAGTGCATTTATCAGCTGCAGCTGAGCACTACTCATCGGTGTCCTTCTAGGTGATTTTATAAAGCCACGGGCCATTAGTAACTGATGGCATATACTGTAGTATATAAAGCCTGATGTCAAGTTGATGGTATCATATACTGACAGTTTGTCGGAACCTTTTTCAGTCACCAGATTCCATTTCCAAGTGCCTTCCGTATCTAATGCTCACCCTATTCTCAGATATTATATTTGACCTCAAACAGTTGCAGATAAAAAAAGAAAGCGAAATGGAACACTCCTGTTGGAAACCAGCATATCAAATATGTTTGCTGTTTTTTGTGCACACATTGTCGAATGAAGTTACCACCCCATGCCCAATGCCGTGATAGTTGTAGCAACAACAACAAAAAAAAAGAACCAAGTAATGATTGTTTTTCTTATCAGTTATTTGATGCAAATTTTATGAAAATTTTTATCTGATCATATATTCCACATTATATTAGTAAAGTCCTAATATATTGCTTGATTAAACTTTCCCCTACAGAAGTTGTTGACAACTAAAATCAGAAGGTCTGAGGCAGCATTTATACTAAATGAATATAATAACTATTGAATAGTAAATAAAAGTGAGAAAACATTTAAATGTAATTCTTTATTTTTTACATATTTCACATATTTTTGTAAGCCTGCAAAAGAGGTTCCTGTCCAAAAACTAATGCCGTCTGGGGGGGAAACGTTTGGGGACTCTTGTCATAATGTGTTACAAAGCAACTATACAATAAGCTGACACAATCCTCAAAAAAAAGCTGTGGCATCCAGTTTATGCAAAACATTTATTCACATTCACAATGTTGTTAAAACAATGTTTATTGTTGGAGCGTTTTTTAAAAACTTTGGGTTGGCAGCTCGTTATGGATGAACAAGAGAACCAATCTGCCCTCTGAGAAACGGATGACTCTTGTGTTTTTTTTTTTTTTTGGTTTTTTTTGAGGACCCTCAGCTGGATTCTTGCAGAGATGGAAAACGACCTCCTTTTGCTGCCTCACTCTGAAGGAGGCTTATCTTCATCACACTTGAAAGTGATCAGACTCATTTTGAAATGAAAACATTTTAGGGTCGATATGGGAGAATTTTTATTTTTCCTTTCGACGTCTGTGCGGAGCATTAAGCCCTCTGTGGTGTGTGGTGAAACGGAGTCGTCTTCAAAGAGATTCCCCAGACTCTTGAGCTATGTCTTTTCACTGAAGCTCAGCTGACAGGAGCACTCTCTGATATGACTTTAATCAGCAAATTGAATAGGTGTATCCAGCTTATCTTGGAAAGGTTCTCTCACGGTGTGACGCTCCTGCAGATGAGTGCTTCAGCTTAATGCTGATTACAAAGGAGGAATATTTCCATGCTTTTTTTCCTCTGTTGTTATGCATTTATGCAGCTCCTGGGTGAGATTCAGCCTTTAAAATTTCTTCTGTTGGACTAATTAGGGCTGCACTGGCTTATCTCCACTACTGTGCTGGATATGGAAGATTGGGAAGCACTGTTTCTCACACAGTAAGCATCTTATTTTCCCTAGATATCAGTGCTGATATAGCTGTAATCATAGCAACACTGAAGTATTAGCTTTTATATTCTTAATTGCCAGCAAACAGCTTGTGAGGCATCTTGTCCAATTCTGTCAGATAAGCACAAATAAATGCTAAAAAAGATAATGAACTCGCATCCACGGCAAAAATGTTCAACATGATCCTCAAATGAAAAATTATCAAGCACAACATTTGCTTTTCCCCCCCCTTTTATTCTTCTTTGTCAAAGCAGGTCTCGTACATTAGAGAAGCAGCTGGAGCAGCTGGGTGAAGTCCGTGCCAGCAATGTGAGATTGTAAAAATGCCGCGAAGAGGCTAAACGAAACCCGTGTCCTTCTTGCTGTGACAAGGCAGCACTAACCGCTGAGCCACAATGGCTCAGTGGCATTAAGTCAACACAGTTAAGCTGGAGCACGCCGTGACGGATGGAGGCCAGTTGTGCCTATTCTCCCCGCAGTGAGCCATCCCACCTGACTCATTTGCTTGACCTTGACAATGAAGTCACTGTGACTCTGATGGTGTAAATGTAAGCGCCCTCAGGAGACAACATAACCACGGCGTTCGCTAATCCACTCGGTAAGAAGCCTGCACCACAGCCTCCCTGCAGCCTCCTCATTAAATGGGGTTGGTTGTGTTGACAGGTTCTGCAGCATGTGAGCAAAGCATTACCTAACAATGCAAAAACATTGTCAGGTGTTGTATAAATGAATGGGAGCTCTTTTTTTTGTTTGTTTTTAGCTTGTTTCATGTCACAGCTATTTTGTCTCCAGTGCTTCTTGTGATGAAAAAAAAAAAAAAAAATCTTGTTTAAACTGTAATGTTTCTGTTGTCTAGTGTGCACATGAAGTTTCAAGGCTTTCTAAATCTCAAATGTTCTTGCCCTGTAAAAAATCTAGTTGTTTCAATAACCACTAGTTCCATTTCCATTGACTGACATTTTAAGGATACAGCTAATGAGCTTTAATTTTAATTATATGGTTCAGGGCCGTGCAGAGACCTTTGGAGGGGCAGGGGCTCAAAGTTGAAAAGGGCACATTGAACAAGATCTTAAAACACCATAGCAACAACCCATATTAATCAATAATTTAATTGGATCCTGCTATGTCATTGCCATCATGTGGGGACAATGTAAAGCAAATGTAGTTTATTTTCCCCAACAGGTTTAATGTTTCTGCTGCTGACAGTCCTGGAGGCTGAGCTGATCTGAGACTGAAGTCAATTTTACCTATAAAAAATTTTAACCAACAAATTTCTGCTCAGAAACTCAAGAGCAATAAAACTAATAATAGTTTCTGCTTCTAATCTGAACCAAGAACCTTGAAATGTTGAAGTTTCTCCACATGTTGACACGACCGTCTGATATGTTAACATTATCAAATACAGATTTTATTAATTTATTTAATCGTGTTTAATATTGATAGAAACTTTGCATGTTGATTCTCACCTGAACCTCCTTCATTCCTGAACATAATGTTCTTTAAGCTTTGGGCTCTTTTAGCCTGGAGGCTTTAAGTTGTTTAACTGGTTTGTTTCAACTGTTTTCCAATGAAGAAGTTAAACACCTGCTGAGTTACAAACAGGTTTTAATTACTGTAGGCGTTTACTGGAAGATGTTTATGAGTTTCTGTCTCTGATGTGCAGGAATGTTCCCTCGTTCTCCAGTTTGTCCTCGTTCTCCAGTTTGGGTCGAGGTTCATCACACAGACAGCCTCACATTTAACTCTAGAATATTTTGCTCTATAGAGGAGTTGATGGTCAGCACAGTGACTTATATCTGGAAAATAAGACCTAAACTAATCATTTCTCTCCTATCTCCTCCCTTTAACCAGCTGGTAATATAATAATTTAAAATGGAGAAAATCACAGTGTAGAAATGACCTCACTGCATTTTCTAACAAACTATTTTATATCTTAAAACTTGAAGGTTTTATTTCACCACATTAGAAACATTTTTACCAGATAGTTTAAGTTTTGAGTCAATATTTAGCTAAGAAACCTGAATATGGACATTAAATCTCCAGTTTTTTTTCTGCATGGAGGAGATAAAAGGAACCAGCAGCAGCAAAACTTGATCATGATTCTCTGAAAACAAAGCCTGATACAAAAACAAAAACCAGTGGTGGAGAAAGTACTCAAAAAATGTACTTAAGTAAAAGTACAAATACACAGTCAAAAATGTACTCAAGTAAAAGTCAAAGTACCACATTAACATTTTACTTAAGTAAAAGTAAAAAAGTACTGGCTTTTAAAAATACTTAAGTATTAAAAGTAAAAGTACTTGAATACATAACCTAATCACTAATATCATTAAGTGAACTGATCATATTTAATTTTAATACATAAGAAATGTGCCATTTTAATTAACAATGCCACAGATTAAACATGTTCTTATTGTGTTTATTCTCTGTAACAGTTTATGAATCATAATTTCAGGGATGGAAACATCTCGTCTCCTGTCCTAACATAGCATGAACTTCATTAGTGACATTTATTTAGAAA
>NW_006799985.1:282982-283788 GCF_000485575.1 Poecilia formosa | reverse complement strand
AACCCCCCCCAACAACCAATACTTAGATATGTGATAATTTCAGGGATGGAAACATCTCGTCTCCTGTCCTAACATAGCATGAACTTCATTAGTGACATTTATTTAGAAAGAAATCCAACAGAAAGGGGATGGAAAGAAGGTGGGTGAGGGAGAACATGCAACCAAGGAACAACGCAGCAGAGTTGTAGTCAAGACCACCGAACCCGAGACCAAGACCTGCCCCCTGCGCTACATGACAGAATAAAATTAAGTTTATCAAAATTGGTTCTCAGATTGATCTGAAAGATCCACATTCCCATAAAAACACCTAGATGTTAAATACTTAGAGCTGAAATTTATTTAACCTGTATCAATTAAAACTCATTTCATTCTGTTTTGCTTTCATCGATGTGCTACAATCCGCAGAGGTCTCCTGCTATCCCTAGAAAAATAACACCCTGGACGGTTGCCCATATTGCCCATGTCAGAAACCACAACTGAAACATCGCAATTAACGGTAAACAACGTTCAACTATGAACACTGTCCAACACAACAAGTAACCAAGCAGAAGGAGCAGCATGACTGTTCTCACCCTCCCTCCCACTGATGTTTGTCACCATGACAGGAGACGAAATCAATCAATGAGAATGCGCTGTGTTCGTTCAACTTTTACTTATTCGGCGATTAAATAAACGTGTGTATGTGTTAGCTACTGCAGTGTACACAAGAACAAAGAACGGCTCTCAGTGAGGCTTCAGTCCTTAGGACTTAGTAAAGATCTGTCCAGAAGAATCGGATCGTTCCTGAATGTCATATTTCTATATTC
>NW_006799985.1:273197-281976 GCF_000485575.1 Poecilia formosa | reverse complement strand
TTTGGCGCTAGGATGTATCAAATTGAAACTTCAACAGGTTTAAACAGACAAGGAGCAATACATTTGTACCCTATGGCGCTGTGACACTAAGCCCTTCAGATCACACATTTAACATGATTATTATAAACTCAAGGCTGGATTTTGGAAAGACAACTTCTTTCCAAACCTATTGAAGATCATAATTTTAGCTAGTAAAACAGTCAGAAGAATGGCTAGGATACATTTTGAGTGCCTTATCCATCATCATCATCATCATCTATCATCATCATCATCTGCTAATGCTAACGCCACAAAACAAAGTTTTGTAACACATCCATTTGTGTTCTATTAAACTGACACACACACACACACACCTACACACACACACACACACACATATATATATATATATATATATATATTTTGTCCAGTGAACTTCCTTATCTATCACCAAATCTACTGTTCATTTATTCAAACTCACTCACCCTGCACTGCCTGCTCAACTGTGCTGTGGTCCAGACTGCTGAATGTTAAGGTCCTTCTTCACTGTCTCTTAGCAACAACAAACGTTTGTGTTTATTTCATGTGTGACATTGTTTGTATTATTTTTTCTCCTGGTTTGGTCATGGTTTTAATAATTTGATTTGTATGAAGGGCAATGATCAATTTGCGGCATGTTCATTTGGTTAATAGAACCAGATGATGTCTGTCATTGGAGCTGATGAGTGTTCAGTTGTCATTTGCCAGTTATTTTAGGCAAGTCATTTCCTCACTTTTTCACCAGAATTCTTATCTCAACCCATGTACAAAAACAGAAAAACAACAACAACAAAAAAAACAAAGCAAAAGAAAAACACTGGCTTATGCAAAAGTATTCCAGCTTTACAAAACACCCCTGCAACCTTTGGAGATTTGCCCTTAAATTTAATTTGCAAGTCATTGAGATGCACCTAAGCACTTACACAGGGCACAACGCAAAAACACAAACATGTCCGATTTTTGTAAACCCTGAGCTTCTTTGAACTACTCCAGTTCAAGTGAGGTTAATTCAGCTGGAACACAATAAGCTGATGTTGTTCACTGCAAACATGTCAAGAATAATTAAAAAGACAGCAAGATGTGAGGTATTTGTTTTGGAACTCTTTTCTGAAGATTATCATTCATTTTTATTCTCATGCAATTAGAAGCAAGGGATCCTGACCTCTATTCTGTGTCAGCCATTGTTTCAGACTCTCTTTTTAGAGTTTTGCCATTTTCATCTAAAAACAATCAACATTTCTCAGATATTACATCAGAAACTTAGTGTTAATATTTGAAAAGTTACAGAAGTATACAGAGCTGTGCAGAAATATTACAACCCTGAACAGAATCGGACAGGTCCAGTAAATAAACGGATGTGCAAAAGCCTTGAGTCATTCTTCATTTCTTTCTTTTTTGCTTCAGAAGTTATCTTCTTGCAATATTCTAGTGAGGCAACTTTCCCTTTTACTGCTGCAGAAAAACATCCCCACTCTGTACTACTGCCAGCATCATGCTTCACCATGGCAAGGTGTGCTTAGTTTGTTGCCACAAACAGTGTTTTGAATATTTCTGTCACTTTAAGTGGACAGCAATGTCTTGTAGGTTTGCAGTTGTTTTTAAAAGCTTCGTATGTTAAATTGGATGCTGTTTGCTCACTATTTCTTCTTCTGAGGGATTAACAGAAGACATTTAAGCTGGCATAAAAATTGTACATGTTGACTCTATTCTCTAGGTGGCTTTGCAATTCAATAAATAATAAATATTTATAATTATAATTTGACTTTGGGGTATCAGAGTAAATAGGGATAGACACAAATACAAAACATTCTCCACTGAGTTTTATGTCTAATGAAAAGTGTGGAAAATAAATTTCATAATTATGCGCTGCTTTCTGCCGTATCTATCACATAAAACTCGTATAATGTACACTAATGTTTGCGGTTGTAATATGACTTAATATGAACCATGCTGACGCACTGCAAGTCAAATAGCGCTTGGGTATTGTTGGATATTGTTAATATATGATGACAACATGACTTCACATCTGCTCAGATGCATTCCTACCTTAGAAAGAAGGAGGACAAACCAACCTCAGCATTCACTATAGCTGTCACCAGTGATAAATTCCAGCGGAGACTCAGGTGCAGGGTCCAAACACAAGAGTTCCAGCTGAAGCGTACATTTAAAAATGTCACAATAATTCAATGCTGATGGAGAAGTTGCTTAAAGAAGCATTTTTTGCAACTTATGAGTCAAATGAAATGGAGCACACATACACAAACTCCTAGACATACAGACTAATTCTAAAATGCACTTTTCCTCATGGCCAACAACATCAGCTGGAGTCATATTTTTCTCTCTCACAAATAATGGAAGTGTCCAGGTGTGGAGATCCATGTGTTTCAGGTAAGTAGTGAATGGAGCAAGGGAGACATGCAGGCAGGTTGTCTGTGGCAGACTGGCAGGTAGCAGACAAGTCAGCATTTCCAGAAGGCACAGAAACAAGATGGACATTAATTAAGGAGGAAATTCAACGAGGCAAACACTAGCATTACCAGAATATCACCACATGGCTCCTCATCCAAATAGTGACAAAAACAATCTGGCAGAAAGCAGAATGGGGGCCAGGAAAATATCAGTCAGCTTGATGAGGTGACGAATCACAGGCCTGAACAAAAACCTCCTGCCGTCCAGGCACATGTACAACACACACCAGCCCTAAAACAAACCAAAGAAGAAACTGTTATCATTACTCAATTCCTACCAATACTTAACACACAGAGTGAATATATTTGAAATTGGTAATGTGATAAGATTACAAGTACAGGTCAAAAGATTAGAAAAGGGTGAACAAAAAGGTCAATATTTTTCCACTGGTTACAGATCAAGTGAAATGTTCCAGGATTTTTTCCTTGTAATTTTGATGATTATGGTTCACAGATAATGAAAACCCAAAATTCGGTGGTGGCAGCATCATGGATAAGGAAGCTGGTCAAAGTTAAAAGATGGAGCCAAATACAAGGCAGTTCAAGAAGAAAGAATCTCAAAAGCTGCAAAACATTTGAGACCATATGAGTGGAAGTCCACTTTACATCAGAGCAACCACAAAATTACAGGCAGATCCATAATGGAATCGTTTAGATCAAAAGTACTTAAAAATAGGCATCCACAGATCCTTTCTACCCATTTTGTCTTAGCCTGAATTATCTCGCTATGAAAATTGGGCATCAGTTTCTGGCTCTCGGTGTGAGACTGTGTTGGAAACAAACCTCAGAAGACCTGTAGCTAAATCTGCCATAAAAAATGTTAATACAACGTTTTCACTCAGAGGCGCTGAAGAGAAAAAAAAAATAGCATGTTGTGTTATTTTTTTTATTTGTGGAATATTACTTTGTTTTTTTTTTATTGTGTTTCTTCGTGCAATCAAATAAGAAGTTGGATCTTTGCTCAAAAATTGTCAAAATATGCTAAGTCTGTAGAATCAGATCAGTTCGGGACACTGTAAGTCTTCTTCCCATGATTCCCCCATCAATCATGAGCACTGTAAAATCTGCAGCAACCATTTCAGCCATTTCCCTGGTTGGATGAAAATATTTTAAATCTCAATCTGCAAGGGCGTGAATAATTTTGGTTTAACTGCACCCCTAAAACTTGCCTCTGATAAAGAAATGAAATAATGCAAAAGAAACTCAATGCGACAACTTTATTAAATTGTTGCCCAGCGAAATGTATTTACTATGGTGGTACTTTTCCACCAGGTGGAGAGCCTGTTTCTATAAGTTATTTTTAAATCATAATGTGACAAATCAGTAAAAATGGCAATACACTTTCTAAAGCTATAAAGGATCATATAAAACAGCCATATCAACAACGCTGTGCTAACCTACTAAATCTGATTTGTATAGGCTTACAGTAAAATGCTGAAATTCTATATTCATTTATTTATGCTAAGCATGATGATTTGGAGATAGGCTTGTAATTACAGGGGGGTCAGATATCCCATTGCCTTATGTAAAAAGATTACTTTGGCAGGCTTTCAGATTGCTCAAACTGTCCCACTTGAATTTGCAAGGCTGAAAACATTCATTACATGGAGAGCTACAGTCGAATCTAAAGCATTAAAGAGGAAGTCAGGAACAAGATAAACTGTGCCAGAGAAATCTCGGAGCTTACAAAACAGTGGCAGTCTCTGCAAACATCTCTGATTTAACTCAGAGGTGGCTGTGGTTCTTTTAAAAGCTTTAATATTTCTTAAGTTCAAGCCATTTGCATGTGTTTTATAACTAGATACTGCCCTTTTTTTTTTCTCTCGCAGACACTGAGCTGCATATATTTCCTTATGGCAACATTTTATTAAATCTGTATCACTCAGGTCAACATTTTTGTTATTCCAAGTCAGAAATTTTTTATAGCTGCTTTTGCTGAATTTTTAGGGTCATTGTCTGTTTGCAAGCGAACCCACTTTTTATGGCTCCTGCCTGTTGCTATAACAAATGAGGGCAATTATAAGCAATCTGTAAGGCAATTTAACTAGAAGCCTGCCGCTAAAGAAGTCATTGTTGAAGTAATTCAGAGGTTAATTGACAAAGCTGCTTTATAAGATGCACTCAGTAATATTATCATTCTCTTAGATAAAAAAAATAATAAAATAAAAATTACAGTAGAACAGGATGGATTAGTGAATGCTTGAAAGCATTGATCCAAAAAGCTCTACTATACAAGACTCTTTTGAATAAAATTAAAAGCCAACAAATGTTTGGAGTACCTTAATTCCTTAGCATAGCTAAAAATCAGATTTTATACTTTAACTAAAAAATTATACTTAAATGATTGAAAACAGGCCAGGCTGTTTCCAATCATTTTGTAAGTCTCTGGTAAGATAAAGTCCTGTTGGATTCCTGGCTATTCTGAAAAGGTGTCACCTCTATCTGCTGTGCATTATGACCAGTGGCTGCACACGACTATGTAACTCGGACAGCTGATGCTGAACAACCATTCATCCAGCTGACAAAGATCATTGTTAACGCGGGTGTCTGGACTTCAGAAATGATTTAGTTCACATCCAAGCTTTTTCCTGTTGCCAGAGCTGTAGTGTGTGAGTGGTAGGTGTGTTGCACACACTTCTAAAACCAATGCTGTGTCGACAGGAAAACGCAAACCAGATGAGAACATTAGAAAGGCAATAAATGATAAACGGGGTCCATGAAACTCTGTTTAGTGTTTAAGTGTTTCTGACTTTTCAGTTTTTCATTAGTAATAATTCCAACTTCGGTACTGTGCATCTGGAAAGTGTACAGAAAGTGCTTCACTTTTTCCATGTTTTGGCCTCTCCAGGATATTCAGGGGTTCAGAGGCCAGTATCTTTCGAGATCTTGGCCATGAGCTTTGAGTTGTTGTCCTGCTGAAAAATGAAATGTCGCCCCAG
Organism: Poecilia formosa; assembly: GCF_000485575.1. NCBI lineage: Eukaryota > Metazoa > Chordata > Actinopteri > Cyprinodontiformes > Poeciliidae > Poecilia > Poecilia formosa. Next base: position 276,551 of record NW_006799985.1, on the reverse strand, counting down.
TTTGAGGTCAGGAACGCTCTGGAGCAGGTTTTCATCCATGATGCATCTGTTCATTGCTGCATTTGTCTTTCCGTCTATCCTGACTAAGCATGGAGCTGCCACCACCATCCTTCACTGTGGGAATGATATAAGTCTGCTGGTTTCCTCCAAACCTGATGGCTGGCACGCTGAAGAAGTGCAATCTTTCATCGTCTGACTGGAGAATTTTGTTTCTTTGTGGTGGGAGAGTCCTTCAGGCGTGTGCCTTACCAAACCGAGTCCAATCAATTGAATTTACAACAGCTGGACTCCATTTAAGGTCAAGAGATGATCAATGGACACAGCTCAGTTTTGAGCTTCATGTGAAAGGCTGTGAATCCTTGTATAAATGTGATGTATTTTTTTATTTTCTATCTCTAATAAATTAATAAAACTCTCCAAAACTTTTTTTTTTTTGACATTGTCATAATGGGGTAGAATTTGGAGAAAGTAAATTAATTTAACGCAATTTGCAATAAGGATGAGAAAAACAATTAGGAAAATGTGCAAAATGTGAAGTGATGGGAATAATTTCTGGATGTTCTGTGCAGCATTTTTTTTTCACCTGCAATCAGACATGGGTGGTCATATCATTCACATTATCTGTTTCTGAGCATAAAGCCTGCATAACAAATGGAGGGTGGAAACAACCTTTCCAGCTTTAGGACAATACTCTACCCACTGATCCATGCATCCTCCCAGTACAGCGGCTGTATTCACACGTTTTAAATATTCAGAATCACAAGAAACAAAAAAATGGATTTCAAATAAACAATTTGAAAAAGAAAAGTCACAATAATTACTGCACATGGAAAACGTGACAAATCTATTTTGCCAGTATGCTCAGTGGTGCTCTGTTACATCTGACCTGAAGAGTCAGGCAATTGCTGAAGTGACTGCTTGTCAGAGAAATGCTCTTAAATTATAGCTCTTATTCCTTCTTCTTTCATAATGTTTCAGGTGTACACCAATTCTGTCAAGCTGATGACAAACTACAAGGAGAAAAAAAATATTGTTTTCCACAGTGCATTTGCACTCTGGCCCAGTCATTGCAATGAGGTCAGTTTGAAGTATGGGAGTCTGTCAGCAGGAAGCTTATCAACAGTAACATCTTGGTATCTCATATGCTCTGTGAAAAGCAGCAGCAATAACATGTTTAGACAGTAACATTGCAAATAAAATTATAAAATAGACTGAAAGCATTCCTCATGAGCAGACTTCACCACTGAGAGTGTAATGTGCTTCTAAAGTCCTCTTTAATATAGAAGCATGTCTAAAAAACCCAAATGGGTTCCTGATGGTTTCTGCATTAAAAATCTTGTTTAAATTATCCCCTTCTATACTATATAATCTCTGTAGAAAGGCCCCTGTGCCTGGAGCTGTAATTAAAGCTTCTTAACTTATCTGCAACAGGCAAAGAAGCCCATCTTGATTACTTCTAATGATCATCATTTTCCACTTAACTGGCAAACAGCTTTTTATGAAGGAGGGGGAAAAAAAAACCAAAACCGATTTTAAGTCCCTCCAGATTCCTAATCTGTGCCGACTAGAAACCACTGAGCGCGTGGAAATATTGTAATCAGAACTCGAGGTGAAATCCAAATTTGTGGAAACAAGCTCATTTAATTGTTTGAACTGCCACTAATTACATTAATAAATCACATTACACTGCATAAAAAGTGCACGCATTTAGCTGAGTAAAAATGACTTTTATTCGACGCTCACGTAAGCATCATCAGACAGATACAAAAAGGACAAAAAGATCATGACTTAAGGGATTTTTTTTTAGGTGCACTTCTGTTGTATTATTAGAAACGTGATGAGTTAGAGTATTTCCAGCACACTGAGCCCCAGCCTTGTCCTCGGCATGATAAACATTTTACATTTTCTAGGATTTCAAAAAAACACATTCACACAAAGCTAATGATAAAGTTGTTGAACATCGGAGCTATGACTGCCCCCCCACTGCAGGAATTGTAGGGAATAACTGGGACTGACATGAGGCTGTGACTTTAAAGACGATTTGTTGGCTTTGGTAAACTGTGATGAATTTGAAAATCCTGACAAGGATTATGAAGCATTTTCATCTAGTCTGACTTTTCTCTGGGGAAAGAAAAACTCAGATTGAGCAAAAAACAGAGAAAAGGGAAGACTCTAGCTGCAAAAGGTTTTAACTTAGATATTGGAAAAATAAAGGGATGATTTACATGACGAATGCTAAAGTTATCAACTTTGAAACCGAAACTGGTATAAATCTATTCATGTTCTCTTTAAAACTACAAGTTTGATTGATTTATATGTGTATAACAGTTGTAAAGGTCGTACTCTGCTTGTTTGCCTTAACAACCTATGTGTCATGCATGTTTGTTGCCTTGTGTTGAACCGAACTGCTGGACTCATCTCAAAGTCTCGGAAAAGTGCTGCAACATTTCACAAACTCCTGACTCGTATTTTCTGTTTATGGTTTTTACCCTCAAGCATCAGGCCACAGATGCAAGGTGAATAACTCAGCTCTTTGGTGAAAGAACATGTTCTAAATACTCAAAGCAAAAACTGACAAAAGGTTACCTTAAAGGGAAAAGAAGTAAGTCTTGTTTTATGCAGGCTTATACTTTATTAGTTGAGGGGTATGGCTCCCATATTTCTAGGATTTAGGAAGTGGAATAGTATACCTGTGAAGATTCACCTTGAAACTCAATCATTGTCAAAGAAATCATTTCTGGAGGAAGTAAATAAAGTGAGAATGTTATTGAAACTGACCAGGCGAATGTTGCACACCACCATTAACAGCCTTATAACAATAAAACCGTTTGTCAAAGGCTGACAATCACGAGGACAGCAATTTGCTTTCATTGGTGTTGTCAGGAATTTAAATAAGACCGTTAACCTCAATGTGCTTTGACTCCATAAAGTAAATATCAAGGTCAATAATTATGAATGTATATTGCATATTTATACATAGGAAAAGTAATTTCTTTGACAGTTAGGTTAACTGCGTCACAAAACCAAGGATGTTTTTAATAGATATGATTCGTCAAGTTTTTGAAACTTATTATTTTACGTAGTCTTTTGCAGACGTTCAACAATTATTTTAGAAACAGGTGGATTCTCTACTTCATGACTTGTTTTTATTATAAAACCCCGAATACTGTTACTAAAATAAAAAAATGTATATGTTTAAAAGAAAAAAGAGAGATTTTATACAGAAACACCTTTAATGAACTTTAACGCCTGAATGCCCAGGTGCTGCTAAAGCTTTTTCTCAGGTCTCTTCTGGTGTGAAATCAGTGACAACTTCAAGGTTCTGACATATACACACACACACCCACCCACACA